>NW_019154087.1:58958728-59273009 GCF_002288905.1 Enhydra lutris kenyoni | reverse complement strand
TGTGTGTGTGTGTGTGTGTGTGTGTGTGTGTGTGTGTGTGTGTGTGTGTTTAATTTAGCTCTTAAAACTTCATCACAAGATCTTAGATCAATCGGCAGGTATATTCTTTAGGAATTCTCTTTTATTGATCTAGATATTATTATAGAAGTCATCTTTCAATTTATCATTTAGTAAACCAGAAATAATTTTAAATTAGTTTCTTTTTTTTTTAAGATTTTATTTATTTACTTATTTTAGAGAGTGAGTCAGAGATAGCAAGAGAGAGCATGAGCAGGGAGGAGAGGGATAAGTAGGCTTCCCAGTGAGCTGGGAGCCCAACACAGGGCTTGATTCCAGGACCCTAGGATAATGACCTGAGCCAAAAACAGAAGCCTGACTGAGCCACCCAGGTGCCCCTTAAATTAGTTTCTAAAAGTATAAATAAAGTAAACACTGAAAATCCCATGTTTCCCTTAAGAAACAGTTACCTCTTTCACATACTGGTCAACCAAATACATGAAAAAAAAAAAGCTCATTTCATTACTAGTGTATATGAAATAAAATAAATTTAGTCTAAGTATTTTGCTAGAACATAAGGACTTTTCTGGACACTACTATTATAATATCCCTTGTAAGTCTGTGAAATCAAAGTCAAGATTCTTCATAGACCATTCAACATTCCAAAGGCATAGTCACTGGTCAGCATCAGGGCAGTATAAGCTGTTACCTTTGTCTTTCCCCTTTAGATGACAAACAGCAGGACACAGACCAACAAAGGCCCCTCTGCCAGCACAACAGATGCCTAAGAGAGCCATACATCTGTACACCTGAAGGTGGATGGATTTGACCTGGCGGAGGTGGTAGAACCAGTGTAGGACCAGTGGTGGGCACCCATGATTGGCAGCTCCAGAAGCAAGGACAGCACCTGAATCCCAGGCAACCCTGGCAGCAATACCCATTACTCAGAAACCCTGGCAGCACTGAGGACACTGGCAACCCCAACAGCAAGAGCAGCAGTGCCAGTCACTCCTCTGGCAGAGGGGATGGAGGGCAGAAAGTGTGCACTTCCAAACATAGCTGTAAGGCAGTGCAGGTAAAAGAAACAAAAATTTGTGCTATATCACCACCTGCTGGAAAACAAAAGAAAGGCCACTAATTGTCTACCTGTTTAATTTAAAATCACAAAAAAATAAAATTTAAAATCAAAGTAAAGAAAGCTTTACATAAAAAAGGCAGTCCATATTTCTAATGTGCTGACAGAAGCACATCTCATCAAACACCATTACAAAGTCATGTTATGGACAAACCATAAGAGACTCTTAATCTCATGAAACAAACTGAGGGTTGCTGGAGGGGAGGTGGTGGGAGAGATGGGGTGGCTGGGTTATGGACTTTGGAGAGGGTATGTGCTATGGTGAGTTCTGTGAATTGTGTGTAAGATGGGTGATTCACAGATCTGTACCCCTGGGGCAAATAATACATTATGTTAATTTTTTTTTTTTTTAAGTCATGCTAAGTGGGTCACATGGCTGCCTCAGTCAGGTAAGCATCTGACTTCAGCTCAGGTCATGATACCAGAGTCCTGGGATCAAGCCCCACTTCTGGCTCTCTGTTCAGCAGAAAGTTGGCTTCTCCACCTCCCTCTGCCTACTGCTCAACCTGCTTGTGCTCATACTCCCTCTCTCTGTGTCAAATAAATAAATAAAATCTTGGGGAAAAAAATCATGCTAACATGTATAATAAAAGAAAATAAAAATTTTCCAACAACCACCTCAAAGTCAAGATTGGGATCTGATAAAGAACTCAAAGGGCACCTGGATGGCTCAGTTGGTTAAGCAATTGTCTTTGATTTCAGGTCAGATCATGATTTCAGTGTCATGGGATTGAGCTCCATGTCATGCTCTATACCCAGAGAAAAGTCTGCTTGTCCCTCTCCTTCTGCTCCTCCTTTCATTATTCTTTTTCTTCTCTCTCTATAATAAGTAAGTACAATCTTAAAAAAAAATTCAAAATAGCAGTTATGAAGAAATTCAATGAGCTATAAGAAAACTCAGAAAGGCAATTCATTGAAATCAGGAATAAAATTAATGAACAGAAGGAGTACTTTACCAAAGAGATTGAAATTCAAAAAAGAACCAAAGAGAAATTCTAGAACTGATATACTCTATAAATGAGATGAACAATTCATTATAAAGCAGTGGTAATAGATTAGATTAGATGGAACAAAGAATAAACAATCTGGAAGACAGAAATTTAGAAATGATTTGGGTAGAAGAAGGAGGGAACTAAGATTTTTAAAAACTTAAAACCTTATGAAATCTATCAGATCCCATCAGAAGAGCCAACATAAGAATAATGGGTACACCAGAATGCAAAGAAAAGGAGAATGGAACAGAGAGTTAATTAAAGAAGTAATAACTGAGAACTTCCCAAGCATGAGGAAGGAAGTAGGCATACAACTGCACAAATCTAATAGATCACTTTGCTATCTCAATGCAAAAAGACCATTTTCAAGACATACTACAATAAAGCTGTCAAAATTCAATGATAGAGAAACAATCCTAAAGGCAGCCAGGCTAAAAAAAAAAAAAAAAAAAAAAGGAAAGAAAGAAAGAAAAAAAAGGAACTTACAAAGGAAATTCAATTAGAACATCAGCAGATTTCTCAGCAGAAACTCTATGGGCAGAAGAAAGTGGAATATATTCAAAATATTAAAAGATAAAAATTGACAGCCAATAATACTCTAACCATCAAAGTTATCCTTCAGATATAAAGGAGAAATAAAGGCTTTCCCAAACAAAAACCAAAGTCCATTACTACTAGATCTGTCTTATAAGAAATTTTGAAAGTTCTTCTACCTGATATAAAAAAAATTAGTGCATAAAACTGAGTAAGGTGCTAGACAGACAAAATAAAAAATTATAACTTATTTTTAAATGCAGTATTAAACATTTAATTATAGCATACAGGTTAAAGGGAAAAGGCATTAAAAACAACCAGTATAATTTGGCAACAAACGTCACAAAAAGGTATAATTTGTGACAACAAAAATATAATAGGGGAGGGGAAAATGATGAAACCTATATAGGCAAATGCAGATAAGTTACTATCAGCAAAGAATATACTGTTTTTATTGATGAGAAATTTTATATAAACCTAATGGTAACCACAAAACAAAAATCCAGAGGAAAGATGCAAAACAAAAAAGGCAGAAATGAGGAAGTCATTATAGAAAATTACCAACTTGAGAAGGTAGATTAAAAACAGAAGAAAAAAATAACAAAAATATAGAACCACCAGAAAAAAATAAAATGGCAGTAGTCCGTCCTCTATAATCACTCTAAATGTAAATGTAACCGATTGAACTCTCCAATCAATATGCACAGTATCTGGATTAATTAAAAAGCAAGACTCAACTATATGCTCCCTTCAGGAGACTCATTTAAGCTCCAAAGACAAATATGTTTCAAAGTCAATGGGTAGAAGGTAATACTCCAAGCAAATGATAAGTAAAAGTTGGTGTATTCCCACTTACATCAGATAAAACAGACTTCAAGACAACAATTGTAACAAGAGAAAAAGGTCATTATATAACAACAAGGAGTCAATATATCAAGAAAACATAACAGTCATAACTATATATGCTTCTAACATTTCAACACTAAAATATAGTAAGCAAATATTAACAATTTTTAAGGGAGAATTAAATAACAATATAATAGGAGGGGACTCTAATGTCTATCAGCAATGGCTACAATGTCCAGACAGAAAATTAAGAATCATTAGAAGTGAACAACATGTTAGAACAAATGGACTTAACAGACTTATATGGAACATTCCATACAACAATAGAATACACTTTCTACTCTAGTACACATAGAACATTCTCCAGGATAGATCACAAGATACATTATATAACTAATCCTAGCAAAGTTAAGATTTAAATTATACCAACAATCTTTTCTGATCACAATGGAATAAGAGGAAAGTAAATAGATCTTCAAATATGTGGAAATTAAGCAACACATTTCTAAACCAAGAAGTCAAAGAAGAAATCAAAAGGAAAATAAAAATTATCCTGAAACAAATGAAGATGAAAATACAACATACCAGTCTTGTGGAATGCAGGAAAAGCAGTTCTGAGAGGCAAGTTTATAACAAAAAACACATATATTGAGAAATTAGAAAGACTTCAAATCAATAACCAATTTGATGCCTCAAAGAACCAGAAAAATAGGAACAAATTACATTCAATGTTAACAGAAGAAAATAATAAAAATCAGAGCAAAATAGGTGAAATACAGACCAGGAGCTTGGGAGTCCAAGATGGCAGAAGAGTAGGAGACCTTAATTCTGTCTGGTCCCAGGAATTCAGCTATATAGCTATCAAATCATACTGAACACCTGTGAACTCATCTGGAGATCTAAGAAAAGAATAGCTGCAACTCTACAAATAGAAAAGCAGCCACTTTCTGCAAGAATGAAAAGGCAGAAAAACTCACCTCAAAAAAAAAAAAAAGGATAAGAGGCAGTACTGACAGCCAGGGGCCTAATCAGTATGGACATAAGTAAGATGTTGGAACTAAAGTTCAGAATAATAATTATAAAGATAATATCTGGGCTTGAAAAAAAGCATAGACAACACTAGAGAATCCCTTTCTGGAAAAATAAAAGAACTAAAATCTAACCAAGTCAAAATCAAAAAGGTTATTATTGAGATGTAACAAAAAATAGAGGCTCTAACTCCTAGGATAAATGAGGAAGAGAGAATTAGTTATATAGAAGACCAAATGTTGGGGAATAAAGAAGCTGAGAAAAAGAGATAAACAATTATTGGATCATGAGGGGAGAATTCAAGAGAAAAGTGATACCATAAAGTGAAACAATATTAGAATAATTGGATGCCAGAAGAGGAAAGAGAGAGAGGGGCAGAAGACATATTGGAGCAAATTATAGCAGAGAAACTCCATAATCTGGGGAAAGAAACAAGCATCCAAGTACAGGAGGCACAGAGAACTTCCCTCAAAATCAATAAAAATAGGTCAACACCTTGACATCTAATAGTGAAACTGGCAAATCTTAGAGACAAAGAGAAAATCCTGAAAGCAGATCAAGACAAGTGGTCTGTAACCTACAAGGGAAGAAACATTAGATTGGGCACCAGGCCTATCTATGAAGACCTAACAGGCCAGAAAGGACTGGCATGCTATATACAGGGTGCAAAATGAGAAAAACATGCAACCAATAATACTTTATCCAGCTAGGATATCATTCAAATTAGAAGGAATGATAAAAAGCTTCAAGGACAAGAAGAAACTAAAAGAATTTGTGTCCACCAAACTAGCCCTATAGGAAATACTACAAGGGATCCTCTAAGCAAAGAGAGAGCACAAAAATAACATAGACCAGAAAAGAATAGAGACAATAAAGTGACAAAACCAGTCACTTTACAGGAAATACAATGACAATAATTAATATCTTTCGATCATTATTCTGAATGTAAATGGGCTAAGCGCCCCAGTCAAAAGACAAGGATATCAGAATGGTTAAAAAAAAAAACAAGACCCATCAAGATGCTGTCTGGAAGAGACTCGTTTAGGATCCAAAGACACCTTCAGATTTAAAGTCACAGGGTGTAAAACCATTTATCATGCTAATGGACATCAAAAGAAATCTGGGGTAGCAATCCCTATATCAGACAAATTAGATTTTAACCAAAGACTATAATAAGAGACAGAATTGTATGGTCTATCCAACAACAAGGTTTAAAAATTGTAAACATTTACGCCCCTAACATGGGAGCAGCCAATTATATAAACCAAATAATAACAAAACTAAAGAAACACATCAATAATAATCCAATAGGGTTTTGGATTTTATCACCCCCCTCACTGCAATTGACAGATCATCTAAGCAAAAGATTAACAAGGAAAGAAGGGCTTTGAATGACACACTGGACCACATGGACTTCACAGATATATTCAGAACATTCTATTCTAAAGTAACAGAATACACATTCTTCTCCACTGCACATGGAACAGTCTCTAGCACAGGTCACATACTGGGACAAAAATCAGGTCTTCGCCTGTTACCAAAAGATTGGGATCATTCCCTGCATATTTTTGGACCACAATGCTTTGAAACAGGGACTCAATCACAAGAGGAAATATGAAAAGACCTCAAATACATGGAGGCTAAAGAGCATCCTACTAAACAATGAATGGGTCAACCAGGAAATTAAAGAGAAAATTTTTTAAAAATTCAAAGAAACAAATGAAAATGAAAACAATTGTTCAATACCTTTTGGATGCAACAAAGGCGGTCCTAAGAAGGAATTATATAGCAATACAAGCTTTTCTCAAGAAACAAGAAAGATCTCAAATACATAACCTAACCAAACACCTAAAGGAGCTGGAAAAAGAACAGCAAATAAGAACTAAAGCCAGCAAGAGAAAAGAAATAATAAATATTAGAGCAGAAATCAATGACATAGAAACCAAAAGAACAGGAGAATAGATCAACGAAACTAGGAGCTCATTCTTTAAAAGAATTAATAAGATTGATAAATCCCTGGCCAGAGTAATCAAAAAGAGAAAAGACCCAAATACTTAAAGTCATGAATAAAAGAGAAGAGATCACAACCAACACCAAAGAGATATAAACAAATATAAGAACATATTATGAGTAAATATATGCAAACAAATCAGGCAATCTGGAAGAAATAGATACATTCTTAGAGACTATAAACTACCAAAACTTAAACAGGAAGAAATAGAAAACATGAACAGACCCATAACAAGCAAGGAAATTGAAGCAGTAATCAAAAATCTCCCAAAAAAAACCAAGAGCCCAGAGCCAAATGTCTTCCCTAGGGGAATTCTACCAAACATTCTTCTTTTTAAAGAAGAACTAATACCTATTCTTCTGAAGCTGTTTCAAAAAATTAGAAATGGAAGGAAAACTTCCAAACTCTTTCTGTGGGGCCAACATTGCTTTGATCCCAAAACCAAAGACCCACCAAAAAGGAATTACAGACCAAAATCCCTGATCAACATGAATGCAAAAATTCCCACCAAAATGCTATCCAATAAGATACAGAAGTACCATTAAAAGGATTATTCACCTCTCCCAAGTGGGATTTATTCTTGGGCAGCAATGGTGTTTCAACATCTGCAAATCAATCAATGAGATACAATACATTAATAAAAGAAAGACAAGAACCATAGGATCCTCTCAGTAGATGCAGAAAAAGGATTTGACAAAGTGCAGCATCCTTTCTTGATTAAAACTGTTCACTATGCAGGGATAGAGGAAACACAACCTAATATCATAAAAGCTATCTACAAAAAGCCCCCTGCAAATATCATTCTCAATGGGGAAAAACTGAGATCTTTTCCACTAAGGTCAGGAACATGGTAGGAATGTCCATTATCACCACTGCTGTTCAACATAGTATTAGAAGTCCTAGTCTCAGCAATCAGACAACACAAGGAAATAAAAGAAGAGGTCAAACTCTCAGTTTTTGCAGATGACATGAAACTTTATGTGGAAAAATCCAAGAGACACAACCCCCAAATTGTGAGAGCTCATAAAGGAATTCAGCAAAGTGGCAGGATACAAAATCAATGCACATAAATCAGGTGCATTTCTATACACTAACAATAAGACAGAAGAAAGAGAAATTAAGGAGTTGATCTGATTTATAATTGCACTGAAAACCATAAGATACCTAGGAATAAACCTAACCAAAGAGGCAAAATATCTGTACTCAGAAAACCATAGAACATTCAGGAAAGAAATTGAGGAAGACACAGAAAAGTGGAAAAATGTTCCATGCCCATGAATTGGAAGAACAAATTTGTTAAATTTCTATGCTACCTAGAGCAATCTACACATTCAATGCAATCCCTATAAAAATACCATCAACTTTTTTGCACCAAAATGGAATAAATAATCCTAAAATTCATATGGAACCAGAAAAGACCCTGAATAGCCAAAGGAATATTGAAAAAAAAAAAAAAAAACTGGTGGCATCACAATTCTGGACTTCAAACTCTTTTATAAAACTGTAATCATCATGACAGTATGGTACTGGAACAAAAACAGACACACAGATGAATGGAACAGACTAGACAACTGAGAAATGGATCCTCAACTCTATGGTCAACTAATCTTCAACAAAGCAGAAAAGAATGTCCAATGGACAAAAAGACAGTCTCTTCAATAAATGGTGCTCGGAAAACTGAAGAAAGACATACAGAACAATAAAACTAGACCCCTACTCACACCATTCACAAAAAATAAATCATAATGGATCAAATAATTAAACATAAAACCTGATTCCATAAAACACCTAGAAGAAAACATAGGAAAGAAGCTCATTGGTATTGGTCTTAGCAATGATTTTTTGGACATGACACCAAAAGAAAAAAACAAAACAAAACAAAAGCAAAATCAACAAATGGGACTACATCAAACTCAAAAGTTTATACAGAGCAAAAGAAACAGTCAATAAAATAAAATGGCAGTCTACAGAATGATAGACCATTTTTGCAAACCATATATGCCAGATAAGTAGTCAATATCCAAAATATGAAGAATTAACACAACTTAGGAACAAAAATGCAATAAAAAATGGGCAGAACTAAATAGACCTTTTTCCAAACAGGAAATTAAAAAGGCCAACAGGCACATAAAAAAATGTTCAACATTGCTAATCATCAGGGAAATGCAAATCAGAACCACAAGGAGATACCACCTCATGCATATTAGAATGGTTATTATCAAGAAGACAATAGACAACAGGTGTTGGTAAGCATGTGGTGTAAAAGGAACCCTTATATACTGTTGGTGAGAATGTAAATTAGTCCAACCCCTATGGAAAACAATACACAGTTTCCTCAAAAAACTGAAAAAACAGATCTACCATACAGTGCAATAATTCCATTTCAGGGAATATATACCCAAAGGAAATGAAAACAGGATTTCAATGAGATATATACACACCCATGCTTATGACCATATTATTCACAATAACCAAGACATGGGAAGACCCAAATATCCATCAATGAGTGAATAGATAGAAAACATCTGGTACATATAAAAATAGAATATTATTCAGCCACAAAAAGGGAAATAACATGCCATTTGTGGCAAAATGGATGGACCCTGAGCACATTAAGCTAACTGAAATAAATCAGAGGAAGTCAAATATTGTATAATATCACTTGTATGTGGAATTTAAGAAATAGTCAAACCTATAGAGAAAAAAAAACCCAAAGTAAAATGGTGGTTACCAGAGGGTGGATAGGGGGGATAAGACTGATGGTGATTAAGGATACAAACCTGTAGTGAGTAGTAAATATGAGATAGAGGAGGTTTAGTGTACAGTGAGATGAATGTGATCAATAATACTGTAATATAATGATGGAATGTGAGAATGATAAATACTTCTTCAATAGCAATCATATTACAATTTGTAAATGTATCAAATCAATACATTTTAAAATTATAATTGTAACATGCCAAGTTTATCAAAGAAATAAATAATAAAGTCATAATAAAATGCAAAAAATTTATTTCCATTGCACCAAATTTAACTTTTATTAAAAATAACTTAAAAATAATATCCAAGTTGTATAAAATGAATAAGTTCTAGAATCTGATGTATAATATCATACCTATAATTAATAATATTGTGTTGTATACTTAAATATTTGTTAAGGGTAGATCTCATGTTAAAATGTTCTTTGCATAAAAATATATGTATTAAATATCCATGTATATACAGCAAAATAAAAATTTTTTTAATATGGATTACCTAAATAAAAAAATATAAGTAGAATAATAAAAAACATAATAACCAAATTATAGAAATAAAAGATAAATAATTATAAAAGAGAATTATAACTATCATAGATGTAAAACAAATAGTTTGTAAAGTCAAATGAATACAGAAACTTGGAGAATAAAATCTCAAAGATAAAACTGATATATTATGATTTCAACAAAAAACACAATATGGGGGAAATAAGTATCAAAACAATAGGTTTAAGACTACATTGCTTTATATGGAATGGTTTATACTACTTTTTAATTTCACAGTTAAACACTGTTTTTAGCAACAAACTAAAGTAATGACAGTTTTGGAATCTGTCCAACCAAAAGCACCCTCTGTATTTGAAAGTACTTTAATTATAAACCATATCTTCTAAACGTTATTACTGCAAAACAGATGTAATTAACTCCATTGTTTAAAAAAAGAGACAAAAATCACTACATCCTGAATTGCCTCCAAACTTTACAAAAATTAAACATATTCTATAATAAAAAAGATATTTGTAATATTTTACCATCAGATTTAACATAATTAAATTATGTATATATTCAGCCTTTGCTCTCTATATGACTAACAACATAGTGTTACGATGTTGAGTGAAAAATCACTACACCATCAAATTTTAAAGAAAAAAATAGTATTTGAAATGAAAGAAAATGTGCTTTTATGAAACTGAAAAAAATATAGCAGTAAAATCTCTAAGTATTCAATTAGTTATTTGCTGATCTGGAAACTACCTACAATTTTATTACAACTGATGAAGAATTTCTGCCAAAAGAAAAAAAGGTAACAAAATAACCAGCCTAGCTTCTGCCTCAATAATAATCAAGAAAAACATGATTGAAGCATGTTGAAATGAAGCATTTTTCATGGTTTTTACATAATGAGTCTCTCTGCGGGTTTTCTTACCAGATTTTTTCCTCTGATGAGTTCATGCTACTCACACAAGCAACAATTGAGAAAAATAGTAAAAGAAAATGTACTCAAGACAACATTTTAAACAAATCTCCTAGGAAAAAATAATAATTGTACTTTTTCCCTCCCATTATGCCCTCATGCCCTCTCTCTACCCACCATCCGTCTGTCTACACCTGCCACACACACCCCCAAAATACACACACACACACACACACACACACACACACACACATACACACACATTTGTAGCAACCAGGTTCTTTTTGTCAGAGGGTTCAGATGGAAAAAAGAAAACATTTGTTCCTACAAATTATCAAAATTATTCTAAATATTTTTAGCAATTCATTTAGCACTAAATGAATTTAAAATCATTACCCTTAATTCATTTATTTATACTATTAAATGCCAATGGTTTTCTTAAAATCTTTATTGGGGTGAGTCATAGTAGCCAACTGTGCTATCCAGATAAAGAGATTATTTAAATATATTAATTTATCAACTATATACATATGATGGTCAAGAGGTCTACAAAGTGGTTTTCAGTTCAGTGAATTTCTAAAGCCAGATAAAATTTGCATTAAATATGTTTCTCTGTGTTACATATATCTACAGCTGTGTTTAAGAAAAACACCTTTCCCTTTAAAATTCTTAAATAACTTCTATAATAGTAATGCTCACAGAATTCTGTTTTGATTGTTGTTTGCTGTGGAATGTAATGAAGGAAAAGAAACATCTCTTCCTTCTCTTAACTTTTACTGTCTCTGGTTTTTAACTGCATTTAAGCCAATAAGTAATGTATACAACTGAATGCTCTTTAATAAATTTACAGGGTTGCATAACTATCAACAGAATTCAGTTTTAAAACATTTCCATCACTACAAAGAGATCCCATATGTATACATAATCCTCAAAAATATTATGTTATGTGAAAAAATCTAATTCAAAATTATACATTGTCTGATTTTACATATACAGAAACAGAAGATTGGGTTTTGCGTGGGCATGTATTGGGGTGTGTGTGTGTGTGTGTGTGTGTGTGTGTGTGTGTGTGTGTATTCCTTACTTTGGAAGAGATACCTAGGTGTACAATTGCTGAGTTGTAAGGTAAAATTATATTTCACATTTTAAGAAACTGCTAAAGTCTTTCCAAAGTGGTTATACCATTTCACATTCCCACTAGCAATGTAAAAGAGTTCTAATTTCCCCACATCTTTCCCAACATTTGCTATTTTCCATTTTTTTAAATTATGATGGGTGTAAAGTGATATCTCACTGGGGTTTTAATTTGTACTTTCCTAACAAATAATGATGGATGACTATCTTCTGATGTGTTTATTGACATATCTTCTTTGTATTGCATAACTTCTTTGGTGAAATGGCTCTATAAATCTTTTACCCATTTGTAAAATACATTGTCCTTTTATTATTGAGTTCTCAGATTTCATTTGTTCTGTATACATATCCTCTATAGGAAATTTAATTTTGAAGTATTTTCTCTGCAGTCTGTGGCTTTTCTTTTCTTTATAGCATATTTTTAAGGTTAAGTGCTGTTAATTTCGATGAAGTTTAATTAATCATTTTTTATTGTGCTTCTAGAGCTCTTAGAACATTTTGCCTAACTCAGGTTTTGAAGATTTTCTCTTACATTTTTCTTAAAATTTTATAATTTTGTCTCTTATTTTTAAGTCAACAATCCACTGTTATTTTTAGGTGAATGTGTGTTTTATGAAGTTGGGTCTAAATTCATCTGTGTGTACATGAATATTTATTGGTCCCAGAAGTATTTATTAAAAAGTCCATCTTCTTTTCATTGAATTTCCCCTTGTTTCATCAAAAATCAACTGATTATAAATGTAAAATTTTATATAGACAATTCTAGTCTATAGATTTAAATCCTTATGTTGATAGAAATGCCATATTTTGATCACTGCTGGTTTATAAATAGATTTTGAAACCAGGAAGTGTTAAGTACGTTTTGTTCATTCTTTTCTTTAAAAACTATTGTGGCTATAGTGGATCCTTTCCCTTTCCATGTAAATTTTAGGATTAACATGTCAGTTTCTGGTAAGTGTCTGTTGAGATTTTTATGGAGATAAGCATTCTCATCAATATTAAATCTTCCAATCCATGAACATGTCTCAATTTATTTAAATCTTTAATGTCTCCCAAGGCACCAGGTGGCTCACTCAGTTGTGTCCGATTCTTGATTTTGGCTCAGGTCATGATCTCAGTGTCGTGAGATCAAACCCCATGTCAAGTTCCACACCTAGAATGGAGCCTGCTTAAGATTCTCTTTCTCCCTCTCCCTCCACCCCCCCAATCAATCAACCAATATTTAATATCTCTTTACAATATTATGTAGCTTTCAGTGTACAAATCTTGCACCTTTTGTTAAAGTTATTTCTATGCATTTTACTCTTTCAGTGCCAATGTGTACTGAGTTCTGAATGTCATTCTAGTCTTGTACATTGCTAGAATATAGAAATGTAGTTGATATTTGTACATTGTTTTTATAGCCTGTGAACTTGCTAAACTTGTTTATTAGCTCTAGATGTGATTTTTTTTTTTATTCCTTAGGACTTTCTACATGTATAGTCATGTCATCTATAAATAGATTTATTTCTCCCTTTCCAATACAGATTCCTTTAGTTTCTTTTTGTTCCCTTTTTGCATAGGTAGAACCCCAGTTCAATGTGGAATAGGCACAATAAGGTTAAATATTTTTCTCCTGTTCCCAAACGAGGGGAAAGCATTCACTCTCTCCATAAATATGATTTTGCCTCTAGTTTCTTCATAAATGCCCAATATCATATTGAAAGGGCTCATTTTTATTCCTAGTTTATTGATAGTTTTTATCAAAAATATTGTCAAATATTGTCATTTTTTAAATTTTTACTGAGATGATCATGTAGTTTTGTCCTTTTTCTACTAATATGGTGTATTTGCATTAATTAATGTTCTGATGATAAATCAATCTTGAATTACTGGAATAAATTCTACTTGATCATAGTATAGAACCTTTTTTATATGTTGCTGGATTTGATTTACTGATATTTTGTTAAGAAATTTTGCATCTATATGCATTAGTAATGTTGGCTTCCAGTTTTCTTATATCTTTGTCTGTCTTTGGCATTACTGGTTTCATAAAGTAAGTTAAGACACGGTTTCTCCATTTTCTGGAAGATATTATGGGGTACTGGTATTATATCTTCCTTAAGTATTTGATAGAATGTTTTTTCTTTTAATTCCTCTCAAATATTGATGTTCCTCCCCCCCAGGTATTTGCTCCAAATCTGTTCTAGCATTATTTCATCTATCCTCCTTCAATGATCTAATCCACACACATACGGTCAGCCTGCAGCTTGTAGGCTAAAGTCTTCCCAATGTTTCTTCAATTCAAATTTCCCTCTTGAGTTCTATATTTCTCTTTTCAACTACATTTTGGCTATTTGTATCTAATTGTTGACTGGCAATTCAAATACCCAAATTGTCCTGTGTTGATGGAGTAAAAGCCCCCTATGTGCAGTCAGAGCCATAGACCTATGTATACCTAGTTTTCACCACTACATATTTAATGAATACCAAATCTTATAACACTACTTCCAAAATATCCCTTGAACTTTTCTTCTATTATTCTTCTCTGATTAGAGTCATTATTTCTCACTTGGAGTAAACTGTTCACTCAACTGCTTTCTTTGTTTTTATTTTGGGGCCTCTTTTGATTATGTGTTTCAACTGGAAGGCATTATTTGAGTATTAGAGGTGAAAGCAAGAATGCCCATCAACTTCTAAGTGAAATTTTCAATCAATAGAAAGGCAATTATCTGCCAAAGCAGCCTGGCTTTTAGAGCCCTCAGTATCATAGTCATAAAGGAGAGTAGCATGTACTTTATTGGTATTTGCTCTTTTTCTTTTCCTTATCCCTTGATGATGTAAAAGCTCTGCCTAAGGTTAATACTATCCTTTTCTCAATTAAGAACACATCTTCTCCTTAATTATTTCCTGCAGTAATGGTGTAAAACTTCAGGCTTTTCATGCAAAGCCTTAGATCCACAAGGAAAATTATCAGGTGAAAATTAAGATTAGAAACTTAAACTGTTAATAACATTATCGTAACATAATTTTCTTTATTCTTTTGAATTTCTACTCACACCATATCCCTAACATCTATAGTCTGCAAAAGTACTTTTTTAAAAAATGAAAAACCAAGCACAAGTATATATGTGTGAAAGATAGACGATAGATAGGTAGATAGATAATCAAACTTGCTAGGGGTAGAAAAACAGGACAAATAAGAAAAAGAAATTATTTTCATACCCTAACCCTTAGAAAGTTAAAATGCAATACATTTGCTTGATAAGTGAATATTATAGTTAAAATCATAAAAAGCAATTACAGTGACATTTTCAGCCATCTGCATGTACAATGCCAATTATGTTGAGATGTCCACAATTATATATTTAAACTAACTCCAGTTAATAAAAGTGCCTATTTAAAAAATCAGTTCACTTTACAAATGAAACAGCAGTTAATACCAATTATCAGTTGTCAAGGAAACAGCTGAATACTAAAAGGCGGGTATTTTGCTCCTTTAGTTTATGCAACCTGCTTCCTAGATGGGTGCATAGGATATAAAGTCAAACATCTATGAGATTACAATGGTTAGGTCAGATATTCTTCCTTTGACATTTAAACACTACCATTAAAGTTATATTGAAACACTATTAATTATGCTTGATTGTATCCTTGTCTAGGTTTTAAAGCAAATAAATACAGAGTGTTTATATCCTAAAACATTTCTATATTACTAGTTAGAAAAATATGCTTTAGAATATTGTGGGATTTCTCCTCCTTTTGAAACAAACACTTTATGGAAAATTAAAAAGGGTTGTATATCCATTTCACTTTCACATAAATCATATACCAAAAAAGTTACATATTAGACTTTAAAAGAATCACTTGATCATAAGTTTTTTCTGATTTTTATTTTTTAAACTTTAAAAATTTATTTATTTAGAGAATTTTTGTGCAAACTACTTTTCATTGTCTGGTATTATTCTTCCATAGAGTCTTATTTTTTAATTGTGTAAGGACTGCATAATTTGTAGCAACTGTAGATAATAAAGTAATACTTAAGTTAAAATTTTCTCATATTAACTATAAGTTGAACACATTATATAAATTAGTTTTTAAAATTTTGATATTTAAAATGATATATCTTATAAGGAATTAATATTCAAAATATATAATAACTTATACAACTCAACACCAATAATAATAATAATAATTTAATTAAATATGGGCAGAAGACCTAAATAGGCATTTTTCAAAAGGAGACATACAGATGGCCAATAGACACATGAAAAGACGTCCAACATCATTCATCATCAGAGAAATGCAAATTAAAACCACAATGAGATATAATTTACACCTGTCAGAATGGCTAAATCAAAACCACAAGAAATAACAAATGGTGAGGATGTGGAGAAAAAGGAAGCACTGTGCACTGTTGGTGGGAATGCAAAGTGGTGCAGCCACTGTGGAAAACAGCATGGAGGTTCCTCAAAGTTAAAAATAGAATTACCATATGATCCAGTAATCCACTACTGGGTATTTACCCAAAGAAAATGAAAACACTAGTTCAAAAAGATTACGCACCCCTATGTTTATGGCAATATTATTTAAAATAGCCAAGATATAGAAGCAGCCCAATTGTTCATTGATGGATAAATGAATAAAGAAGATGTGTGTGTATGTATACATATGTGTATACATGTATACACACACATATATAACACATAATGGATATTGCTCAGACATTAAAAAGAATGAATTTTGTCATTTACAACAACATGATAGATCTAGAGGGTGTAATACTAAGTGAAATAATTAAGTCAGAGAAAAACAAATACTATATGATTTCATTCACATATGGAATTTAAGAAACAAAACAAGTGAACAAACAAAAACAAAGAAACAAACAAACCAAACCAAATAAAACAGAGAAACAAGCAAACAAACAAACAAAAAAAAAACCCTGACTCCTAAAGACAGAGACCAAACTGATGGTTGCCAGAGGAAAGATGGGTGGGCAGATGGGTGACACAGATAAAAGGAATTAAGAATATACTTATCTTGATGCGCTGAAAATTCTACAGAATTGTTGAATCATTATATTATACAGCTGAAACTAATGTAACACTATATGTTAATTATACTTCAATAAAATTTTGATGTTTAAAATCTTTGGTAGGTGGAAAATATATATTTAATCATGATAACTTCTGCCTTATCTCTGATTTGCTTATGGTTAGTTATAAAAGAATCAGCACAATCATAAAAGTTAGCACACTGAGGATATTACAAATTATCAGGACTTGTGGTTTCTGAAGTATAGTCCCTGGATAAGTTAACATCAGCATCACCAGAGCACATAACAGAAGTGCAGATTATCAGGCCTCAATCCAGCACTATTGAATCAAAGATTTTGTGGGTGGCCCCAGTAATTTGTTCCAACTTGTCCTGCTGGTTACACTGATGCATGCACAAGCTTGAGAACCACTGGACTAGACTAGTGTTTCCCGAACACTTATCTATAGACTGATGTTGATTAATGACAAAATCATACCACTTGACATCAGGGAAAAAATTACAACCAGCAGCACTTTTTTTCCTAAGATGTCATCGTAGAGTATTTGCTGGTATTAGGCTGTATTTGCCTTATTAAAATATTGGTGATAGTCTCTTATAAAGGTGCTTTCTAGTAAAATTAAAAACTTGGAACTCCGTATCCATTCTTAATATTTTTCTTTTCTGTTGTTGGTAAGGGGTGAATATTGGGTTTACGGTGAGTAAATTACTAATTGATGTCCACTCCCTCTATTCATTGATGTGAAAGTGACATAGCAAAATTAAAACCTCTCTAAGTTAACTAACTAACTATATGTAGAGCTGGACAAAACTCCAAATCTGTGTCAATAAATTTTTTAAATAGCACATCATTCCTATGTGTTGTTAATTGTTGCCTTTCCCAAATATCCCCCTTTAAAAATTCAATTTGTCCTAGATCTTAACCGATCACTATAGTAAGGCTGTTTTTAATAGGTTACCTGTTGTCTTCCAACATCAATGAGATCAGCACAAGAGCACAACGATTCTGAATATAGAAAAGGTGGAGTTCATTGAAGAAATACTGTTCACTACAATATGGTCAGGGCCTGCCTTCTAAACATCTTTCCTGAGTTTTATGGGATTTGCTATTAACCTCAAGCCTTATAGGTTATAAATCCACTGAAACTGGCCTTGGCTTTTTCAACTTACAGAAAGTGCTTTTATTGAGGACATTAATTACCTCCCTCAAAATCCAATGATAAGACACTGATCCTTTTTATAGACCTATCCACAGCATTTAAGGAAGAAAAAATAACCTCATAATTGAGTTCAAACACTTCTTCACTTGATTTTCTAATTTTACTCCTACTCACTGACTACTTTTTTTCCTTTTTCCCAGCCCTCTTAAACTTATTTGTATCAAGTCTCAATATTTAAATAACTACTTCATACTAGTGCCCTTGGTGAATGCATCAAGTCTCATGTCTGTAAATAAGATCTTGTATGCTGAAGTTTTCCAAATACATACCTCTGATCTTGACCTCACATCAGAAACCAGTTAATACAACACATATATTTTATCTCTACATCAAGGTATAGCAGGATCTAACTCAATATATCCCAAAAAAAGAAGCACTCATTCCTCCCCAAAATCAACTCTCAAATTTTCCGTATCACTTATTAGAAGTCAAATCCATTCAACTACTGAAGCCAAAAAATGTGAAGCCATTTTTCACTCATCTTTTTTCTCACATCTTTAATTTATCAAGAAATCAAGTTGGCTCTACCTTCAAACTCTAAGTATCTCTCACTGTATTTGTGCTATATCCCTGTCTTACATCATGACTGTTTTTATATTTTAGCCTCCTAAGTACTCTACTTGCTTGCTCTCTTACCCCCTTTGGTCTATCATCAACCCAGTAATCAGAGTTATTTAGTCAGATCACATCACTTCTCAGGCCAAAACCTCCATTGTCTTCTGATCTCTCCTAAAACAATAGCCAAAGGTCCTATTTTTGTCTATGAGTCCCTAGATGAGTTCACCAATCGTTTCCTCCTTCTAGCTTATTCCCTGCTACTTTTCCCTGTATCCTCAACTGCATAAACACTAGCCTCCTGGTTTTTTTTGTTTGTTTGTTTGTTTGTTTTGTTTTGTTAAACATGCCAGGGACAGGGGCACCTGGGTGGCTCACTTGGTTAAGCATCTGCCTTTGGCTCAGGTCATGATTCAGGGGTCCTGGGATTGAGCCCCCCACACACACTCTGCTCAGTGGGAAGCCTGTTTCTCCCTCCCCCTCTGCCTACTGCTCCCCCTGCTTGTCCTCTTTCTCTCTCTCTCTCTGTGTCAGATAAATAGATAAAATCCTTGAAAACAAACAAACAAACAAATAAAAAACATACCAGGGACATTTTAGGTTTGGAAACTTTATGTTGTTTTATTGACTTTTTTTTTTTAAGTTTGGAGAATTTGACCTTATTCTTTACTAAGCCTGAAACACATTTCTCTTAACATCTTCATGGTATGGTCCCTTACCTCCTATAAGTCTTTGCCCAAAAGACATTTTCTCTCCATGAACCTAATCTACCTATTTAGAATGGAAAATTCCACCAATCATAGCACTCCCTATTTCCCTTCCTACCATTTTTCTCTATGGCACTTATAGTATCTAACACCCTTTATATTTTAAAATTTATTTTATTGTTACTCTCCTTCTTTCAGTGTTTAACCTTGTGATAGTAATGAGGTAGTGATTTTTGTCCGTTTTGTTCATAGCTGTAACCTTAGCACTCATAACGAAGCCTGGCACAGAGGAATTGTCCATAAATACTTTTGAATTAATTTTTGAATAAATTATCAGGATGTTTTTGTAAAAGAATACTCTTCAGGCAGTTTTCCATAGAAAGAACAGAGGGAAAGTCCCTCTACAGCTAGACTCAAAGGCTTAGAGTAAGGTCACATGTCTGTGGTTTTCCTCTCACACTATCATCTTCATTTCTCACTGTTTTGATAATATAAATATTTTGAAAAACACTCTATCAATAATTTCTTATCCCTTTAAATTTCATTTAAAATCTATCATATCATATCTGGAAGATCATTTTAGTTTCTTTCCAATAATAACTAGTCAATGACATTATGTCCACTGCTTGTTTGGTATATGCTATATACAATATACTCTCAACACTTTTCAATTACCCCCCATCCTCCTCCATTCCCCTTTTCTCTTTCTCTCACCTTACTGCATTTTTCTCTCCTTAGGGGCTCCTGCAACTCTACAAAAAGTTTAGACACACATACATATTAATTTATCTTTCCAATGATCCTTCTTTTATGCAACAGTGTCTCACTTATCCTGACTGCTTTTAATCAAGATTACATTGTGGTGATTCTTGCTATAAGGACTCCTGCTGTATTTTAACTTAGAGCGTCTGAAATCTGTGGCGGAATTATATCCCCATGTATAATTACTCCCAGCAGTCTCAAATAGCATCAGGCTTTCAGAAATCTGTGAGTGGGAATTCCTGAAGTCTCACCCTCATTTACTACTATTGCTTTGATTTGTAAGTATAAACAATTCAAGATGAGTCATTCCTAGCAGGTGTCAAGATTTAGAGCTTTGAGTTGTATTTAATTTTCAATTGATTCTTCAGGGACTGGTTTTGGAAATAAAATGAACAGCCTTTTGTGGAGTTTGCAGAAGGATTTCTGTATTAGCCTGCTAGAGCTATCATTAAAAAATACCTCAGACTGGGTAACTTAAACAACAGAAATTTATTTTCTCACAGGTGGGGAAACTAGACATCCAGACCAAGGTAACAGCAGGTATTGTATCTTTTGCAGTGTATCTCTTTGGCTTGCAGATGGCCTCTTGCTGGGTCCTCACATGATCTTATTTCTGTGCATGCATCATGGCGTCTCTCTCTGTGTCCCCAATCTCCTCATTTTATAAAGACACCAGGCAGATTGGATTAGGATCCATTTAATGGTCTCAATTTACTCATCACTTTAAAGATCCCATCTGCAAATGCAGTCATATTCTGAGGTACTGGGGATTAGGATTTCATTTCTTTTTTTTTTCTTTTTTTTTTTAAGATTTTATTTATTTATTTGACAGATAGAGATCACAAGCAGGCAGAGAGGCAAGCAGAGAGAGAGGGGAAGCTGAGTCCCTGCCAAGCAGAGAGCCCAATGTGGGACTCAATCCCAGGACCCTGAGATCATGACCTGAGCTGAAGGCAGAGGCTTAACCCACTAAGCCACCCAGGTGCCCCTCGGGATTAGGACTTCAACATATGAACTTTGCAGAGACAAAATTCAGTCCACAAAAATCCTTCAGAAGTCAGTGATCTTGGTTTGAACTCATCTTTTAGCTCCACTGCCTTTACTCTGTCTCATACTTTCTCTCATATACATAATAAGAAATAATCTTTGCCTCAAATTAGAATTATGCTAATTCTTTAATATAGAGTTCACTACTTAGATTTTGATATATTACTCTTGCTTTTTACCCTAAAATAGTACCACATTTGGTGAGAAAACAAGGCATCACATACTGAAAATTAGATTAACTTATATTACATTTACATATTCATTCACTTGAAAATATTTATTCATTAATATGAGAAGATCTATGGAATGTCTATTATTTCTGTAAAGATTATAAAACATATATGTTAAAGTCCATTAAACATATGAAAATCTAGTAAGCAAAAATAATGATTAAAAAATTAAACTTAACCAAAGAGAAATCTGGATGTGCCTCGACTCCTGGGAGGTGTCTTTATATGTTTGGAATGTCCCGCCAAAGAGAGTATGTGGAGGCCTTGACCACTGAACAAACTAACAATGTGGTTTATGACAGGAGATTTGTGCCACACAGTATATGCTTTACAAACCCTGGAAGGGTTGGAGTCTAAAGATTAGCTACATAATATCTTTTCCATCTCAGGAGGGGTTGGAGATTGAAGGTCAGTTTTGCAGACAGTCCACAATAAATCTCCAATAAAATTTCTAGTTAGCAAGATTCAAGTGAGCTTTTCTGGTTAGCAATATTCCATATGTATCATTACACATCAGTACCAGAAAAACTAAGGCTGTCCATGACTCCACAGGGAGGGGACAACTGAAAGCCCAACGTTTAGATATTTCTGGTACTTTGCCCCATGCACATTTTCCCTTGGCTGGTTTCAATATGCATCCTTTAGCTTTAATAAACCATACCTGTGAGTTTAACAGCTTTCAGTGGATTTTGTGAGTCCTCCCAGCAAATTACCAAATCTGAAACTAATCTTGTCGACTGTGTTCCCTCCAACTTTACAATGGTGTATATAAGTAATTAAAGGAATATAAATGGTATTTACAAAAGACATAAAATGTAACAGGTAAACACAGGGTGAGGATGTGATCTTTACCTAAGGGAATCAAAGTAGAGTTTCCCAGAAGAGAGGAAAGCTAATTAGAAATTTGGTGAACAATGGAAATGTCATTTCAAGTATATGGAATAGCATGTTAATAGACAGTGAGTGGCAAGAAAGTGAGAAACAGCGTGTTTTGAAGAACAGACAGTAGTATGCTGCACATGCTAAGAATCTGCTCATTTTTAAATGAATATAATTATAAGTGGCCCCATGTCTTCAGTCTAGTGATACTAATTTTAGACTTCTAGTGTCCAGAACTGTGAGGGAATAAATTTCTGTTGTTTTAAGCCATCATGTCTGTAGTAATTGTTCCAGTCATAGGAAGCTAAAGAGTCTAAGAAACTTACACAAGTTTCTTCTTAAGTCCTTGTCTGAAAACTAAACTGTACTGCATAGAATGAAAATCCACAAGATCAAGCAAAGAAAAGCTGTATGCAAGCTATCAGCTGAAAAATCCCTAGAGGTTGGACAGGGGTAGGAGATGATCAATTTCCAACCTTAAAACAATTATTGCAAAAATATCCAGGAAATTGAAACCAGTAATAAAAAGGAAAAGGGCAGGGAAAAATACAAAACATATATACATAAACATACAGAAAAACAAACTTGAAAATTATGAAATAAAAAATTCACTGTTTGAGATGAAAAGCAAATTAAACACTATAGAAAGAAAGATCAGCAAACTTGAGGATATAGTAATATCAACTATACAAATTGAAGCAAAAAAAGAAAAAATGGCAGTTAACAAATTCTGAGTAGTTTATGGAATATCACCCTAACAGACATGTCATTGAAGTTCCAGAACAGAGGAGGAAAAAGTCAAGAACTAGGAAAAAATATTTCAAGAAAAGTGGCAAAAATTTTTCCAAACAACATAAAAATTATAAACCTACAGATTCAAAAACTTCAACAAACCCTGAGCAAAATAACTGTAAAGAAAGAAATCTAAAAGTCTATCTATAAGAAAAATTAAATAAAAATTATGTATGAACAAATTTTTCCTGTCTGATGAAAACATACCATGAATCAAGTGCTATTCTTCATTATTTGTCCTTTCCTATTTATTTTAGAATAGGAAGTGATCAATAAACAACAAAATGTCTTTTCCAGTTTACAAAGTCAGTCTACAGCAAATTAAAATCATCAATTTTTAATATCACAATAATATCACAAATTTCAGTTTGGGAAATAGTCAACATTCAGAGTAATTCAGGAACAACATAAGAGATTTTCATGCAGAATGCATGTAGAAAAATATACTGTGTTTTATCAAAATTGTGTTCTTGTTTTATTGGTGTGCCCGTTTAATTTCAGCCAAATTAGTAAAAGGTGAATGCTTGATATATTTTCCACATTTTCTCCAAGGTTCAGAATTTAATGTGATTGAAAGGACCATTTTTTTTAATTTTAAGTATATATTTTAATAAATGAAGATTTAATAAATGATGAGGGGAAAGATTAAATATACTTAAATAAAGGAAATTCATGTTCCTAAAGATTCCTAAAGATTTCCCAGAACAAAAAGGTAAAGCAAGGTATAAATTAAAAAGCAAAAAGTCAATTCAGGTTGATTACAATTCAAAGTGGAAGCTACATTATTCACCTATTTTCACTCATCCCAAAACAAATTTGTCTTTGGCCCAACCTCTAGTTCTCAAAGCCCTAACACAACTTTAGTACCATCATGTTTTGGCCACGTTAAGGATAAGAAGAAGGCTATGAAGAAAGATTTAACATTTGGAGAATAGTAGAAATCAGAAACAAAGAGCAGATTCACTTAAATTATAAATCCTACTCCTTGACAATTTATGGGAAAAACAATCATCCTTTAAAGCTATGGTTCTCAGACTAGTATTTATCAGAATTATTTGCTTAAAATAAAGATTGCAGGTTTCTTCCTCAGAACTTCTGATTCATTAAGTCTGGGGTAGGGCCAAAAAAAATTTGCATTTCCTAGTTTTTCAAGTGAAATATCCCTGCTGGTCTAACAAGCAGTTTGGGGGAACCATTGTATTAAGCTGATATTTACCTTGTTAGTAATTTGTGTGCCTATGATGCATTTTAACAGAATTTGTGCACTGGGCTAGAAATAAATGCATCATTCTTACCTTTATGTGGCTGCTATAAATTTCCTGTATTTTCTTATAAAGATAGCTTCCAATAGACTTAGAAATTATTGAGGAAATAGACTTGACCATATATTCATATAAATAAAACTATTAATATTGTCCCTGTTGATCTATTTTAAGATAGCTTAATATCTTGACATCATTGGCCTTGTTTTATTTTTTTGTTCTTTTTAAAGATTTTATTTATTTATTTATTTATTTGAGAGAGAGAGTGTGCAAGAAGGGGAAGCAGGCTCCCTGCTGAGCAAGGAGCCTGATTTGGGGCTTGATCCAAAACTCCTAAATCATGACCTAAGCTGAAGACAGAAGCTTAACTGACTGAGCCATTCATGCACCCCTCATTAGGCTTGTTTTAAAAACATAAAGAACAATGGGGTGCTTAGTGGCTCCTTTGGTTGAGCATCTGACTGATGGTTCTGGCTCAGGTCATGATCTCAGGGTCATGAGATCAAGCTCTGTGTCAGGTTTATGCTGAGTGTGGAGCCTGCTTAAGACACTTGCTCTGCAACGGAGCACAAAATCGGGACTTTTAAAAGTCTGTTCCGCTGAGGGACATCGCTCCAGAGGCTTAACCGGGGTGAAGCCCACGCAGGGTGAGCGTGGCCTCAGGTCCCGCAGGGTCACAGAAGGATCAGGGTGTCTGAGTGTCGCAGAGCTTACAGGTATTAGAACAGGGAAGCTGGCTACAGAGACAGAGCCGAGGAGTAAGCTCTAAGCTCGGGGTTACCTTGAACCGGTCGCAGGCTCAGTCAGCTCAGAGCGCGGCCGGAGGCAGGGTGACGGGAGTAAATCGGCGCTGTTCTCTGAGGGCGCACTGAGGAGTGGGGCCCCGGGCTCTCGGCTCCTCCAGGCCGGAGACCGGGAGGCCGCCATCTTCATTCCCGCCCTCCGGAACTCTACGGAAAGCGCTCAGGGAACAAAAGCTCCCGAAAGCAAACCCGAGCAGATTACTCAGCCCGGCCCCTGGTAAGGGCGGTGCAACTCCGCCCGGGGCAAAGACACTTGAGAATCACTACAACAGGCTCCTCCCCGAGAAGATCAACAAGAAGCCCAGCCAGGACCAAGTTCACCTACCAAGGAGTACAGTTTCAATACCAAGGAGAGCAGCGGAATTCCAGAGGAGGAGAAAGCAAAGCACGGAACTCATGGCTTTCTCCCCATGATTCTTTAGCCTTGCAGTTAATTTTTTTTCTTTTTTTTTTTCAATTTATTTTTCTTCTACTGCTAAATTTTTTTAACTTTTACTCTTTTCTTTTTTAACGTTTTTAAACTAGTTTATCTAATATATATATTTTTTTTTCCTTTTTATATTTTTTTCTTTATTGGTTTTCTTTTTTTAATTGTTTCTTTCTTTTTTTTTTTTTCTTCTTTCTGAACCTCTTTTTATCCCCATTCTCCCCCTCACGATTTGGGATCTCTTCTGATTTGGCTAAAGCATATTTTTCTGGGGTTGTTGCCACCCTTTTAGTATTTTACTTGTTCCTTCATCTACTCTTATCTGGGCAAAATGACAAGGCGGAAAAATTCACCACAAAAAAAAGAACAAGAGGCAGTACCAAAGGCTAGGGACCTAATCAATACAGACATTGGTAATATGTCAGATCTAGAGTTCAGAATGACGATTCTCAAGGTTCTACCCGGGCTTGAAAAAGGCATGGAAGATATTAGAGAAACCCTCTCGGGAGATATAAAAGCCCTTTCTGGAGAAATAAAAGAACTAAAATCTAACCAAGTTGAAATCAAAAAAGCTATTAATGAGGTGCAATAAAAAATGGAGGCTCTCACTGCTAGGATAAATGAGGCAGAAGAAAGAATTAGCGATATAGAAGACCAAATGACAGAGAATAAGCTGAGCAAAAGAGGGACAAACAGCTACTGGACCACGAGGGGAGAATTCGAGAGATAAGTGACACCATAAGACGAAACAACATTAGAATAATTGGGATTCCAGAAGAAGAGGAAACAGAGAGGGGAGCAGAAGGTATATTGGAGAGAATTATTGGAGAGAATTTCCCCAATATGGCAAAGGGAACAAGCATCAAAATCCAGGAGATTCAGAGAACCCCCCTCAAAATCAATAAGAATAGGTCCACACCCCGTCACCTAATAGTAAAATTTACAAGTCTTAGTGACAAAGAGAAGATCCTGAAAGCAGCCCGGGAAAAGAAGTCTGTAACATACAACGGTAAAAATATTAGATTGGCAGCAGACTTATCCACAGAGACCTGGCAGGCCAGAAAGAGCTGGCATGATATATTCAGAGTACTAAATGAGAAAAACATGCAGCCAAGAATACTATATCCAGCTAGGCTATCATTGAAAATAGAAGGAGAGATTAAAAGCTTCCAGGACAAACAAAAACTGAAAGAATTTGCAAACACCAAACCAGCTCTACAGGAAATATTGAAAGGGGTCCTCTAAGCAAAGAGAGACCCTAAAAGTAGTAGATCAGAAAGGAACAGAGACAATATACAATAACAGTCACCTTACAGGCAATACAATGGCACTAAATTCATATCTCTCAATACTTACCCTGAATGTGAATGGGCTAAATGCCCCAATCAAAAGACACAGGGTATCAGAATGGATAAAAAAACAAAACCCATCTATATGTTGCCTACAAGAAACTCATCTTAAACCTGAAGATACCTCCAGATTTAAAGTGAGGGGGTGGAAAAGAATTTACCATGCTAATGGACATCAGAAAAAAGCAGGAGTGGCAATCCTTATATCAGATCAATTAGATTTTAAGCCAAAGACTATAATAAGAGATGAGGAAGGACACTATATCATACTCAAAGGAACTGTCCAACAAGAAGATCTAACAATTTTAAATATCTATGCCCCTAACATGGGAGCAGCCAACTATATAAACCAATTAATAACAAAATCAAAGAAACACATCGACAATAATACAATAATCGTAGGGGACTTTAACACTCCCCTCACTGAAATGGACAGATCATCCAAGCAAAAGATCAACAAGGAAATCAAGGCCTTAAATGACACACTGGACCAGATGGACATCACAGATATATTCAGAACATTTCATCCCAAAGCAACAGAATACACATTCTTCTCTAGTGCACATGGAACATTCTCCAGAATAGATCATATTCTCGGTCCTAAATCAGGTCTCAACCGTTATCAAAAGATTGGAATCATTCCCTGAATATTTTCAGACCACAATGCTCTGAAGCTAGAACTCAATCACAAGAGGAAATTTGGAAAGAACCCAAATACATGGAGACTAAACAGCATCCATCTAAAGAATGAATGGGTCAACCAGGAAATTAAAGAAGAGTTGAAAAAATTCATGAAAACAAATGATAATGAAAACACAACGGTTCAAAATCTGTGGGACAAAACAAAGGCAGTCCTGAGAGGAAAATATATAGCGGTACAAGCCTTTCTCAAGAAACAAGAAAGGTCTCAGGTACACAACCTAACCCTACACCTAAAGGAGCTGGAGAAAGAACAAGAAAGAAACCCTAAACCCAGCAGGAGAAGAGAAATCATAAAGATCAGAGCAGAAATCAATGAAATAGAAACCAAAAAACAATAGAACAAATCAACGAAACTAGGAGCTGGTTCTTTGAAAGAATTAATAAGATCGATAAACCCCTGGCCAGACTTATCAAAAAGAAAAGAGAAAGGACCCAAATAAATAAAATCATGAATGAAAGAGGAGAGATCACAACGAACACCGAAGAAATACAGACAATTATAAAAACATACTATGAGCAACTCTACGCCAACAAATTTGACAATCTGGAAGAAATGGATGCATTCCTAGAGACATATACACTACCACAAATGAACCAGGAAGAAATAGAAAGCCTCAACAGACCCATAAGCAGTAAGGAGATTGAAACAGTCATCAAAAATCTCCAAACAAACAAAAGCCCAGGGCCAGACGGCTTCCCGGGGGAATTCTACCAAACATTTAAAGAAGAACTAATTCCTATTCTCCTGAAAATGTTCCAAAAAATAGAAATGGAAGGAAAACTTCCAAACTCATTTTATGAGGCCAGCATCACCTTGATCCCAAAACCAGACAAGGATCCCATCAAAAAAGAGAACTACAGACCAATATCCTTGATGAACACAGATGCAAAAATTCTCGCCAAAATACTAGCCAATAGGATTCAACAGTACATTAAAAGGATTATTCACCACGACCAAGTGGGATTTATTCCAGGGCTGCAAGGTTGGTTCAACATCCGCAAATCAATCAATGTGATACAACACATTAATAAAAGAAAGAACAAGAACCATATGATACTCTCCATAGATGCTGAAAAAGCATTTGACAAAGTACAGCATCCCTTCCTGATCAAAACTCTTCAAAGTGTAGGGATAGAGGGCACATACCTCAATATTATCAAAGCCATCTATGAAAAACCCACCACAAATATCATTCTCAATGGAGAAAAACTGAAAGCTTTTCCGCTAAGGTCAGGAACACGGCAGGGATGTCCGTTATCACCACTGCTATTCAACATAGTACTAGAAGTCCTAGCCTCAGCAATCAGACAACAAAAGGAAATTAAAGGCATCCAAATCGGCAAAGAAGAAGTCAAACTATCACTCTTCGCAGATGATATGATACTATATGTGGAAAACCCAAAAGACTCCACTCCAAAACTGCTAGAACTTGTACAGGAATTCAGTAAAGTGTCAGGATATAAAATCAATGCACAGAAATCAGTTGCATTTCTCTACACCAACAACAAGACAGAAGAAAGAGAAATTAAGGAGTCCATCCCATTTACAATTGCACCCAAAACTATAAGATACCTAGGAATAAACCTAACCAAAGAGACTAAGAATCTATACACAGAAAACTATAAAGTACTCATGAAAGAAATTGAGGAAGACACAAAGAAATGGAAAAATGTTCCATGCTCCTGGATTGGAAGAATAAATATTGTGAAAATGTCTATGCTACCTAAAGCAATCTACACATTTAATGCAATTCCTATCAAAGTACCATCCATTTTTTTCAAAGAAATGGAACAAATAATCCTAAAATTTATATGGAACCAGAAAAGACCTCGAATAGCCAAAGGAATATTGAAAAAGAAAGCCAAAGTTGGTGGCATCACAATTCCGGACTTCAAGCTCTATTACAAAGCTGTCATCATCAAGACAGCATGGTACTGGCACAAAAACAGACACATAGATCAATGGAACAGAATAGAGAGCCCAGAAATAGACCCTCAACTCTATGGTCAACTAATCTTCGACAAAGCAGGAAAGAATATCCAATGGAAAAAAGACAGCCTCTTCAACAAATGGTGTTGGGAAAATTGGACAGCCACATGCAGAAAAATGAAATTGGATCATTTCCTTATACCACACACGAAAATAGACTCAAAATGGATGAAGGATCTCAATGTGAGAAAGGAATCCATCAAAATCCTTGAGGAGAACACAGGCAGCAACCTCTTCGACCTCAGCCGCAGCAACATCTTCCTAGGAACATCGCCAAAGGCAAGGGAAGCAAGGGCAAAAATGAACTATTGGGATTTTATCAAGATCAAAAGCTTTTGCACAGCAAAGGAAACAGTTAACAAAACCAAAAGACAACTGACAGAATGGGAGAAGATATTTGCAAATGACATATCAGATAAAGGGCTAGTGTCCAAAATCTATAAAGAACTTAGCAAACTCAACACCCAAAGAACAAATAATCCAATCAAGAAATGGGCAGAGGACATGAACAGACATTTCTGCAAAGAAGACATCCAGATGGCCAACAGACACATGAAAAAGTGCTCCACATCACTCGGCATCAGGGAAATACAAATCAAAACCACAATGAGATATCACCTCACACCAGTCAGAATGGCTAAAATTAACAAGTCAGGAAATGACAGATGCTGGCGAGGATGCGGAGAAAGGGGAACCCTCCTACACTGTTGGTGGGAATGCAAGCTGGTGCAGCCACTCTGGAAAACAGCATGGAGGTTCCTCAAAATGTTGAAAATAGAACTCCCCTATGACCCAGCAATTGCACTGCTGGGTATTTACCCTAAAGATACAAACGTAGTGATCCGAAGGGGCACGTGCACCCGAATGTTTATAGCAGCATTGTCTACAATAGCCAAACTATGGAAAGAACCTAGATGTCCATCAACAGACGAATGGATAAAGAAGATGTGGTATATATACACAATGGAATACTATGCAGCCATCAAAAGAAATGAAATCTTGCCATTTGCGACGACGTGGATGGAACTAGAGGGTATCATGCTTAGCGAAATAAGTCAATCGGAGAAAGACAACTATCATATGACCTCCCTGATATGAGGGAGAGGAGATGCAACATGGGGGGTTAAGGGGGTAGGAGAAGAGTAAGTGAAACAAGATGGGATTGGGAGGGAGATAAACCATAAGTGACTCTTAATCTCACAAAACAAAGTGAGGGTTAATGGGGGGAGGGGGTTTTGGGGGGTGGGATTATGGACATTGGGGAGGGTATGTGCTATGGTGAGTGCTGTGAAGTGTGTAAACCTGGCGATTCACAGACCTGTACCCCTGGGGATAAAAAGATATTATATGTTTATGAAAAATAAAATTAAAAAACAAACAAACAAACAAACAAAAAAAAGACACTTGCTCTGTCTCTGTTCTTCCACCCTCACTCCCTGCTTTCAGCCTCTGTCTCTTAGAAAGGAAGGGAGGGAAGGAGGGATAGGCAGAGAGAGAAAGAACCTTGCATTAAGCTAAACTTGCATAATAATGGATCTAGCCTCAAGAAGTTAATCAAATTATAATAATTAACAATCATATATTTATATCTCATCATATTAAAGTAAGTCCATAGAAAGTAATAATTTTTTTGAGGAATACAAAACAAAAACACCATTTTTTAAAAATATTAACAATTTACATTAACTTGGAGTTAGTTACTGGACTAAGTTTCTACACAAGTGAAAGTAGAAAATTAATTAGTTAATACAAAAGTTTTACATAAAAATTTTTAAAAGGTGCTTAAAACTGAAAAATAATTGAGGTCCATCTTATTGGGAGACTTAAATGGTCTGAGCCACTTTTCTTGGGACTCACTTTGAAGCACAGACAGCTATTTGCTGCTTCTGATGAATGGCACCTTGCAAATAGCTGCAGGTAATAGTTCTAAGTGATCTACTTCAAGTAGCATGTAGCTTCACTGTGTCCTGGGCTGGGATTAACACATAAATCTGGTGAAAAGTTAAACAAGAGCACAGATCAATGGAGGTTCGCAAGACCCCACATCTTCCTTTCTCTCCTCTCCTATGAGTTCATTGAAAGTTGAAATCCCAATTCAGTGTTTTGGAATCTGTATACAATATTAAATCTCATTAATACACTTTTAATAATTCAATAATCATATAGAGCACTTCAGTTGTTTACTAGTAGCTGTTGATTTTAGTGACTTTTGTCTTCTGACTGTCCAAATGACTCTATAGTAATTACAAAATACTACTGAAAAGCTTCCAAAGACTTAGGGCTTAGTGTAGGCCTTCTGATTCAGGAAGCTTCAGTTCAAATTCTTGTTCTATCCCCTTAAAACTGAGTAAATTTTGGCCAGGACTCCTGTGCCTTAGTAGGCCTGGGGAAAAGAGTTATTTTACAGATGAAACAAGAATTTGTATTTTTTTTTAACTTTTTATTTCTTTTCAGCATAACAGTATTCATTGTTTTTGCACCACACCCAGTGCTCCATGCAATCCATGCCCTCTTTAATACCCACCATGTGGTTCCCCCAACCTCCCACCCCCCGCCCCTTCAAAACCTTCAGATTGTTTTTCAGAGTCCATAGTCTCTCATGGTTCACCTCCCCTTCCAACTTCCCTCAACTCCATTCTCCTCTCCATCTCCCCTTGTCCTCCATGTTATTTGTTATGCTCCACAAATAAGTGAAACCATATGATAATTGACTCTCTCTGCTTGACTTATTTCACTCAGCATAATCTCTTTCAGTCCCGTCCATGTTGCTATAAAAGTTGGGTATTCATCCTTTCTGATGGAGGCATAATACTCCATAGCGTATATGGACCACATCTTCCTTATCCATTCATCCATTGAAGGGCATCTTGGTTCTTTCCACAGTTTGGCAACCATGGCCATTGCTGCTATAAACATTGGGGTACAGATGGCCCTTCTTTTCACTACATCTGTATCTTTGGGGTAAATACCCAGTAGTGCAATGGCAGGGTTATAGGGAAGCTCTATTTTTAATTTCTTGAGGAATCTCCACACTGTTTTCCAAAGTGGCTAAACCAACTTGCATACCCAGCAACAGTGTAAGAGGGTTCCCCTTTCTCCACATCCTCTCCAACACATGTTGTTTCCTGTCTGGCTAATTTTGACCATTCTAACCGGTGTAAGGTGGTATCTCAATGTGGTTTCAATTTGAATCTCCCTAATGGGTAGTGATGATGAACATTTTTTCATGTGTCTGATAGCCATTTGTATGTCTTCATTGGAGAAGTGTCTGTTCACATCTTCTGCCCATTTTTTTTATACGTTTGTCTGTTTTGTGTGTGTTGAGTTTGAGAAGTTCTTTACAGATCCTGGATATCAACCTTTTGTCTGTACTGTCATTTGCAAATATCTTCTCCCATTCCGTGGGTTGCCTCTTGTTTTGTTGACTGTTTCCTTTGCTGTGCAGAAGCTTTTGATCTTGATGAAGTCCCAAAAGTTCGTTTTCGCTTTTGTTTCCTTTGCCTTTGGAGACATATCTTGAAAGAAGTTGCTGTGGCTGATATCAAAGAGGTTACTGCCTATGTTCTCCTCTAGGATTCTGATGGATTCCTGTCTCAGGTTGAGGTCTTTTATCCATTTCAAGTTTATCTTTGTGTATGGTGTAAGAGAATGGTCGAGTTTCATTCTTCTACATATAGCTGTCCAGTTTTCCCAGCACCATTTATTGAAGAGACTGTCTTTTTTCCACTGTATATTTTTTCCTGCTTTGTCGAAGATGATTTGACGATAGAGTTGAGGGCCCATATCTGGGCTCTCTATGCTGTTCCACTGGTCTATGTGTCTGTTTTTATGCCAGTACCATGCTGTCTTGGTGATCACAGCTTTGTAGTAAAGCTTGAAATCAGGTAACGTGATGCCACCAGTTTTATTTTTGTTTTTCAACATTTCCTTAGCATTTCGGGGTCTCTTCTGATTCCATACAAATTTTAGGATTATTTGCTCCAGCTCTTTGAAAAGTTCCAGTGGAATTTTGATTGGAATGGCATTAAAAGTATAGATTGCTCTAGGCAGTATAGACATTTTAACAATGCTTATTCTTCCAATCCAAGAGCATGGAATGGTCTTCCATCTCTTTGTGTCTTCTTCAATTTCTTTCATGAGTGTTCTGTAGTTCCTTGAGTACAGATCCTTTACCTCTTTGGTTAGGTTTATTCCCAGGTATCTTATGGTTCTTGGTGCTATAGTAAATGGAATCGATTCTCTCATTTCCCTTTCTGTATTTTCATTGTTAGTGTATACGAAAGCCACTGATTTCTGTACATTGACTTTGTAGCCTGCCACGTTACTGAATTGCTGTATGAGTTCTAGTATTTTGGGGGTGAGTTTTTTGGGTTTTCCATATACAGAATCATGTCATCTGTGAAGAGAGAGAGTTTGATTTCTTCATTGCCAATTTGGATACCTTTTATTTCTCTTTGTTGTCTGATTGCTGTTGCTAGGGCTTCTAATACTATGTTGAACAAGAGTGGTGAGAGTGGGCATCCTTGTCATGTTCCTGATCTCAACGGGAAGGCTGTGAGCTTTTTCCCATTGAGGATGATATTTGCTGTGTGTCTTTCATAGATAGATTTTATGAAGTTCAGGAATGTTCCCTCTATCCCTATACTTTGAAGAGTTTTAATCAGGAACAGATGCTGGATTTTGTCAAATGCTTTTTCTGCATCAATTGAGAGGACCATGTGGTTCTTCTCTCTTCTCTTATTAATTTGTTCTATCACATTGATTGATTTGCAAATGTTGAACCATCCTTGTAGCCCAGGGATGAATCCCACCTGGTCATGGTGGATGATCTTTGTAATGTGCTGTTGGATCCTGTTGGCTAGGATCTTGTTGAGAATCTTAGCATCCATATTCATCAGTGATATTGGTCTGAAATTCTCCTTTTTGGTGTGGTCTTTGCCTGGTTTGGAGATCAGGGTAATGCTGGCTACAGAGAAAGAGTCTGGAAGTTTTCCTTCTGCTTCACTTTTTTGAAACAGCTTCAGGAGAATTATTTGTTTTTTGAAAGTTTGGTAGAATTCCCCAGGGAATCCGTCAGGTCCTGGGCTCTTGTTTTTTGGGAGGTTTTTGATCACTGCTTCAATCTCGTTACTAGATATCGGTCTATTCAGGTTGTCTCGATTTCTTCCTGGTTCAGTTTTGGGAGTTTATAGTTTTCCAGGAATGCATCCATTTCATCTAGGTTGCTTAGCTTATTGGCATATAACTGTTGATAATAACTTCTGATGATTGTTTCTACTTCCTTGGTGTTAGTTGTGATCTCTCCCTTTTCATTCATAATTTTATTAATTTGAGCTTTCTCTCTTTTCTTTTGGATTAGTGTGGCCAATGGTTTATCGATCTTATTGATTCTTTCAAAAAACCAGCTTCTAGTTTCATGATACGTTCTACTGTATCTCTGGTTTCTACCTCATTGATCTCTACTCTAATCTTGATTATTTCCCTTCTTATGTGTGGAGTTGGTTTGATTTGTTGTTGATTCTCTAGTTCTTTAAGGTGTAGAGACAGCTGGTGTATTCTGGATTTTTCAATTTTTTTGAGGGAGGCTTGGATGGCTATGTATTTCCCCCTTAGGACTGCCTTTGCTGTATCCCATAGGTTTTGGACCGAAGTGTCTTCATTCTCGTTGGTTTCCATGAATTGTTTCCATTCTTCTTTGATCTCCTGGTTGATCCAAGCATTCTTAAGCAAGGTGGTCTTTAGCTTCCAGGTGTTTGAGTTCCTTCCAAACTTTTCCTTGTGATTGAGCTCCAGTTTCAAAGCATTGTGATCTGAGAATAGGCAGGGAATAATCTCAGTCTTTTGGTATCAGTTGAGTCCTGATTTGTGACCCAGTATGTGGTCTATTCTGGAGAAGGTTCCATGTGTGCTTGAGAAGAATGAGTATTCTGTTGTTTTAGGGTGGAATGTTCTGTATATATCTATGAGGTCCACCTGGTCCAATGTGTCATTTAAAGCTCTTGTTTCTTTATTGATTTTCTGCTTCAATGATCTATGACTGAGAGAGGTGTGTTAAGATCTCCTACTATTAATGTATTCATATCAATATGACTCTTTATCATGATTAATAGTTTTCTTATGTAATTGGCTGCTCCCATATTGGGGGCATAGATATTTACAATTGTTAGATCATCTTGGTGGATAGTCCCTTTAAGAATTATGTAGTGTCTTTCTGTATCTCTGACTGCAGTCTTCAGTTTAAAATCTAATTTATCTGATATAAGAATCACTACCCCGGCCTTTTTGAGGCCATTGGCATGAAAGATGCTTCTCCATCCCTTCACTTTTAGTCTGGGTGTATCTTTAGGTTCAAAATGGGTCTCTTGTAGACAACATTTGGATGGGTCCTGTCGTTTTATCCAATCTGAAACCCTGTGTTGTTTTATGGGCTTATTTAGGCCATTCACATTGAGAGTGATTATTGATAGATACATTTTTATTGACATCGTGTTACCTTTGAAGTCTTTCTTTCTGTAGATTGTCTCTATATTTCTTTTCAATGATTTTCTTAGGATTTTTCCTCTTTAATAGAACCCCCCTTATTATTTCCTGCAGTGTCGGCTTGGCGGTCGCATACTCTTTTAAGCCTTGCTGCTCTTGGAAACTCTTTATCTCTCCATCCATTTTGAATGGATGTCTTGCTGGATAAAGTATTCTTGGCTGCATGTTCTTCTCATTTAGTGCCCTGAATATATCTTGCCAGCCCTTTCTGGCTTGCCAGGTTCCTGTGGACAGGTCTGACGTTATTCTGAAGGGTTTTCCTCTGTACATAAGGAGCTTCTTTGTCCTAGCTGCCTTCAAGAGGGCCTGCCTACAATTATAATTTTTCATTCTCACTATTAGGTGTCTCGAGGACTTTCGCAAATCTATAATCTTGGGGGGAAACCGTTCTGCCTCTAGTACATGAACACTGGTTCCATTCACGAGATTGGGAAAATTTTCATGAAGAACTTGTTCCATTCTATCTTCTAGACTTCTTTCTTTCTCCTCCCCTTCAGGGATTCCAATAATTCTGACATTGGAACGTTTCATGGCATCATTTATTTCCCTGATTCTGTTTTTGTGGCTTCTAAGCTATTTGTTCCAGGCTTCCTCCTGATCCTTTCTCTCTATCTGTTTGTCCTCCACATCACTAATTCTATCTTCTGTCTCAGTTACCCTAGCTTTTAGAGAATTTAGATTAGATTGGAACTCATTGAGAACATTGTGAACCTCATCCCTGGTGGCTTTCAGTTCTGCCCTAATCAATTCTGTTTGGTCATCCATGGCTTTCTCCAACCTAGCTATTGCCTGGATAATTCTTAGCATGAATTCCCTTTCTGACATACTGTCTATGTCGATAGCCATTAGCTCTGTTGCAGAAGGCCCATCCTCTGTATTTTTCTTCTCTTGGGCATTCCTCCTCCTAGTCATTTTGGTGAGTGATGGCTGAACGGATGTAGCTGGATGTACCGACCATGGTGCAGTCAAGGTGCACCCTGGAACACTTCTGAGCAATCAGGAGTCCCCACCCAAATGAGAGAAAAAAGAAAAGAAAAAGAAAAAAAAGAGAGAGAGAGAGAGACAGGAAAAAAAGGGAAGATAAAAGAGTAGGCCCAGCCCAAATGGGCCCCAACGTAAGATTTATGAAGTATACAAACAAAAACAGACGAATAAGACTGATAAGAGGAGATGACAAGAGAAAAAAAAGAACCTCGTCAAAAAGAACCCCAAGTATAAGATTTATATACTATCAGGACAAACACAAATACACAGAATCACTGGCGGAAGAAAAAGATGGGAGAGTGGTTATAAATTCTCAGTGTGGGCGAGGAAGGTTGTTTTGATTCTTCCTGGATGTATCTTGATATCTTTGTTAAAGGACTCAACTTTCCTAAGAAAAAGGGGGATTAAAAATTGGTTTACCTATAGGGGTAGCATTGATTGGGGTAAGGGGATTATCTTGAAGTTTAACTCTATTTAATATATAGTATTTAACTCTATTCAATAAAAGTTGAAGTTTAAAAATTTTTTAAAAAATATTTTAAAAAAATTTTAAATTTTTAATATTCAATTTTTTAAAAATTGAAATTTAAAAATAAGTTTAAATCTATTTAATATTAAAAAATAAAAAATAAAAATAAAATATAGTAATCTAAAGAAAACTAAAATTTAAAAAAGATTAAAAAATAGAAAAGCAAATGAAAAACAGGTATATGTATCAAAAAGTTCAGGTTAAAAGGTTATTATGGATTTCGATGTACTGGACATCTCACTGTGATGGTAAATAGGTTAAAAATTATCTATATATAAAAAAATGAACCATAATTGTGGGAACTTATTAAAAATAAAAGTTGTATCTATGAAGTAGTTGTGATTGTTCTCTTGTCTTTTTTTTTTTTCTTTTTTTTTGTCCTGGTTGGTTTACTGGGGGAGGGGCTTGCCACGTGGATTTTCAGGCAATGTTCCCTGAGTTAAGTCCTCCCACCCCCCTCAAGGGGGTGGGCTCTGAGGAAACCGGTTTTTCAGGCTTTTGTTCTCTGGAGGTTTTTATGTTTGTTTGTTCGTTTTTTTTTTTCCCCCCCTCTTGCGTTGACAGCTTTTGATGGTTTTTGGAGGTTTAGAGGAAAGCAAACTGCACCTGGACCTCCCTTTCAGAGAGAAGCCTCAGTCTGTTCCCCTCTGGGTGTTGCAGAGCACATAAATTTCCCCTCGGCCGCTGGCAGAGCCGGTTCTGAGTCACGGTCCCTGGGGACACAGGAACTCCTATTTGTACTATGCTGGAATTAAAATTAAAAACTTAATAAAAAATATATTTGTGTCCCTGAGACATCTTATCCAGAGACTGTGCCTAAATTTTGGAAGTCAGGAAAGGCTTTCTAAGGTCAAAGATGTTGGGATGGAGCATGCTGTCCTGGAGTTATCAGCCATTGACACCAGTTTCCGCTGGTTCATCCTTGTACTTGGTTCATCCTTGTTTTAGGTTGTTGGCCAAAATAAGGGAGACAGTAAACTCTTCATTATTTCTAAACACAAGCTGGGCCTTTCCCTTGTTGGTCTCAATTGTTTCATGTGGGGAATTCTCTGAGATATTTTTGACATGGAATATATATATATATATATATTTATATATATATCCCCCCCTTATACCATGATGGTTGAGGGAAAGAAAGACTTGGATCTTACTGGGTTAGTAGGCTTTATCATGGGACAATGCCCTTTCTCTTATACTCCTGAAGCTGCTTCTCTTATCCATTTTCAATCACATTCCCAGTCTTGATACAAGGTTGTATCTCAACTTCCCAGGGATCTGCTAGCATCTCAAGTATTCCTTTTATATTTACCTTCCTTATGCTCAGGAAATCTCAGTCTCATCAAGGTCCTGAGATCCCACATGATGGTGTATATCCTACATTTTCCCAAATATTTGGTTATATGTGTCATATATGAAAGTTAAGACTCAGATTTGATTTCTGCATTCTTCTACATTCTTCTGCCTTCCCTCTCCTGAAGCAAATGAATACCCTCACTGCCTGGAAGAGACCATGGGGTGTAGAAACTGCCTTGGGAAATAGTCTAGACCAATGTCTTACAGTATTCTGCCACAATTGTGAGGCATAGATGGTAAAGAGGTGTCAGGGAACTGGATGGATATTTCTTCAAGACGTAACTGGTGATATGCTATAAGCACTATGGCATTGAATAGGAGCTTCAACAAAATACATACCCTCTTCTTATGAAACTTAGCTTGTTATGGTGCAATATCTTGCTTGGATGGAGACTTTTTTCAAAGATCTATAAAACTGACAGATTAAGCTACTCTGGCAAAATTAACACAACCTAGTTAAATTCGCTGAAGATGGAATTATGAGTTAGAATGCCAATGGATTGATATACAAAAATCAATTATCAGTCATTCTTAGAGTGTACATCCTCTTGCTGAGAACTTGTGGTCAGACAATCATGTTAAAAACATGCTTTGGAGCAACAGGTAGAATGGGATGAGTTAGATGGTCCTGAAGAATATTTTATTAAACCTGACAAAATGAAATTTGGGATATTTCTGCCTACACAGTAACTATGGGTGCTTCAGATCACTGTCCTTTTGCACATATTATTGCACTGTACAGCTACAGATTTTCAGTCTCCAGCTTCCCTTAAACATAAAAAGTACACATTTACTAAAAATGTATTCCCACCATTTCAGACAGGTTGCATTATAATCAAATTGATGTTTTTTGTTTTTTTTTTAAGATTTTATTTATTCATTTGACAGACAGAGATCACAAATAGGCAGAGAGGCAGGCAGAGAGAGAGAGAGAGAGGGAAGCAGGCTCTCCGCTGAGCAGAGAGCCCAATGTGGGGCTCAATCCCAGGACCCGGAGATCATGACCTGAGCTGAAGGCAGAGGCTTAACCCACTGAGCCACCCAGGAGCTCCAAATTGATGTTATTTTGCTTTAACCACATTAAGTGTATCTTTTCTTGTATATGTTCCCTATTTACAACTTAGATTTGTATCTTTCTCAAATTCTCATCACTGGCATATACACAAATAATTTCTTAGAGTAAGTTAATTTTATAAATGAATAAAGTCATCCATTACAATGCCAATTATAGGCAGTCAAAGGTTTTTTTTTTCCCCCCTCTGTTTTCTTTACTGCTTTATATGGTTTTTGGAATATTGCTTGATATATCATAGAGACTCAATATATATTTGTTAATAGAATTAACAAATCTAGGCATGCTGACTGTACTGTTATAGAAAGTAACTCTGCCCCTGTATTCTGGGAGCAGCTTTTTGTATAGCTTTGCACGTAGTAGCCCCACTGATCACATAGCATTTTATCTAGCATTTTGTGTAGCAATGCTTGCGTAGAACTCTCAACACTAGGTCAGAAATGAAGCCTGTTATGTTGTCTGCTTGGCTTTGTCCATGTAGATTACATAGTTTGCTGAGCTAGTGTAATTTTCTTGCTTTGGCTTCTGCCAGAGGAGGTATGAATATGGGTGTATTTCTAATTGTCTACTGTATTTAGTGACCAATATCACCTGCACACACTCCAAACTACACATTTCAGACACATTGTTAGTTCTGCTATTTACCTGGTCTCCAAAGCCAGAAATCCATGAGATACACAAAACATCCAAAAAATAACCCAAAACTTAAGATTCTTCCCCCTTTATTATTGTCATGTAGTTTATGACCCTTGTTTGATCTATTACAACAGTCTCCTTTATGGCAAAGACTATATGTTAGCTACACTTGTGGTGAGCATAGCATAAGGTAAATAGTTGTCAAATCACTTTTGTACACTGAAAACTAATCTAAAATTGTGTGTCAACTATATTTCAAGGAAGAAACCTAATTTATCTCATTACTAAATTCCTTTTTATAACTAATACATACCACTATTTTCATATGGCTAACAGGATTATCTTTCTAAATATATTTTTTTACAAAAAAAATCAATTTTTAAACTGGTTAATGTTTTTCTTGCCTGTAAGATAAAATCTAAATTTCTTATCTTGATTTTATGAGGTCATTTAGAATTTAACTCTAATCCATTACTCCAGGGTTGTCTCCAGTCATAATCCAATTTTCTCTCCTTCCTTCTGCTTTATGTCTTGTCTACATTGAGCCACTCTAACTATGCCAGATCTATAACCCCGAAAGGACATTTCTCTCTTTTTACTTTCCAGGCACCTGCTCATTCTCAAGACTTAGCTATATGTCAATAGGTTTTTCCTGTGGGGTAGATTAAACATCAACAAGAAAAATTTTGAAAATAAATAGGAGATTTGATCTATGAAGAAATAAGAAATACATGGGGCACCTCGATGGCTCAGTGTGTTAAAGCCTCTGCCTTCGGCTCAGGTCATTATCCCAGGATCCTGGGATCAAGCCCCACAGGCTCTCTGCTCAACAGGGAGCCTGCTTCCTCTTCTCTCTCTGCCTGCCTCTATGCCTACTTGTGATCTCCGTCTGTCAAATAAATATATAAAATCGTTAACAAAAAAAGAAATAAGAAATACAAATTTTATTATTAAAAGTATTTTGTTTTAGAAGTTATTTTGTATAATATCTGTAAAATGATTATAACTTTTTAAATTCTAGTGAAAGTCATCATCATTAAATAAAACAAGTATGCTATCTAGCTAATATAAATTTCATGTCATAATATTAATTTCTCATTATATTTTGTCAGTGTTTCTGCTGATGTTCTTTGTTTCTGTTGTAAATTATCCCAATATTCATCTTTAATAAGACAATGCCAATTAGTTTGATTGTCTTACTTAGAAGTATGTTGTAAAATTTATATTCTATAGTTCTCACATTCTTTTATTTCTGCATGATGCAATGTTTAATTAGCAATTTTCAACACTTCACTGTCAATATTGTATTTCAAAGGGACTTAGATAATTGAATACATAAAATTAACCACTGGCACTTAAATTATTATCTATTATCTAATTATTATTAGAGAAAATGAAAAACTGTATTATTAGGGAAAATGAAAAACATTCTTGCAGTATATCAATGAGCATAAATAATGTTTTGTTAACATGATTACATTTATAATATGGACAAGTTTCTTTTAGTAATTTAAGAAGTTATGTAGAATATTTTTTTAAAAAGGCACATCTTTTGTTGTATACTTTAGTTTTAAACTGATTACTTAGTCTTAAGGTGACTTCTACAGTAAAACAGAATTTTTGAGACTATAAGTTTATGATTATCATAGTTTAAATGTGAGGGTAAAGGTAATTGTCCTATAATAATTAAGCATACATAGAAAAGTCTGTTCTTTCGAGTTGGCAGTGTGTTTGGTCTGACTGGCCTGAACATTTCAGGTTGTCACCGATACCATTTTTTTGTTAATTGAGGGATGATTTTATTTTATAATTTCAAACTTACAGAAAAGTGTAAGAACAGTACAAAGAAATCCCAATAACCCTTGCTCAGCTAGACAATTTGTTAACATTCTCTTTATTTGCTTTTCGTCTGTTCACTCTTGCTCACTGTCACTCTTTCTTCATTTTCTCTTTCATGATCTTTCTTTGTTCTCTCCATTTCTCTATTTCTACTCTGCCACACACATTAAGCACATTGTGTCATTTGAGTAAACAGAGTGTAAATTTGTGTCACTTGAGTAGAGTGTAAATAAATTGGGAGTAAAATATTGAGTCATTTGAGGGCAAATTACAGGCACTAAATATGTATTTTATCCTTAAATATTTAACTCAGTATTACCTAAGGACAAAGAAAGTTTTTCTTTCAGAATCATAACACAGGTATCTAAATTGGGAAATTTAATATTATACAATGCTATTATTTAATCTGCAGCTTATATTAGAATGTTGCCAATTGTCTCATTAAGGCCATTTATGGCTGTTTTTGTTTTTAACTCAGGATTTAGTAAAATATACATTGGTTTCTATTGTAATGTCTTTTTAGTCTCCTTTAACCTGAGAAAAGTTCTTAAGATTTTCTTTGTGTTTTAGGACCTTGACATTTTGAAGACACAGGCCAGTTTATTTTCTAAATACTTTTTGGCATATGTTTGTCTGAAGTTTTTTCATTATTATACCAAAGTTAAGCATTTTTATTAGGAATACAAGATCCTGTGATACTATTTCCTATACACTGCATGTCAGGAGGTGCACGGTTTCAGTTTGTCCTATTACTTGTGATGTTAAATTTGGTCACTTGGTAGTTTTTGCTGGATTTCTTCACTGCCAAGTTATTATTGTTCCCATTTTAATCAATAAGTAATTTGTGGGGACATGAGTCTAAAACTGTGTAAATAGCTTATTCCTCATAGAACCATTTATCCTTTAGGTTTAGCCTTCATTGATGATTCTTCCCTGAAATAATTACTGTGTGGCCAAATTCATTTTCTAACTCCATGATTTGTTCTACATTTATAAGTTGAAATTCCACAGAGTAAGGTAGAGCTCCCCAACCCTTTCTTTTTAAATAAATGTTGTCATTTATTTATATCAATACAGACTCCAGATTATTTTACTCACATTTTATGTACTTCAATGCTTCAGTTGTCTCAGATTTGGCCAGTAGGAGTGCCTTGAAGCTGATTTCTGTATCCTTTGGACAATATTCCATCATTTTTCTTTTTAAAGATTTTATTTATTTGACACATAGAGAGGTCACAAGTAGGCAGAGAGGCAGGCAGAGAGAGGGGGAAGCAGGCTCCCTGCTGAGCAGAGAGCCTGATGTGGGGCTCGATCCCAGGACCCTGGGATCATGACCTCAGCTGAGGCAGAGGCTTAACCCACTGAGACACCCAGGTGCCCCTATCCCATCATTTTTTGAGAACACCTGTACTTTAATTCATAAAGTAATTGTAAATAATAATATTGTAAGTAATTACATTACTTTATAAAGTAATTAAGTAATTAAGAATCATCTTATCTTGTACTTGCTCTACTTAGACTTCTCCAAAGACATTTAGTTCTTTTGACTAGAAAATTGTATTTAGGAGACAAGATCTATACCCGTGACACTAAGGTTTCATTACTTTTAGGCTTTCTTAGCAGACAGGCTTAGGAAACCATTTATCTATCTATTATCTATCATTTACTGATCTAATCTATCATCTATCTATATCTATCTGTCTATATCTATCATCTATCTTCCTCTTCCTCCCTCCTCCCTCCCCCTTTTCCCTCCCTCCTCCTTCTTCTATATACCAATATTGTACATATAAAACTTTTATCTATCATCTATTTTTCTATCAATCTTTCATTATATTAAAAAATGATTCCACAGTGACACTTTTAATTCCAATGTAACACTTCATGATTGATAATTAGTTTCCACATTTTCTGTATTTGTAACTTCTTTTTCTAACAGTGAGAAATTGCCTCTGTCATCCAATATATTAATCATTTGATTAATCTTACAGAAATGCAAAGTAGTTCAGAAATGTTAGCCCACACTGTGAAAAAGATACTTACTAATAAAGGTCAATACTTCTTTTTGGCTATGTTTTGACTTTGGGCAAATTATGTTACTTGAGTTTGTTCTCTCTCTCTTTTTTTTAAATTAACATGTAATGTATTATTTCAGGGGTACAGGTCTATGATTCATCAGTATTACACAATTCACAGCACTCACTAAGCACATACACTCTCCAGTGTCCAGCATCCAATCACCCCATCCACCCCACTCCCTTCCCTCCAGCAACCCTCACTTTATTTCCTGAGATTTAGAGTCTCTTATGGTTTGTCTACCTCCATGGTTTCATATTGTTTCATTTTTCCTTCCCTTACTCTATGATCCACTGTCCTGTTTTTCAGATTCCTCATATCGGTGAGATCGTATGATAATTTTCTTCCCTTCCCCAAATTAGGGAAATTCTCTGCTATAATTTGTTTCAATATATCTTCTGCCCCCCTCTCTCTTTCTCCTTCTTCTGGTGTCCCAATTATTCTAATGTTTCATCTTATGGTGTCATTTATCTCTCTAATTCTCCCCTCATAGTCCAGTAGTTGTTTATCTCTCTTTTTTGCAGTGTCTTTATTCTCCATCCTTTGGTCTTCTCTATCACTAATTCTCTCTTATGCCTCATTTATCCCAACTGTAAGAGCCTCCATTTTTTTTATTGTACCTCATTAATAGCTTTTTAAATTTCAAGTAGGTTAGATTTTAGTTCTTTTACTCTCCAGAAAGGGATTCTCTAGTATCTTCTATGCTTTTTCAAGCCCAGCTAACATCTTTAAAATTGTCATTCTGAACTCTAGTTCTGATATCTTACTAATGTCTGTATTGGTTAGGTCCCTAGCAGTTGGTACTGCCTCTTGTTCTTTTTTTTTTTAAGCTGAGTTTTTCTGCCTTGTCTTTGTTCAGAGAAGAATAGATGAATGAAAGAACAAAATGCTAAAAGGGTAAACAATGACTTCAGAAACATATACCCTAACCAAGTAAGAAGAGACCCAAAACCAGGGGAGAAGAAAGGAAAAAAAAAAAAATATATATATATATATAATTAAGCTAATGAATAGAACAGAGCCACACACTTGATTTTGGGTATATTTTGCTCTGTTAGAAGAAACGGTCTCCCAAAATTTTAAATAAAGAAAAACTTATATATATATAATACAAAAATAAGGGTAAACACAATGAAGGGATGGAATATGACTGTAAAGATGAAAATTAAAAGATTTTTAAAAAAGAATTGATAAGAAGTTGGTTAAAAAATGAAAAGAAAAATTAAAAGAAAGAAAAAAGGAGGAGAGAATGTGGAGAATATGATCAGGCCAGAGACTAGAACTAAGTTATACATTAGATTTTGGGTATATTTTGGTCTGTTAGAAGAAACTGAATCCCAAAATTTCCAAGAAAGAAGAACTTATATGTATACAAAAAATAAGGTTAAATAAAATGGAGGGATAGAGTATGACTATAAAAATGAAAATTAAAAGATTTTTAAAAAGGTATTATAAGATAAGATGTTGGTTAATATAGGAAAGAGGAAAAAATTTAAAAAATAGAAAAAAATAAATTTAAAAAATTTAACTTTGAAAGACTAAAGAATCATGGGAACAAAGCTATGAATTCTATGAGCTTTATTTCCATAGCGCTGGAGTTTGCAGTTCTCATTGATTGTTAAACTTGGTCTTGGCTGGATGTTCTTGCTGATCTTCTGGGGGAGGGGCCTGTTGCAGTGATTCTCAAATGTCTTTGCCTGAGGCAGAATTTCACAGCCTTTGCCAGGGGCCAGGCTAAGCAATCTGCTGGGTTGGTTTTGCTCTCAGTAGCTTTTGTTCCCTGAATGCTTTCCCTACAGCTTTGGAGGACAGGAATGAATATGGCAGCCTCCCAATCTCGGAACCCATAGAAGCTGAGAGCTTAGGGCCCCACTCCTCAGTGCAGTCCATCCTTCCTATCTCTCTGGTCTCTGGCCACACTCCGTGCTCACCTGGCCTGTGACCCAGCATTTCTATCTCTGGTGCAGAATCCTGTTTGGAATCTCCAAACTCAGCCAATTCCTGCAGCATGCTCCCACACCTCTCCTCCCAGGAGAGGAAGGTGAGTATCTCTGGATCTACAGCTTGTTGGGTCCCTGCTTGAGCAGTGGCCCGACTGCTGTGGATCACAGTTTTGTCAGTTCTGAGGTGGGAGCCCACTCCTTGGCTCTCTCTCTGCTGCCAGCTTCCCAGCTCCAATACCTGGGAGCTCTGTTGCACTCAGGCACTCCTGGTCTTTCTGTGACCCCAAGGGACCTGAGACCACACTGTCCCTGTGAGGGCTCCATCCCCCCCGCTTCGCCTCTGGAGTGACATCCCTCAGTGAAACAGACTTCCAAAATTTCCAATTTTGTGCTCCACTGCTCTACATCTTGCTGGGAGCCAGTGCCTTCCCCTGTGGTCTATCTTCTCATGTATCCCATTGGCATGTCCTATCTTCCAGAAAATTGTCACTTTTCTGATCCTAGAATTGCTGCTATTCTTCTCTTTGATCTCCTGTTGATTTTGTACGTGTTCAGAATGGTTTGATATCTATCTAGCTGAGTTCCTGGGACCAGACAAAATTTAGGTCTACTACTCCTCCACTGTGTTGCTCCTCTCCAAGTTTGTTCTTTTTACCCCTTTAAGTGTAGTAACTGTATTTATCTGAAATGTTGTGTGGTTCGTTTGTTTCTGTTTAGTATTCTATGTTAATTATCCTTATTTCTAATGGAAAGTTAACATACTGTTCCAACTAGTGTTGCTGACTTTAAAAACAATACCCAAATAACAGTGGCATAAAATTCCATTTTATTAATTTTATAGACTCTGTGGGTCAAAAATTCAGACAGGACACAGTGGAAATATTCCTTGATTTCTAAATCTCTAATTGGGAAACCTTGAATACTGGGGTGACTCAATGACTAGGTCTAGAATAATTTGTAGCTTCCTTCACACACATGTTCTGTGGGTGACTTGGTGTTGACTGTAACCTTAACTGGGGCTGTTGACCAGACTGTCTGTGGCCTCTTTGTGTTGTCTAGTCTCTTTAAGTGTAGTCAGACTGTCTACTGACCCAGCCTCAGAAGTCACACATTTCTGCCACATTCTATTGGTTACAATTGAATCTTAATCCTGCCCAGATTCACAAAGGGAATTATACACCTCCACAGATGAAATAATGACAAGTTTCTAGAAGAGTATATTAGATAAATAATATTGTTGCACCCCTCCTTGGAAAATAAATCTGTAGTCTGCTGGCTGGCCATCACAGTTTGCATTCCTACCACATGTAAAATACATGTTCCTCCTCCTAGCAAAATGCAAGAATTTTTTCCTTCACTGCATCAGGCTCAGGCTTGAGTTCCAAAATATTATTTATATCACATCTAGGCTTGCATAAGTCTCCTTAGATATATTATCTTAGGTATAGCTCTTTGAATACTCCTCTTGATATTAAATCTGAAGACTCATAAACTAAAGAGGCACATTATCTGCCCACACCAAACATACAACAGAAGGATAGACTTAGGATAAATAGTATGTACTTTTCAAAACTCAGAAAAATAGGAGGTACGAAACAGTTATTGGTCCACAGTAATTGCGAAATCAAGTCAGAGACTGTTCTCAATTCCTTGGTTAGAGTTCAGTCTTCCTTACAGAGAGCTGTTTTCTGTAGCTTTCATTTGTGTCTATTGGAATTTTGGCCTACTCCTTTAAATATCCTTTCTTTGTAATGAATGACTTGTGTGTGCAATTGAGTTTCTCAGCCTACTACCTGCTAGAAAACAAACAAAAAAACAAACCAAACAAACCCAGGGATACAAGAGTATTTTTTTTTTTTTTTGTACTGTTTCTCTCTCTTTCAGTATAATCTGATTCAATTCCTGTAAAATAGTATGGGATTAAAAATTATGGATATAAAAAAAATGGATATCAATTTATCATCCATGAATTTAGGCAAAAAGTATATTGACAGTCCTTTTCAGATAAGTCCTCCTTACTGGATTTCCTGTGAGTATATTGTGGTGTAGTACCCTTAATTTTTTTTTTTTTAAGCTCAATTGTTTAATGGAGTAGATCTGGCATTTCTTTAAGACCCTAAATCAACCTTTGTCAGTTTTAAATGGTCTATAATGCTACCTTATGGTCTATGGTCTATGATACTACCTTAGATCTTTCTGAGTTCTTAGTAAGAATTTTACAGCCTCACCCTAAATTTAATCTATGCTCAAAGCCATTTTTTAATTCAAGAACTTTTTGCTGGCTGAAAACACTTGTCAGATCCTTTATATTTTCCCATAATTCCACTAAAAAAACCCTAGTCATTATTTCATTTATCTCTCCTCTCCCATTTCATTATAGATTGGAAACAACAACAACAACAACAACAACAAAACCTGATAATACCCTAAATATTTTGCCTGGAAATCTCAATCATACTATCAAGTTCATTAATATATTTTGTATTTTCTACATTACTATGGGAAATAGCTTTTCTAAATGTTGTGTCACCACATAAGAAGAGTTACCTTTCTTCCAGGTTCCAATACAATTTTCATCACTGTCCTTTAAGCCCTTACTAGTGTCCTTATAAAGGTGTTTAAGGTTTTTGCTAACACTCTCCCTGAGGTCCTTTTGGCTTTCATTGATAGTTTCCCTAATGCCTTGCCATCTCAGCCTTCTCCCCACCTCACTACTCAATGCCAAAGCCTGGGCACGTATTTCATCTCCTTGTAGGTTATGTTTTCATTTTGTTTATGGTTTTCTGTGCCATGCAGGAGCATTTTAGTTTCATGTTGTCTCACTTGTGTATTTTTGCTTTCATTTCCCTGGCTTTGTTGCCAAATCCAAAAACCATTGCCAAGACCAATATAAAGAAGCTTACTCTTGTATTTTCTTCTAGAAGTTTTATAGTTTCAGGTTTTGCAGTCAAGTACTTAATTATTAATTTTTGTGCATGGTATGAGGTAGTGGTTCAGTTTCATTCTTTTGTATGTGGCTGTCCAGTATTTCTAACACTATTTACTGAAGAGACTGTCCTTTTGCCATTGTATACTCTTGGCTCCTTTGTCACAAATTAGTTACCATATATGTATGGCTTTTTTCTGGGGCTCTCTGTTCTGTTCCATTGACCTATGTGTCTGTATTACTTTAGTTTTTTATTTAAATTCCAGTTATTTAACATACAGTGTAATATTAGTTTCTGGTGTATATATAATGATTCAACACTTCCATACAACACCCAATGCTCATCACAGCAAGTGCACTCCTTAATCCCCATCACATATTTCACCCAACACCTCGCCCATGTCCCCTGTGGTAATCATCAATTTGTTCTCTATAATTAAAAATTTGTTTCTTGGAGATCCTGGATGGCTCAGTCAGTTAAGCATCTGACTCTTGATTTCAGCTCAGGTTGTGATCTCAGGGTTTGGGATCAAGCTGCAAGTCAGGCTCTGCACTCAACACGAGTCTGCCTGAGAGTATCTCTCTCTTTCAGCCCCCTCTTCCACCTCTCACACACACACTCTCTCTCTCTCTAAAATAAAAGTCTGAGTGACTTATTTTGCTTAGCATAATACCCTCTAGTTCCATCCACATCATTATAAATAGCAAGATTTCATTTTTTGATGGCTGAGAAGTGTTCCATTGTGTGTGTGTGTGTGTGTGTGTGTGTGTGTACTTCATATATATTCCATATATACGGAATATATATATAGATCTCCTTTACCCATTCATCTGTCAATGGACATCTGGACTCTTTGCATAGTGTGACTACTATTGTGGACATTGCTGCTATAAACTTTAGGGTGCAGGTGTACCCTTGGATCACAGTATTTGTTTCTTTGAGCTAAATACCCAGTATTCAACTTTCTGGGGAACCTCTATGCTGTTTTCCAGAGTGGCTGAACCAGCCTGCATTCCCACCAACAGTGTAGGAGGGTTCCCCTTTCTCTTCATCTTCTCCAACATCTGTCATTTTAGCCATTCTGACTGTGTGAGTTGGTATCTTACTGTGGTTTTGAATTGTATTTCCCTGATGCTGAGTGATGTTGAGCACTTTTTCATGTGTCTGTTGGCCATTTGTATGTCTTCTTCGGAGAAGTGTCTGTTCATGTCTTCTGCCTATTTCTTGATGAGGTTATTTGTTCTTTGGGTGTTGAACTTGGCACTGACAATTTTTATTATAAAGAAATAAGTTCCTTGATGTTGGAAGTGCTTCAATAAGTACACAGATGGGACTACTACAGAAATGTTTAAAAATGTCATTTTAACTCCTTCTTTATAACATTTTCAGCCATGCAATTTAGTGAGCCTCATTCAAACTGATTAGAGGTTATAATGGTTTATATATTCAGCTTCAATTCTGTTCAGACTATTCTCAAGGATAAAGGAGCTTTTAATTTTCTTCTAGATTTATTGATATTTGTCCTCAATAAGATGAATTTGTGACCATACACTATTATTATTTTTAATTCCGTGAAATAATGTAGAAATAAAATATCTTTGCCATAATTTAAAAATTTTAATTAGAAAGGTAGAGCCAAGAAGTAATTTCACTTGGTAATAAACATAGGTTAGTTAGTAATGTAGATGAAAGGGAATGTTAAGGTTATATATTATTTATGATCTCAACTACTATTTTTAATTCTATCCCTAACACCTAAATTTTACTTGAAACAAAGCAATAACTAATATAACACTGTGTACAAGTATATGTAATATTTGATATAATTGGACAAAATTTTAAGTTTTCTACTGAAAGAAAGAATTTGAAATTATTTTATTTCTGTTTAGGATGAACTGCTGGACTTTCTATTGATTCCATCCATTTTTCCTTTCTTTTTAAAATGTAATGGAATTTTTACAGTTAGAAAGGATCCTAAAAATTAGATTAGATGAACACTTTTTGCTTTGTAGGTGAGAAAACTAAATTTATGACTTGCAAGAGTTTGCAAAATTATTCCTCCAATGCTCTCAAAACTAGAAATAAGGAGCAGTGTATTTTCTCTTTACTACTCTTCTTGTACTCTGCAAAGTGAAATACTCTGAACTACTACAGGTGGTGTTGCATGGATAGATAGAGTTACCCTTTACCAATATTTGCCTTTGCTTAGGTTCACCTTTCTGGATTATTGTTCATGCACTAGCATGACACACAATTTTTTATCATTTTGTACTTGAAAATCAAATCATAAGAGACTTTAGCAATATTGAGTTCTAATTATTTAAAGTCAACTTTAAGTTGAATTTAATAATTTATTTTTTAAATTGACTAAAGTCCATCAACTTCAAGTTTCAAGATAGCTTGCACATTAATACACTTAATTGTTTTTCTTTTTCCTTTTTTTTTTTTTTTTTTAGATTTTATTTATTTATTTGACAGAGAGAAACAACGAGAGAGGAAACACAAGCTGGGAAAGTGAGAGGGAGAAGCAGGCTTCCTGCTGAGCAGGTAGTCTGATGCTAGGTTTGATCCCAGGACTCTATGATCATGACCTGAGCCGAAGGCAGACACTTAATGACTAAGCCACCTAGGCAACCCTCAACTGTTTTTCTTAGTATTAGAAAGCTTATTTTTATGACTCAGTATTTCAGTTCACTAAAACTACTTCCCCAGTCCTGCCTACTGTAAGTACTCCATTACTAATCTGGAGATAGATAGGATGTACTAAAAAATGTGCTACGAAAATTTTATTTTTTGATATTGACTTTTTCTTTCTCTCTTTCTGCACTTTGAATGCTGTAACTCATATTTGAGTTTCTTTTCTTAACAATAGCACAGATTATGTGCCTGAACACATGTTTTGGCTGTTATTTTTTTTAAATACGTTTTTGCTTTTAAATGCAAACTGACAAAGTAGTCTTAGATGTTTAATGAAACTATTGCCAGATTGTGAATCCTTATGGAGATATGTACAAGTGAAGACAAAATATTTCAACATTTGTCATAAATGTTTGCTAATGAAAATGGCCTTTAAAATGTGAATAACTCCAACTCCCTCTCATTTTTAAAATACATATTCAACTAATGAAAAACACAATATGTCAGTTTTCTAAGAATCTTTTTTAAAAATAAAATATGCATGAAAAATTACCTATGTTGTCAACATTGAAGATGTTCCTTATGAGGTATTCTGCAGTCTTTCTGTTTGCCACAAATTTGCTTGAACATTAAAACTTCATACTTAGTTTTTTTCCCCGAGACAAAAAAAAGCTGTTAGTGGCAAAATTAGAATTGTCATCACTGCATCCTATTGGTATAGCAATACCCAATTTCCTTCCAAGGATTCCCTTTAGTACTTATCATGACTCTAATTTTTCTTTAATAAAGAACATCTTAGTATCCTTTGTGGCTCCCATAAATTCATTCCATAAATTCATGTGAAAATCATTGTTGAGATACTTTTAAATGCATTTTCAGATCTCTGTTGTATATTATTTGCTATTTCTCTTTGATATTAAGATATATTGTGGCATGGGGCACCTGGGTGGCTCAGTGGTTAAGCCTCTGCCTTCAGCTCAGGTCATGATCTCAGGGTCCTGGGATCGAGTCCCGCATCGGGTTCTCTGCTCTGCGGGGAGCCTGCTTCCTCCTCTCTCTCTCTCTGCTTGCCTCTCTGACCACTTGTAATCTCTCTCTGTCAAATAAATAAAACCTTGAAAAAAAAAGATATATTGTGGCAATAGCTGGGACATGAATGATTTATTGTATTGTATTATAGGGGATTTATTACTTCCTGTGACATAAGAACTTTGCCTATTTGTTTTTTAAAGATCCCAGTCTACTGTCTTTTTTACTGTTTTGTTGTTCCTAATGATTCCTTATATTGCACCTAAAAGAATATTTAAATTTGGCATATTTTACATCTTTTTTTTCATAAATGTATGAGGTTGGCGTTATTATACCTGTTTGAAAAAAAAAAAAAGCCTTAGGAACAAAGTTTGCATGATTGTGGATTCAGTAATGAATTTTAACTGTCAGTTGGGTTTGATTCACGAAGGACATGATGGAAATAATAAGAATAATCTGCAAGATACTTACATACCAGAAATAAGTTGGAAATCAGAGATTATTAGTGCTTCTCTGTTGCTTCAAATACAGCTGTCTGTTGTTATTAGAATGATGCCTCACAGCATCAGTTGGGAGAGGCAGTTAATATATGAGTAACTACTTTTATTTGATGGTGAGTTAGGATAACAGACAGATAAAATCTGTAATTAAAAACCATGCCATGGGGGCACCTGGGTGGCTCAGTGGGTTAAAGCCTCTGTTTTCAGCTCAGGTCATGATCTCAGGGTCCTGGGATCGAGTCCTACTTAGGGATCTCTGCTCAGGAGGGAGCCTGCTTCCCTTCCTCTCTCTCTGTGGGTCTCTCTGCCTACTTGTGATCTATGTCTGTCAAATAAATAAATAAAATCTTAAAAAAAAAAAAACAAAACAAAACACCATGCCATGCTTGACTTCTGTTTCTGTCCATGTAAATTTCTGGGGGAGACCTTATTGTCTGCTAAAAAAGCTGGATAAAATATATGAAACATCTGTGTCCAGTCATTGGCACAACAGGAAACACTGACTGCAAACCTTGAGAGAAGATATAAATGATATGAGAACTAAAATTTCACTGTACTTCTTAACTAGATGTACTTTTTAGACCACGGTACAAGAAGGAAGAATACAAGCAGAACTGGCCATTTTTCAAGATGGGGAGAAAAAGACAGGAGTTGTTAGAGTCTGAGGCAGCTGAAATTTGCAGGACAGAATAATATAGTGAGGTAAGTATAAAGTAAAAAGAACTAAAAAAATCAGCAGGAAAATTCTATTGAGTCTTTGGCTATTTACTGGTCTATACCTACACAATGTGTGACTCCAGGAATCCAAGCAAGACAACTCTCAAGGAACTATAAATTGAATAATCCCTAGTGCTCACACAGAGCTGGGAATTATTTGCATTTCTTTCAGCCAAATAGGATTCTGAATTAAGCATGCAAAGTCAAGCATCCAATACAAAATTACTAGACATATGGAAAGTTTCTAATGTGACCCACAATCAAGGAAGAAAATCAGTTAACAGAAAAAGACCTAGAAATAATAGAGATCATGGGATTTGAGACAAGACTTAAAATATTTATTGTATGTATAATAAATATGCTTAAGGACATAGAGGGAAAAAGAACATAATTAGGAGAGAAATGGCATTCATAGAAAAGAACAAAAAGAATTTTTTTCCAGATGAAAAATGTAATAGCTGAGATGCAGAATTCACTGGGTGAACATAAAATAATGTAAAATATTGGAGAAAAAAAATGGAGACAGGGAGAACTTAAAGGACTATTTAGGTCAAAGTATAAAGATTTAAAAAAATACTGAAAGAAAATGAACCCTATTAGTTACTTGTAAAGCATTATCATATAGTCTAGCATATGTTGAACTGCAGTTCTAGGAAAAGAGGAGACAGGAACAGAAAATGATTTCAAGGAATAATATTTCCAAATTTGATAGATGTCATTAATCCACATATCAAAAAAAAAGAGAGAGAAAAAAGAAAAAGAAAAGCTCAGTGAATCTCATGTAGAATAATCACACATATGACCACAGCAAGAAACATTTTAATAAATTTTCTGAAATCCAGGGATAATGAAATTTAAGTTTTATTATAAAAGCAGCCAGAGAGAAAAGAAACACAATATAGTTAGGAAAAAAAATATACACAGCTATCTCATTAAAAATAATTTGACCCAAATAATGGTGGAATTATTATTGGCTGCTACTTCAGAGCCATCATGCTGCCCAGCCATGGTCAACCCCTCTGTGTTCTTTGACATAGCCTTGGATGGTGAGCGCCTGGCTTGCATCTCCTTTGAACTGTTTGCAAACAAATTTCCAAAGACATCAGAAAACTTTCCTGCTATTGGCACTGGGAAGAAAGGCTTTGACTACAAATGTTCCTGATTTCACAGGATTATCCTGGGATTTAAGTGCAAAGGTGGTACTTCATGTGCCTTGATGGTACTGGCAACAAGTCCATCTGTGGGGAGAAATTTGATGATGAGAATTTCACCCAAAGCATACAGATCCTGGCATCTAGTCATAGCAAAAGATAAACCCAACACAGAGTGTTCCCACTTTTTTATCTGCACTGCCAAGACTGAGTAGTTGGATGGCAAGTATGTGGTCTTTGGCAGGGTGAAAGAGGGCATAAATATTGTGGAAACCATGGAGTGCCTTGCGTCCAGGAATGGCAAGACCAGCAAGAAAATCACCATTGCTGACTGTGGACAAATCTAATAAATTTGACTGTGTTTTGTCTTAACCACTAGACCACTCTTTCTATAGTCCAGGAGGGCACCTTTTTATGCCCATCTGCTTGAAATATCCTATAATCTTTGTGCTCTCACTGCAGTTCTGTGGCTTCCATATTTTCCTTATTCCTTCTAAGTCTTGCTGGATTGAAGAGTTAAGATTATGATTATGAAATAAAAACTAAACAACAACAAAAAGAATAGTGGAAGAACATCTTTAAAGTGCTGAAAGGAGAAAAAAAATGTGCCAAACTATAAATTCCTGCACAGTATAACTACCATTTAAAAATGAATGTGACTCAGTCAAGCTTGCCTCAGTCCCAGCATGGCAGGCCCCTTACCCAAATGACCAGTACAAACCCCTGCTCACACCTTGTCCCTAAAGCCTAGAGTTTTAAAAGTCTACAGGTATGACTGGGATAGAGTCCAGAGGGCACTTACTTGGTCCTGGACAGAGGGCAGGCAAGCAACTCCAGGGGAAGACATCATGGACACAGCATTCTGAAAAAAATGCGTGGGGCACAGAGTGGGAAATTATTAATTCTTCTCTATGCATGACCCTGAGAGGCAACATTCACAGTGAGGCTTCTAGACACCATTTCTACCCCCAAACCTGTCACTGTAAACACAGAGACACTAGGTGGATGCAGCACAGCATGAACATTGGCTGCCTAACTTGCTTACATCAAGCCCCACCCTGTTGCACTGTGGTGTGACTGCCTTTCTCAGTCAAGCTTGCTTCAGTCCCAGTGAGGCCTCTCCCCCCAGAAGGCCAGCACACATCTCTTGACCAGAGTGCTTCAGTTCTGATGGAGTTCCTCTCAGGTCTTATTTCACAAGAAGACTAAAACACACCTAGTTAAAATTCATCACATTCAGGCCAGAGAAAAAATACTGTCCATAGCAAGCAAGGAGAGCCTTTGAAGACAACTGGCCTGAAGGATAGAGCAGCCAAAGCACAGCAGCAGAGTGCACACAGCACACATGGGAGACAGTCCCTGAAGCACCAGGTCTTTGGCACTCCATGACTTCTTCATAAGTCATTTCTTTTGGGAGCAGGAGACATGCCTGGCTCTTTTAACACACAGAAGAAGGCAAGAGACAGACAAAATACTAAGATGGAAGAATTCATTCCAAATGAAACAACAAGAAGGGACAAGGTCAGAGATCTAAATGAAATAGATGTAAGTAACATGTCTGATGGAGAATGTAAAGCACCAATAATAAGGATATACATTGGGCTCAGGAAAAGAATAGAAATCATCAGTAAGACCCTTACCACAGTGATGAAAGAGTTAAAAAATAATCAGAGGTGAAGAATGCAATAAACAAGATTGGAAACAGGCTTGATACAATGAACAGCAGGGTAGAAGAAGCAGAGGACGTATTGACATAGAAGACAAAATAATGGAAAAATAATGAACTGAACAAAAGAGAGAAGGAAGAATTATGCAACACAAAAATGGACTGAGGGAACTCAGTGACTCCATCAAATGTGGTAACATTTATATTATAGGAGTCCAAGGAGAACAGAAAGAAAGGGGGCAAAAAAATTATTTGAAGAAATAATAGATGAAAAATTTTCTAATCTGAAGAAGGAAACAGATATCCAGATCCAGAAGGCACAGAGATCTCCCATCAAAATCAAACAAAAGCAGACCCATACAAGACATACTGTAATTAAATTTGCAAAATGTGATGATAATGAAAAAATCTTAAAAGCTGCAAGACAAAAAATGTCCTTAACTTACAAAGGAAAACCCATAAGGCTAGGTGGAGATTTTTCAACAGAAATGTGGCAAGCCAGAAGAGAGTGCCATAATACATTTAAAGTGCTATTTAGGAAAAAACTGAAACCAAGAATACTCCATCCAACAAGACTATCATTCAGAATAGATGGAGACATAGTTTCCAAGAAAAACAAAAAAAATAAGGGAGTTCATGATTACTATACCAGCCCTGCAAGAAATATTAGTGACTCTTCAAATGGAAAGAAAAGACCAAAAGTGACAAAGGCAAGAATGGATCAAATGGAGAAAATCTTCAGAAATAACCACAAAACCAGTAATAAAATGGCAATAAATATGTATCTATCAATAATGATGTTGAATGTAAATGGACTAAATACTTTAATCAAGACACAGGGTTACATAATGGATGAAAAAACAAGACCCAAGTATATGCTGCCTACAAGAGATTGCTTTCGGACCTAAAGTCTCCTTCAGATTGAAAGTGAAGGGATGGAGAAATGTTTATCATGCAAATAGTTGTCAGAAGAAAGCCAAAGTAGCAATATTTATATTGGATAAAGTAGACTTTAAGACAAAGACAGTAACTAAAGGGGAAAAAAGGCACTATTATCATAATCAAGGGGAAAATCAAATAAGAGGTTATAATAACTATAAATATTTATGCACCTAACATGGGAGCACCCAAATATATGAAGCAATAACAAACAGAAAGAAACTATTTGATACTAATACAATAATAGTAGGAGATTTTAATATCTTACTTCCATCAATGGACAGATCATCTGAACATAAAATCAACAAGGAAATAACAGCTTTGAATGACACAGTGGACCATACAGACTTAACAGATATATTCAGAACATTCCATCCTAAAACAGCAGAATACATATTCTTTTCAAACACACATGGGACATCCCCCAGAATAGATCACATATTAGGTCACAAAATAGGCTTCAACAAATAAAAAAAAAATGAAATCATACCATGCAGCTTTTCAACCACAAACTATGAAACTAGAAGTGAATCCCAAGATAAAATCTGGAAAGACCACAAATACAGAGAGGTTAAATAACATGATATTGAACAATGAATGGTTCAACCAGCAAATCAAAGAATAAATAAAAAAAATACATGGAAACAAATGAAAATGAAAATACATTGGTCCAAAACCTTTGGGATGAAGCACAAACTGTCCTAAGAGGGAAGTATATAACAATACAGGCCTACCTCAAGAAGTAAGAAAAATCCAAATAAAAATCTTAACCTTATACTTTGAAGAGGTAGAAAAAAACTACAAAATAAGCCTAAAGCCAGCAGAAAGAAGGAAATAATAAAGATTAGAGCAGAAATAAATGGTATATAACCTAAAAAAAAAAAAGAACAATGGAAGAGATCAGTGAAACAGGTAGTAGTTTTTTAAAAAATATAAAATTTGATAAAGCTCTAGCCAGACTTATCAAAGAGAAAAGAGGAAAAACCCAAATAAATAACATCACAAATGAGAGAGGAGAAATGACAACCAACATCACAGAAATAAAAATGTTTATAAGAGCATATTATGAAAAACTATATGCTAACACTTTGGACAAACTGAAATAAATGGATAAATTCCTAGAAACATATAACTCAATAACTAGTATCAATACCAAAACAGGAAGAAATAGAAAACTCGGACATAGCAATAACCAGCAAAGAAATGAAATCAGCAATCAAAAAACTCCCCCCATCCAAAAAAAGTCCAGGACCAGAGAGTTAAAGCTATTCTTCTCAAACTGTTCTAAAAAATAGAAAAGGAAGGAAAACCTCCAATTCATTCTATGAGGTCAGTATTTTCATGATACCAAAACCAGATAAAGACTCCACTCAGAAAGAGAACTACAGGCCAATATCCCTGATGACCAGAGATGCAAAATTTCTCAATATTTAAAAAAAATTTTTTCTCAATATTTTAATAGCAAACTGAATCCAAAAATAAATTTAAAAAATCATTCACCATGATCAAGCAGGATTTATTCTTGTGTTACCAGGGTGATTCAGTATTCACAAATCAACCAATATGACATATTCCATCAATAAAATAAATGATAACAATGAATGATCATTTCAATAGATGCAGAAAAAGTGCCTGACAAAGTACAACATCATTTATGATAAAAACTCTCAACAAACTAGGTTTAGAGGGACCATACCTCAACACAGTAGGGTCTGTATATGAAAAACCCACAACTAACATCATCCCCAATTGGGAAAAACTGAGAGCTTTCCTCCTAAGGTCAGGAACAAGACAAGGATGTCCACTCTCACCATTTTTATTCAACATGATATGGGAAGTCATAGCCACAGCATCAGACAACAAAAACAAATAAAAGGCACCCAGATAGCAAAGAAGTAAATTTTTCACTATTTGCAGATGACATGATACCATATATAGGAAATCTGAAAGACTACTAAAAAACTGCTGTAACTGATAGACAAATTCAGAAAAGTTGCAGGATACAAAATCAATGTACAGAAATCTCTTGCATTTCATACCAATACACCAACAATGAAGCAGCAGAGAGAGAAATTAAGGAATCAATCCCATTTACAATTACACCAAAAATGAAGGAATAAAACTGACCAGAAGTAAAAGACCTGTACTCTGAAAACTATAAAACACTGATGAAAGAATTAAAGATGACACAAAGGAATGGAAAGACATTCCATACTCATCGACTGGAAGAACAAATATTATTAAAACATCTGTACTACTCAAATCAATCTACACATTTAAAGCAATCTTTATCAAAATACCAAGATATCAAAATACCATCTTTCATAGAACTAGAACAAACAATTCTAAAATTTGTATGGAACCACAAAATACCTTGAATAGCCAAATAGTTTTTAAAAGAAAAGCAAAGCTGGAGGCATCACAATTCCAGACTTTAGGAGTTTTACAAAGCTGTAGTAAAACTGTATGCTATTGGCACAAAAACAGACACATAGGTCAATGGAACAGAATAGAAAACCCAGACATGGATCCATAACTCTTTGGTCAATTACTCTTCAACAAAGCAGGAAAGAACATCTAATGGGTAAAAGACAATCTTTTCAACAAATGATATTGGGAAAACGGGATAGCATATGCAAAAGAATGAAACTGGGCCACTTTCTTAGACCATAAACAAAAATAAATTCAAAATGGATTAAAGGCCTAAATGTGAGACCTGAAGCCATAAAAATCCTAGAATAGAATACAGGCAGTAATCTCTTTGACATTGGCCATAGCAACTTCTTTCTAGGTATGTTTCCTGAGGCAGGGGAAACAGGAGCAAAATAAACTGCTGGGACTACATCAAAATGAAAAGCTTCTGCACAGTGAAGGGAACAATCAGGAAACCTAAAAGACAACCTACAGAATGGGAGAATTTATGTGCAAATGACATATATGACAAAAGGTTAATATCCAAAATATATAAAGAACTTACAAAGTTCAATATCCAAAAAACAAATAATCCAATGAAAAAGTGGGCAGAAAGTATGAACAGACATTTTTCAAAGAAGATCTCCAGATGGCCAACAGACACATGAAAAGATGTTCCTCATCACTTACCATCAGGGAAATGTAAACCAAAATTACAATGAGATATCACCTCACACCTGTCTGAATGGTACAATCAACAACACAAGAGAAAACAGGTGTTAGGGAGGATGTGGACAAAAGTGAACATTCATGCAACATTAGTAGGAATGCAAACTGGTGTAGTCATTGTGGAAAACAGTATGAAGTTTCCTCAAAAAGTTAAAATAGAGCTACAGCACAATGGAGCAATAGCACTACTGATGTACCCAAGGAATATAAAGACACCAATTCAAAGGGATGCATGCACCTCTCTGTTTATAGCAGCATTTTCTATAATAGCCTATTTATGGAAGCAGCCCATGTGTCCACTAAGGAAAATAGCCTATTCATGGAAGCAACCCAAATGTCCACCAACTAAGGAATGGATAGAAAAGTTATTTATACTTAAAATGGAATATTATTCAGCCATAAAAAAGAATGAAATCTTGTCATTTGCAATGACAAGTAGCTAAAGAGTATTATGCTAAGCAAAATAAGAGAAGAGAAATAGCATATGATTTCACTCATGTGTAGAATTTAGGAAACAAAACAAGTGAGCAATGAGAAAAAAAGAGAGAGTGAAACTATGAAACAGACTTTTAAATATAGAGAACAAACTAATGATTACCACAGGGAAGGTGGGTGGGGGAATGAGTTAAGTGGTTGATTGGAATTGAGGAATGCTGTTATTGTGATGAACATGGGGTGTTGTATGGAAGTGTTGAATCATTATATTGTATGCTAATATTACACTGTATGTTAACTAACTGGAATTTAAATAGAACTAAACTAAACTAAAATAAGAGCAAAAAAGAATGCAAAATAAATACATTTAAGACAAATTAAAACTGAGAGAATTGTCATAAATTAAAGGCAAAAAAATGCAAAGTATATTCTGAAAGACTACCAAATATAGAAAGCTAGAATGACTCTATTCACATCAGTTATAAAGAAATAGCAAGTTGTTAATAAAACATAATAATCCTATACATGAACGTGACTAACTCAAGAGTAACACATGAAATATATCTAATAGAATTAAAAGGAAATATATAAGTACATGCACCATTATGATGAAAGATTTCAACATTCTTCTTTCAATATTCTGTTTAATAAAGTAGTCTAAAATCCTTTAGAATAAAGAAAATTTAAAAATTCCTCCATAAATTGAAAACTAGACTGAACAACTACAGAACAACTGTATTTTATAAGTATACATGAAATGTTGACCAAGATAAACCTTATACTGAGCTACATAAAGTTTCAACAAATTTCAAATGATGCAATTCATACAAATATGTTTGTAACCCTAATGGAATTAAATAAATAAGAGGAATTACTTGGAAAAATCCTGACAATATGGAAACCATGTAACATGATTTTAAGTGACAACAAAATTAAAACATTACAAAGAAAATTTTAATAAATATTTCAATCCAAACAAAGAGAAACAGAACATATGATAATTCCTGGGATAATCTAGCACAATATTTAGAAAGAACTTGGTGGTTTTAAATGCTTAAATTAGAAAATTGGAAATTTATGAAATATCTAAGCTTTAAGCTAAAGAAAATAGGAAAAGAAAAAATTTAAAACCAAAGTAAGTAGAGGACAAATAATTAAGAGAGGATATTTGTGAAATTGAAAAAAAAAATAAAACTTAAATATGGCTCTTTGACAAAGTCAATATCAGTAAACTACTAGATTAAATGATGCAAAAATAAATTAAAAAAGGAAACTATCCATTATCAGAAATGAAAATGTGGAGTCAGTGAAGATCCACAGAAACAAAATTCTTTTACAAACATAAAATGAAAATATATATATATATAATAAATTCATCAATTTGAAATATTGTGAAGTCCTTGAAAATCACAAGTTAGGGGCGCCTGGGTGGCTCAGTAGGTTAAGCCTCTGCCTTCAGCTCAGGTCATGATCCCAGGGTCCTGGGATCAAGCCCTGCATCGGGCTCTCTGCTCAGCAGGGAGCCTGCTTCCCCCTCTCCCTCTCTGCCTGCCTCTCTGCCTACTTGTGATCTCTGTCTGTCAAAAAAAAAAAAAAAAAAAAAAAAGAAAGAAAAAAAAAGAAAATCACAAGTTAAGCAAAACTGAAGTAGGATGAAATAAAAACTCAAAAGAGTCCTATATAGACTAAGGAAATTGAATATGCTGCTGAAAACTTTCTCATAGGGAAAATGTTAGGATCAGTTGTCTTCAATATTGAAATATAACCAAAACTTCAGAAAGAGAATATATTAACACTATACATTTTCTTTTTTCAGAAAATTAAGACAGAGGGAAAAATTCCCAACTGCTTTTATCCAGTTAGCATTTTCTTGAAGGTAAAATCAAAAAGGCTTAAAAACAAAAGAAAACAAAACAGAAACAACTTTAGAACAATATTCCTAATAATCACTGATGCAAAAATTCTTTTTAAAATATTAGGAGATTCAATATAGCATAGATAAAGGATAATATGTCCTAACCATGTGGAGTGTATCTCAAAAATGGATGACTGGTTTAGCATTAAAAAAATCACTGAATATAATTCACTCAATGTAAATTTTAGAAACTCAGAGGCAGAAACATTTGATTGTCTCAATACATGCAGAAAAAAAATCTTTGTGATAATTCAACATCAATTTATGATAAAAACTCTTAACCTAATATAAAAGGGAACTTCTTCAATCTAATAAAGGAGAAGTGAATATGAGGTGATTTCATTGTAAAAGGTGAAAAACTGAATGTCATGATCTTATCATCAGGAACAAGAGCAACGTGTGTTGTCACTACTATGCCCTTTTACAATGGAGGTTCTATCAGTGCATTATAGCAAGTAAAGGAAATGAAATAAATGGTGCTGGGAAAACTGGGCAGCTATATGTAGAAGAATGAGACTCGATCATTCTCTTACACCATACACAAAGATAAACTCAAAATGGATAAAAGACCTCGACGTGAGATGGGAATCCATCAGAATCCTAGAGGAGAACATAGGCAGTAATCTCTTCGATATCAGCCACAGCAACTTCTTTCAAGATACGTCTCGAAAGGGAAAGGAAACAAAAGCCAAAATAAACTTTTGGGACTTCATCAAGATCAAAAGCTTCTGCACAGCAAAGGAAACAGTCAAGAAAACAAAGAGGCAACCAACGGAATGGGAGAAGATATTTGCAAATGACAGTAAAGACAAAAGATTGATATCCAGGATCTATAAAGAACTCCTCAAACTCAACACACACAAAACAGATAATCATATCAAAAAATGGGCAGAAGATATGAACAGACACTTCTCCAATGAAGACATACAAATGACTATCAGACACATGAAAAAATGCTCATCATCACTACCCATTAGGGAGATTCAAATTAAAACCACATTGAGATATCACCTTACACCGGTTAGAATGGCCAAAATTAGCAAGACAGGAAACAACGTGTGTTGGAGGGGATGTGGAGAAAGGGGAACCCTCTTAAACTGTTGGTGGGAATGCAAGTTGGTGCAGCCTCTTTGGAGAACAGTGTGGAGATTCCTCAAGAGATTAAAAATAGAACTTCCCTATGACCCTGCAATTGCACTACTGGGTATTTACCCCAAAGATACAGATGTAGTAAAAAGAAGGGCCATCTGTACCCCAATGTTTATAGCAGCAATGGCCACGGTTGCCAAACTGTGGAAAGAACCAAGATGCCCTTCAACGGACGAATGGATAAGGAAGATGTGGTCCATATACACTATGGAGTATTATGCCTCCATCAGAAAGGATGAATACCCAACTTTTGTAGCAACATGGACGGGACTGGAAGAGATTATGCTGAGTGAAATAAGTCAAGCAGAGAGAGTCAATTATTATATGGTTTCACTTATTTGTGGAGCATAACAAATAGCATGGAGGACATGGGGAGTTAGGAGAAGGGAGTTGGGGGAAATTGGAAGGGGAGGTGAACAAAGAGAGACTATGGACTCTGAAAAACAATCTGAAGGGTTTGAAGAGGTGGGGGGGTGGGAGGTTGGGGGAACCAGGTGGTGGGTATTAGAGAGGGCACGGATTGCATGGAGCACTGGGTGTGGTACAAAAACAATGAATACTGTTATGCTGAAAATAAATAAAAAAAATGATTAAAAAAAAAAAAAGCTTAAAGATTGAGGGGCACCTGGGTGGCTCAGTGGGTTAAAGCCTCTGCCTTGGGCTCAGGTCATGATCCCAGGGTCCTGGGATTGAGCCCTGCATCGGGCTTTCTGCTCAGTGGGGAGCCTGCTTCCCTTCCTCTCTCTGCCTGCCTCTCTCTGCCTACTTGTGATCTCTGTCAAATAAATAAATAAAATCTTCCAAAAAAAAAAAAAAAAAAAAACCTGGGGGTATAGCACAGTGGTAGAGCATTTGACTAAAAAAAAAAAAAAAAAAAAAAAAAGCCTAAGGATTGAAATAAAGTAGTAAAACAGTCTCTATTCTCATGTTATTATTGAGAATGTTGAAAATACTAAGGAATCTATGAAAAAGCTAAAAGAATTTACAAATAAATTTTTGAGGCAATAAAATAATGCTTAATATTAAAAAATATAGCAATGAATAGTTAGAATATTAATTTTTATTATTTATTTTTAAATTTTATATATATATAAATTAATATATATATATTACTTGAAAATTTAGAAAAATATGTGCAAGATCTGTGTACTGAAAACTGCAAAACATTGCTAAGAAAAATAATGAAATCTCAAATAATTTTTTAAAAGATTTTTTTGTTTATTTGAGAGAGAAGAGGAGAGAGCAAGAGCTCAGGGAGGGGCAGAAGCAGGGGGAGAAGCAGGCACCCTGCTGAGCAGGGAGCCCCTTGCAGGGCTCAATCCCAGGGCTCTTGAGATCTTGACTTGAGCTGAAGGCAAGTCAGGCGCCCCTCAAATAAATTTAAAGACATTTTATGTACTTGATTTGGAAGACTCAATCATTTTTAGATGTCAGCTCTTCCCAAATTGATCTAGAGTCAATGCAATAATTTTCAAAATCTCAGCAGGTTTTGTTTTTGGGAAGGGTAGAAATTAAAAAGTTTATTCTAATATTTAAAAGAAAATGTTAAAGGAAAAAGTATACAATTCGAGAAAAAAAAGAACAAACTGGGAATATTTATTTTCTTTGACATCAAATAATACTATAAAGGTACAGTAGTCAAGACAGTGTGGCATTGGCATAAGGATGGAGCTTCAGAGGAATAATATAGAATATAGTGCAGAAATGGACCCATAAATATGGTAAGTTGCTTTTCAACAAAGGCACCATGGTAACTTGATGCAGAAAGGATGGTTCTTCAATTTCAAAAATGGTGCTGGAAAAACTGATATCCATTAAACCAAAATAAAAAAACCTTCAACCTTTTCATCCATTAAAACAAAACAAAACAAAACAAAACAAAAACTCTCAGCCATTTCTTTGCTCTATACACACATAGAAAAATAACTTAAAATAGATCAGAAAACTAAATGTGGAAACTAAAATACTTCCAATGAGAAAACAGAAGAGTATCTTTGTGATTTTGAGTTGGGAACAGATTTCTCAGGTAAGGCATAAAAATGCATAAATCACAAAGACGTCTATATATGTGGGCATGTGTGTATGTGTGTGCGTGCGTGATATGTATACCCAAGTTTTATATGTATACATATACACACATAGAGTTTTGCTTATCAAAATGAAAGCTTTCTTATTATCAAAAGACATTGTTAAAAAAATGAAAAGAGAACCCACATAATGGGAGGAAATATTTGCCACACATACAGCAGGAAAAAAATTGTATATTGAACACATAAAAACTGCTCGATATTATATAATAATACAAACAACTCAGTTACAAATAGGCAAAATAACCATACCAGGTTTTCACAATTGAAGATATTCAAAAGTCCAATATGCATGTCAAGAGATGTTGAACAACTTTATTCATTAGGGAAATGTAAAACCAATGAGACATTTTACATAGCATAAAATAGAATTAAAACTAAAAATACCTGAAAGTAGCAAGTGCAGTGTAGAATGTAGATTACTGAAATTCTCATACATTGCTGGATGAAATGTAAAACTATTTTATTAAACAACAGTTTTCTAAATTTTTAACTTCTGACAAAGTTAAATACCTTATGACAGCAGTTCCATGTTTCTAGAGCTATGAAAGCATGTATCCACCCAGACATGTGCACAAATAGTCATAACATCTTTATTACTAATAGCCCTAAACTGGAGAGAGCTAAATGTATCTCAACAAATGAATGAATTAACTATAGACATATATAGTTAAGTAACTATATACATTTATAGTTAATATACTATAGACGTCTATAGTTTATTCATTCATTTGTTGAGATATATATAGTTAACTATATATAGTATAGAGTATATGTTATAAACTATAGTATATTAACACAATAGAGTACTACTTGGCATTAAAAAGGAATAAGCTACTGGTAAAAGAAACAACATGAATTAATATGGAGAAGATTATTCTGAGCAATATAGTCTGAACAAAAAATAAATAAATAATGTGAGATTCCATTTTAATGAGATTCTAGAAAAGGCACAAGTAATCTATAGTGAAAGAAGGCACATCTGTGATGCCTGGGGCTCTAACTGGGTGGGGATGATTGTTGAGGGACTTTAGGGAACTTTCTGGCATGATGACATTGTTCTTTATCTTGATCTTGCTTGTGGTTATACATTCTGGTATCTGTTAAAACTTATTAAACTGTTTATTTAAAAATTAGTGACTTTTATTTTATGTAAGTTGTAATTAAAAAAGTGACTTGAAAGTGTCTTGCCTCAGGTGGTTTTTCTTCTATTATCTCTCTTTTGCTTCCTGAGATGCAGTTTGCATAGAGTTGTTCCTTTCTGTCTTTGGAACAAAAGTCATAATATCAGATGTCCTTAAAAGAATGTAATGATAAAAGTGATATCCAATATTTATTGAATATTTATTTGGCTTCAGGTAATGTTCTAAGGGCTTCAGTTGTGTTAATCCATTTTGTCTTCTCAGGAGTCTGAGGAGATGGTAAACAGTAATGCTCTGATTTTACAGATGAGGAAATGCAGTCTGAGAAATATAAAATTTGTCCAAGGTAAAACAACGAACAAATAAACTAAATAAGAAGGTTTTAAACTCAAGAAGTTTATTTTTAGAGCCCGTCCTCTTGATAATATAAATACAAATGGATTTTTAAGGTTCGCAGCAAAGGCAAGAGAAGAAACAAATTGGACAAATCTTAATTTCCAGTATTATCCTTAAAGTCATAATCTCATAAAATAGAAACTGAAAATAAAAAAGCAAACTAGACCTTAATTTCAGAAGTGTTGACATTTTATAAAATATATTTAAAAACTATTTAGTTCTAATTCACCAATAAGAGCTAAGTAATTTGTCACTTTAAGCAACTCTTATACTTGGCAAGGGTGAATTAGTTGGTCTTGGGATATCATGACAATAGGACACATTTATCCTTTATTTTTGAGCACTGTGGGTTGCACCCTTGGTTATGGACCAACTGGACCTGCTTACCCAAGAATTTTCTTTTGGATTCCTATCTCTCTTATCCCTTTTCACTAGTGGCTTCCATATCTTCAGAATCTGCCTCTTGGTCAGAAAAAATTCTCTTCTTACTTGAGCAAGCTCATTTATTTCTGAGTTGGACTTACAGACAAGCATTTCTTATATTTCTGTTGTAGTTTGTCCATACCAAAACTCAGGCACTAATGGCAACAATGGTGGTGATGGTGATGGTATGTGGAGTTGGGGAAGCACTGGGTTTATAGTGTTCAAGCACAGTCTCACAATATCCTATATTCACTCATAATGCCCTGCTGAATTTGGTCCTCCCACACCTGCCTTATTTTTTTGCTGCAATTATCAGAGACTTGCCTCATGGCTTCCCTAAGACCATTCCATTGCATAACCCAACAGAAATGCTTATGGATTTTCTAACCTCTGTTGAGGTCATATTTAAAATATAAAAAATAACTATTTCCCAATAGCTACGATGGACTCCAGATGAATTAGAGAATGTGGTTAGACCCCTGTTTGCATGTCCCTGAATACTTTGTGAAAATTAAGAAGCTTGTCTTTCTCAGGCCACACAGAGGATTTCACTGGTGGTAGTTACTATATGTTGAACTGAATGTCACTTTGGGCTCAGGAAAATTGGGAGTCTGAAATATAAATTATTTCCTCCACTTTTTAAATGGAGTTTCTAGAAGTTTTGAGAGAAGGAATTACTCATAGTAAAATTTTTTTAAAAAAATATTTAATTCCAATTAGTTAAGCTACAGTGTTATGTTAGTTTCAAGTATAAAATAAAATGATTCAATAATTCCATACATCACCCTTGCTCATTATGACAAGTACACTCCTTAATCCCCATCATCTATTAACACAAGACCCACACTTTCCCCTCTGGTAACCATTAGTTTGTTGTCTATAGTTAAGAGTCTATTTCTTGGTTTAGCTCTCTCTCCTTTTTTCCCTTTGCTCATTTGTTTCTTAAATTCCACACATGAATGAAATCATGTGGTATTTGTCTCTGATTGATTTATTTTGCTAAGATTATACTCTTTAGTCCCATCCATGTAGTTGCAAGGCAAGATTTCATTCCTTTTTATGGCTGAATAATATTCCACTTTTTTATATTTATATGTTTTTATATATATATATTTTTATATATATATATAAATTTTATATATATGTTATATATTTTATATATATGTTATATATATGTATATATATACATTAATTTTTATTTTTTTAAAGATTTTATTTATTTATTTGACAGAAAGAGATCACAAGTAGGTAGAGAGGCAGGCAGAGAGAGGGGAGGAAGCAGGCTCCCCGCTGAGCAGAGAGCCCAATGTGGGACTCGATCCCAGGACCCTGGGATCATGACCTGAGCTGAAGGCAGAGGCTTTAACCCACTGAGCCACCAGGCACCCTATATTTTTATTTTTATATATAAATTTTTATATATAAATTATATATATAAATTTTATAAATTATATATAAATTTATATATATAAATTATATATATTTATATATAAATATATATTTACACACACACACACACACACACACACACACCACCTTTTAATCCATTCATTAGCCAGTGGACACTTGGGCTGCTTCCATAAATAGGCTATTGTAGAAAATGCTGCTATAAACATAGAAGCGCATGTATCCCTTTGAATTAGTGTTTTTATATTCCTTGGGCACATAAGTAGTGCAATTGTTACATTGTACTGTAGCTCTATTTTAACTTTTTGAGGAACCTTCATACTGTTTTCCACAATGACTACACCAGTTTGCATTCTTACCAATGTTGAATGAGTGTTCGTTTTTGTCTACATCCTCCCCAACATCTGTTTTCTCTAGTGTTATTTATTGTACCATTCAGACAGGTGTGAGGTGATATTGTAATTTTGACTTACATTTCCCTGATGGTAAGTGATGAGGAACATCTTTTCATGTGTCTGTTGGCCATCTGGAGATCTCCTTTGGAAAAATATCTGTTCATACCTTCTGTCCAAGTTTCATTGGATTATTTGTTTTTTGGATATTTAACTTTGTATGTTCTTTATATATTTTGGATATTAACCCTTTGTCAGATATGTCATATATTTGCATATATATTCTCTCATTCTGTAGGTTGTCTTTTAGGTTTCCTGATTACTCCCTTCACTGTGCAGAAGCTTTTCATTTTGATGTAGTCCCAGTAGTTTATACTTTGCTCTTGTTTCCTCTGCCTCAGAAAACATACCTAAAAAGAAGTTGCTATGTTCAATGTCAAAGAGATTACTGCCTGTGTTCTCGTCTAGGATTTTTATTGCTTCAGGTGTCACATTTAGGTCTTTAACCTATTTTGAGTTTATTTTTATTTATGGTGTAAGAAACGGTCCAATTTCTTTCTTTTGCATATGCTGTCCAGTTTTCCCAACAACATTTGTTGAAGATACTGTCTTTTTCTCATTGGAAGTTCTTTCCTGCTTTGTCCAAGAGTAATGGGCCATAGAGCTGTGGGTCCATGTCTGAGTTTTGTCTTCTGTTCCAGCGCACCCAGCAACTGGGTGGAGTGCGGGAACCGCTTTAATAAAATTTGCCCTGATGCTTGGCATGAGGCTGGGAATGTTTGTGAAGTCTTGCCTCCTGCAGTTGGCTCTGTGTTTAGGAGGGGCAGGAGGGGGTGTTTTTGAGGGGGGGAATGCAGTGAAGGAAAATGCCCTCTTTTTTGTAGAAGTCCCGCAGTATGCTCTGAAATCAGTATGAACAGATCGGTCTCCTGTTTGCCTCCAGCACTGTGTAAACTGCCATTTTTATGCTGCCTATCAGTGCAGGCTTCTGTGTCTTTAATGGCTGCCATCCAGCTGTTACTCCCCCTCCAGCCTCACCCAATGCTGAGTCAGCTGACTTCTAAATCTTCAGGGTCCAAGTCCCACTGGTTTTACCAACACAGAATTTGGCCTCTCTGGTTTTTAAAACCAAACATCACGGGGTTGAATCTTCCCTGTGTGAGATCTCTGATGTGAGGGCTCTTTTCTCTGCCCTTTCCATGCACGCAGTTTCCTTCCTCCTGTGGGCAGTCTTCCTCCACTTTTCTGACCCTCCTAACCTTTCATATGGCTTCTTCTCTATATTTAGTTGTGGCGTGTTTTTTTTTCCTTCCAGTCTTTGGATCATTCTCCACTTTACTGACTTGGATGTGGATATCTAGTTGTAAACGTGGGATGGGACCCTTAGCTCAGGGTCCTCCTATTCCAGCAACTTCCCAAGATCCTAGCCTGTATAGCAAAAGTTTTAATGTCAGTGGTGGCATATTCCAAATGTCAAGAGCTTTATTTTAAAATTCTTTTGTTTAAGTATAGTTGGTGCATAATGTAACATTATTTTTAGATATTCAGTGTAGGGATTTGACAAGTTTATATGTTATGCTGTGCTCACTGCAAGTGCAGCTATTGTCACCATCCAATACTAATACAATGTCATTGACTCTATTCTTTATGCTGGGTCTTTTATTCTCACAACTTATTCATTCCATAACTAGAAGCCTGTACCTCCCACTCCTCTTAGCCCACTTTTCCCATTGCTCTGCCCCTCCCTTTTGTTCTCTGTATTTGTAGATCTGATTCTGTTTTTTGTTTCTTCATTAATTTCCTTTTAAGATTGACATGTGAGTGAAATCATATGGTATTCATCTTTCTCAGTTTGATTTATTTCATTTAGCAAGATACCCTATAGGTCCATTGATGTTGTTGCAGATGGCAGAATCTCAGCCTTTTTTATGGCTGCATAATATACTTTTATCTATATCTATATCTCCCACATCTTACTTATTCATTCATCTATAGATGTGTGGGAGAGTTTAGTCCCATAATCACATAATAGCAGCTATGGAGAAAAGGTCAGTTTGTAAGAGAACTGAAGTCTCACTGTATAATTTTCACATATTCATAACTCTCAAATATTCCTTTATTGAAATTGTTCTGCTTCTTTTCCTTTCAGTCTGGGAGAAACGAGGAAAGCTAATCTTTCTCTCTTTAGATTTTCTACAATGGTGAACTTGCTAAAACCATTATCTACACCTTTCGTTTTCTTCTTTTTGTTTTTTAGAGAATATTAAAATCTCTATGTAAAATATTAAATCTCCATGTAAAATCTCTATGTAAAATCTAATGTATGTTTAACATCAAATGATCAGTTTATATATTCATTAGACTTTAAATCTCAATAGATATATTGATGAAGAAGCAAATTCTGCTTATATATTTCATATTATATCCATATATTTATACTTATAATTAGATTAAGTAAATTATTTCATATATCATAATAAAATAAAGACTATCCCCAGTTATGGATGTGGTATATACTTAGTAAGAGTACTTAAGGAGGAAAATCAGTTGCAACGTCTAAATTTTAATCAATGATAACTCCTCAGTAAACATTTTAAAGGATATTTAAAAAAATCAGGCACAAAAATTCTGGTTAATATCTCACTAATAATGATGATGCTAAGAGGAGATGGGAGGGGTACTCAATATACCTAGAAAAGGTAGAGAAGATTGGAGAAAGGTAGTATAGAAATTAGTACATTATAGAACTCTAGATCTCTAATATTATTAAACCCAATTTTGCAAAGTGTAGGCAAAATGATGAGGAGGGAGACAGAATTTACTGCTGCTCTGTGACAACATATTTCATTATTCTATCCTTTCGTATCCTTTCACTGCCATGCATGACTGCACACACATAAAGGAATTGGACCAGATTAATGGGAATTGAGGGGTAAATAAAGGAGACATGTGGGCAGAAAATGGTAGTTCAGTAAGGAAATCCTTTTCATTTCTTCTTGGAACTGTATAATTAAAATTTAAAACTTTAAAGAGAAGGATTGGATTCTTAAGGTAACACTGAATATGTAATCTCACAAATATAACTTTGAATAGATGAAACAGCTTTCATTCCTTCCGATACATCCATTTTACATAGAGAATATTGCTTAGTAGTAAGCAAGAGGAATGCAGTTTCTGCAGCTGCAGGCGTAGAATATAACATTAAGAGTTCTGCAAGAAAAATTACTCAGAAAAACCTACATATTCATAATCCTCCTTTGTTCAGAAAAAAAAAAAAAGACACAAAATGATTCTCTGTGTGCATGTTTTTCACTAAGCACTCTTTCTAAGTCCCTGGCTTTGGTTGCCATGAAATGAGCCCCGCAGATCTCTTACTTTGGGAAGCCTAATAGCTGATGGCTCTGAATATACCACCAAGCTTATGAAGTGGCCAAACTTCTAAAATCAAGCTTCTCTGAGTCACTGAAAGAGCATGGCAGAGAGATTAAGACAGTCTATTCCTGTGAGACATGAGATTCCTTTGACAAGTGACTTGGGTTCAAGGACTCTCCATTGACCTTGGCTAAACTCCTAAAAAAATTCACTGTTGTCTAAGCCTCTTCCTGCCTCTATCCTCTTTTCCTTCCCTCCCTCCCTTCTTTATAGGTCTGCCCCTTGACAGTCCTGATGGTTCTTTAGTCTCTTCTGGCTCTTTCCCTCTTTTCTTTCACAGGTATTTGCTCAATGAATCACTTGTATATCAAATCCTATTGGCACCTCCTTTCTAGATGAACTGAATTTGCAGAAATGATCCAAGAAAACAGAAAGTATAATGAAATTCTATGATCAGCTTACTCACTGCCTGATAGGAAAAAACACACTATCCTTAGTGGTATTTGGGATAAAGGAAATCCCTAGCACCTTTTTGTTGTCTACTTGCTGAAGATTTCACTGGAGTAATCTGGGAAAATGTCACGGTGGAGAAGAATGCCCTTGCAGGTGCAATGATTGAAAGATATGGAGGAACAAATCCTATGAAAGCTGTAGAGGTGTTTGGTTTCTATTTCATTTTACTGATATGCTGCCCAAGAATAAAAAAATACTGAGAGCCATTAAAAAGCAGCTAAAGACTGTAAGAGTCAAAGTTTCTTTTGTGACTTGCAAGGAAGCCTATATCTCCTGCAATGATACAGTGGAAACAGCTGAGTTGTGAAAATTTGAAGAGCTCCAGAGAAGTTTAAAGGCTCAGCTAAGATGGGCCTGTAGTGCTAAGTTTACGACTCTGGCTGAGAAAACCTGAGATGCAGAAATATGGGATAGGGACATCTAGATGGATGTTCCTAAGGATATTGGCTACTACACTGGAGACCTTATGTTCCAGAGGATGGGAGATGCATATTAGGAAGATTCGGGGGTCTACGTGTTCAGTGAAGTTTGTAGGGGTTCAATGTTCAGGAGCATTCTAAGGTATCCTCTAGACAAAAGAGGAATTTGCTCCATCTTGTAATCTGTGCCACAATAATAACAACAAAAAGGAAGCATGGTGCATGGAATGCCTCTTTGTGTTCTGGAGGTAAAACATTTCACACATATGAATACTGCTGTAGCCCAGATACCAGGTGGCATGGAGATCTGCCACTGCTGGGTAGAGTTTGGAGTAGGAAAGGGCTCTCCAAACAAGCTAAGGCTTTTGTGCAAACAACCTTGCCCCTTATGTTAGAGTCACTCTGATTAGAAATTATGTGTGTCAAGCAAATACAAGGGATTTTTCTTAAGCTACAGGAAAACAGATTTTTGTTATCTAAATCTGGCATCTTCTCCTGGCAGGGGGCATAGATACAGATTCATCCATAGGTAATCCAGTAGATGGAGAGAAAACAGTATTAAGTTAGCATTGGAGGGACTCTATGAGGAATGCTGGCACTGTAAACTTCAGTCAAACAGGGCTCAATTGCTTGCCTATAGAAAATTGGGAGTGATCCAGCCTTGGGCATGTGAACAAAGCAGGTGGTACTTGTGAAACTTGCAGATGAAGGCCAGTGACATGCTACCATAGCTCCCAGCACTACTGGTACCTTACTTTGGTGAATTTATTTATTTTTTGAATGTCTTCACTAGATATAGATCCATGAAAAGTACCACACTATTCAAATTTTCATTTTGGGAATTGCTTGTTAGTGACTCTTGGTTCGAGGATATTATAAAATTAATTGAGTTACCTAGTTTCTTCTCTGGCTGGCATATGAAGATTGTTTTTAATCATCAAACAGTGCTTGATCTAACAATACTAGATCCAATATGGGTCTGTGTCTACCGAAGTTTAACATATCCAACATTCAGGCTTTTAGCTTCTGATATGAAAGTTTAAATTATTAAATGGAGAAGCTGTGTAAATTTAAATGTTAATGAATCCTAGGGATTATGATTGTGTCTCCCACAAGGTATTTCATGGCATACAATCATTGGAAGATCTTGTAGAGTCTTTTTATTTTTTTCCATTTTAATCCCTATTCCCCAATTCCTAAAGTTCTGTAAGTTCATGCATTATTATAGAATACATAGTGTTGTTTTATGCTTTATGAATAATATGCTGAGAGATACCTGGGTAGCTCAGTTGGTAAAGTGTCTGCCTTGAGTTCAGGTCATGCTCTCAGTGTCCTGAGGTTGAGTCCTGCATCAGGCTCCCTGAGCAGTGGGGACCCAGTTTCTCCCTCTTGCTCTGCCCCTTCCCCCCACCTGCCACTTGTGCTCTCTTTCTCTTGCTGTATCTCAAAAAAATAAATAAAATCTTGAAAAATATGCTGAGTTTCTAATGTAAAACTATTTATGAGATAAAAATTTAAGAACCTTACATTTGAAATCATGTAGTGATTTAGCCTCCTGGTTTGTGGACAACAAAAGTCATCTCCAATTATAATTATCAGAAACATTGTGAACTATAAAATATATAATAATAAATAAATAATACACAAAAATACATAATAGAAGCATATTTAAGTGATATGCAACACATTTTAAGGATGGCGTCAAGCTTACTTGCAATCACCATGAAATGCCTACAGCAAATTTAGGGTGCAGTCATATCTTCCAATGAAAAAAGCACAAATTGTCTAAATGTGTGAAGGAAAGTTCATTCTCAGCAGGACCATCATAAAGAATCAACTGCAAGTTAATGAATGCTAATGATGTCAGTCCTCCTGTAAGAATACTTAAGGAGACACAAGGCAATAAAAAATTTATGCCCATTCACTGAAGTGCGCATATATTCCAAGAGAAGAAAAACTATTAATTATGTGCTTTATAGAATGGAGATGTTAAAGTCTTTTAATTAATTCAGATTTACCAATGACTATCTCTGAAAGAATATTTTACATCCACAATAACATGATTAATGCAAGTGTAATGAGTATCAGATTAATTAATAATAACTGACAATTTACCTCAAACTGATATCAGTCACACATTTTAATGATGCATTATCATTAAATAATTACAAAAATTATTAAAGAACATATGACAGACTCTTGTACCACTTTATTTCATTAGAATTAGTACTAGTTGGATAAAGCAGACCATAATTAATACTGAATTTTTTAGTGGTTAGCACAAACTTTTTATTATTTTAGATATGTATTATATAGATCTAATTATTATTATTATAAATCTATCTTTATGATATTTTCAGGTTTTAGAAGAGGAAAATTTTCAGTTCAGTGAAACATTAATATTTCAGCATATAATTAAATATTATGTGAAGGAATCAGCTGAAGAGTGAACATCATTTCAGAATAGAGCCCAACATTTCTAGTTATTTTTTCTAAATAGGCATTAAGTTATGTCTTAGGGAACCATGGATACTCACACATTGAAAGCAATTTAGAAATGATAGTAATGCATATGCACAAAACCATAAAGTCATTGCATATATGGTGTTGACTGGGGGCAGTAGGTGAAGGAACTAAAGAATGAAGAGGGCTCCAGGTGGCAAAGTAAAATATCCTTTACTGAGATTTTCCATTTTTAACCAGTTGTTTTCACATTGGACAATACAACTTGTATGGTAGCTACAGCTTTGCCCTAGCATTCAGAGTCTATCCCTTTTTAAGGTCATACCATCAGAATAAATTTGACAGTTGTGAAAAACAAAAATAATAGTGAAACTGCTAATATTTATGAGTACTTACTATTTCTATTTAAAATGCTATAGGAAGTGCACCTGGGTGGCTCAGTGGGTTAAGCCTCTGCCTTTGGCTCAGGTCATGATCCCAGGGTCCTGGATAGAGCCCCGCATGGGGCTCTCTGCTCCGCAGGGAGCCTGCTTCCCCCTCTTTCTCTGCCTGCTGCTCTGCCTGCTTGTGATCTCTTTTAAAGAGATCACAAGATTTTAAAAGTTTTAAAAATCTTTTAAAGATTTTTTTTAAATCTTTAAAAAAATGCTATAGGATTGCACTGCTGGAAAGCAACAAAACTGGGATGTGAATACAAATAGACTGGTATTAAAATGTCCTTAAGGAAAATAAAAATGTCTTTAAAATGTCTAGTCCAACCTGTTTCTAAAGTGTGCCATATAGCTTACAGATATTTTTTGTAGAAAGAGGTTCAGTAATCAAAAAAGGTGGGAGACATGGGACTAAAAATTACATATCTCTTTTCTTCAGGTCATGTCAACTTTGAATATACGAGTGCAATTTTGATCTCTAAGCGGGGAATACTTACTATATATCAGGTGTTTTCCAGGTTCAATTCCAGGCCACCACAAGAAAGTGACTATCCCAATAAAGGAGGTCATTTTGGTTTCCCAGTGCATATAAAGGTTACATTTACATTACACTATTTACTATAGTCCATTAAGGGTGCAATAACATTATCTAAACATTTACATAACTTAGTTAAAAATACTTTGTTGCTAAAAAGTGCTATCATCCGAGCATTCAGTAAGTCATAATTACTGCTCAAAGATCACTCTAACGAAAATTTAATGTTTGAAATATTGTGAAAATTATCAAAATGTGACAGGAGGATATGAAATAAGCAAATGCTATTGGAAAAAAATGGCACCAATAGACTTGCTGTAAACAGGGTTGCCACAAAACTTCAATTTATAAAAAAGACAATGTCTATGAATCACAATAAAACTAGGTATGCCTGTAATACATAGACCTTCTAAATCTTTCACCTCAATTGGAAAGACCATCTTCATTGTTGATTTTTTGTTTTTGTGAATTTTTAAAAATTAAAATAGTCTATTAATACTATTTTTAGAGTACTTTAAGTTTTACAAAATAATTGAATGGGAAGTAGAGAGATTTCCTGCATAACCTACTTTTCCCTTCACCTCCACTCTTCACCTCCCCTATTAATATCATTGTGCATTAGTATGGTACATTTATTACAATTGATAACTTACTGTTGATACATTATTATTAACCAAGTCTATAGTTTACATTAGTATTCCCTTTCAATATTGTGCAGTTCTGTGAATTCGACAAATAAAAAATATCATGCTATTACCGTCTCATACAGAACACTTTCACTGACTTGAATATCCCCTTTGCCACACCTGTTCATCCCTTCTCTCTCCCCTGCAATTCCTGATTCACTGATCTTTTCCACTAATCTTTTTACTGTCTATAATTTCAAATTTCCAGAAGGTCACATATTGAAGTTATACAATATGTAGCCTTTTCAGAATGAATTCTTTCATTTAGTAAAATGCATTTCTGGATGTCAATGTCTTCTTTTACTTTTTGTTTGATAGTTTTTTTTTTAATCAAAAAAAATTCGATAATATTCCATTGCCTGAATAAACAGTTTATCCTTTCAACTATTGAAAAACATCTTGGTTATTTCTAGTTTCTGGCAGTCATGAGGTTTTTGTGTGGGAATATGTTTTCAGCTCATCTGGGTAAATACTTAGGGGAGCAACAGCCAGATTGCTTGGTAAGACCATGTTTAACTTTGTAAGAAACTCAAACTGTTCCAAAGCTATACCATGTTGCATTTCCTACTGGCAGTGAATGAGAGTTCCCCTTACCCTATGTCTTGGCCAGCGTTTGGTGTATTAACATTTTGAAATTTAGACATTCTGATAAGCATGTGGTAGTATTTCATTGTTTTGACTTGCAATTACCTAATTATATATGATCTGGAACATCTTTGATATATTTATTTCCATCTGTATATCTTCTTTTGTGAAGTGTCTGTTTAGATCCTTTGTCCATTTTTTAAATTTATGCTCTTTGTTTTTAGTTTTTGTTGTTTGTCAAGCTTTAATTATTTTAATATCTTGGATACAAGTCCTTTTTCAGACATATATTTTGCAAATACTTTCTGCAAATCTGTGACTTGATCATTGTCTAAATTTGTGAGTTTTAAATAATTAAATATAATTTTAAAATATAATACTTTGCATTTATTTACTGATTTTTATTTTGCACAGTCTATACTCATACACATTTGACTTCAATTAACAATAAGTCCTCTTTAAAATGAAGTGATGAAGTATATTTAGTGTTTTGGGCTTTCTCTTTTACATGCCCCACTAGAAACTAGAGGAGTGATGCCTTTGCTCTTTCAGGCTGCTTGGTGATACTGATGGCTACCATTTATTATCTCCTACACCACAGGTGCTGTATTAATACAGATTACATATTTAGTTACCTAATCTTTATAGTGACCCTGAGAATTGTAAGATATTATGTATATTTTGCAAAAATGTAAAACAGGTTCTGAATATTTAACTTATTTATCCAGAATTTAAAAATTCGTGGTTGGTATATTTGGGATTTTAGCTTACTCTGCATGGTCTAAAGCCCATGTTTTTCTAATTATGCTAGATGATTATAACACATTTTTCCAGTATTCATGTAAGAACCATTTCTAAGGGGAGGAACGATATGACTGGTCACTATGCAAGAAGGCTTTATTGGGTGCCTGGGTGGCTCAGTGGGTTAAACCTCTGCCTTCGGCTCAGGTCACGATCACAGGGTCCTGGTATGGAGCCCCGCATTGGGCTCTCTGCTCAGCAGGGGGCCTGCTTCTCTCTCTTTCTCTCTCTCTGCCTGCCTCTCTGTCTACTTGTGATCTTTCTCTCTGTGTCAAATAAATAAATAAAATCTTAAAAAAAAAGAAGCCTTTATCATCAGGTATTAGCTCCAATGATACAAGTCAACCCCTGTTTATCTAATGTCTTATTTATTTAAACCACTGTTTCCTACTGTGGTCTTAGAGGTTATAAGGCTTAAACAGCATGTGTGAAATGTTGGCACATTTTTTTCTCATAGTAACAACTCTATAAATTGTAGACATTCCTGCAACTAGTAACATCATCGTCATTGTCACTGCTTTTGTTTTAATTACAATTATTAGCCTTTGCCACTTGCAGAATGTGATACTTTGAGCACATCAATTACCTTGTCAGTACTCCTGGTTCCTCAGAAATAAAATGGGGCCTATGATGCAAATTTCCTCACAGGGCTGTTGTGATGTTTGAAATGGATAACACATGGAATTAACTCAGTGGAGTAATGGATGCAAGGTCTTTGCTTAGGGAAGGTAGTTTTCTCCTCTTCTCTCTTCCTTGGAGGATGTTTACCTGAAGCTGTTCAGTGGTTGCCAGATATGTGTATGATTTGATTACTGATACTGAGGAGTTCACTTCCCTCTCCTTTCTGGAACATAATACATTTCTTTGACATTTTAAACTGGTAAATGTCCTCTGTCCAGATGAGATAAAATGTATTTGTTGGTTGTGTACAAAATCCAGGATAAATTTTTGAGTAAAAATAAATAAATAATATCTTAGCATCTGTAAATGTAAAATTAGAAAGCAACATTCTAGCAGTTTCTATGTGAACATCAGGTAGAAGCAACAAAAAAATTGTCAACAAAATAGCAGCATTAATGGAAAGAAAAGGACTTGCTAACATAAGATAGAACATGCTTGTATACTTCTAAAATGTAGTTTGCAGACAGAAATGGAAATCTCTTCTGCAAATAGCTCTCTTAATGTTGTTCATAAGTAAAAAAGTTTTTCACTCAAATCTTCCCAGTCTCACTCTGACCCTACAACCTATAGACTTTCATCATTTCCAGGATTTGATGATAGGGTTTATATTAACGTGTCCTCTCTAGATTCTAGGATGCTTTCCATTTCTTTAAGGTTAAACTCATTTCTCTTCCTTCTTTTTTCCCTACCATTCTATACAGTACACTAAAATACAAGGTTATTGGTCTCCTCTCATTATCTTTCCCCATATCTCTAAGATCGAAAGTGTAAAAGAAAGATAAGTGAGAAGCAAATAAGAGGAAATGAACTCTGGTCTTATGTAAGATATTGGGAAAAAAGAACTATTGGTTAAAGGAGGCAAACTAAAGATTTTTTAGATGAAACAAAATTTTATGTCAAAAAAAATATATGTATACATCCCCCCCACACACACACATTGAGTGTTTAAGTATTAACCAGTTACTGTTGCATTCCTTTCTTCTAGTTCTGACAATTTAGTTAATTCACTCGAGGAACATTTATTGAAACCTGCTAGGTGCCAGTATTTGAAGTAGCATGATTTCAGAGTTCAGCCTTAGCCATAATGGTTGCTGCCTTCCATGATGTATGTATACATGTCTCTCCAGCATGAATGTAAGTGCTTCTTGGGCATATTATAACATTTTACTCATATTCATACAGTGCATAGTGATACTTTATTCATTGAAAGCAAACTGAAATGTCTAATTAAACTGGAGAGACATTTTTTTTTTTTGACCAACATTCAGTGGTCATTTAATAATTTAATAATTCAAGCACTAAAGTGGATATTTGATCTTAACTTTCTGGTTGATTATTTAACACACTCCATGTAAACAGAAATCCTAATCAGTTTCTTCCCTTCAGTTATGTGAACTCAGCCTCAATAAATATCATATCTCATAATTTAACTGATTTGGATCATACAATAATGGACATAATTTGCAAGAATCAAAGGGAAAATTTATGTGAATTTGCTTTGGAAACCCTCAACAATATAGAGTAAGACATTATGTTATCATTACCTTAAAAATAGCAAATCACCCAAATGGTAATAAAAATTTCAAAAATACTTTCACCAGGTTAATATTGTCCAGTTATGATTTGTTGAAACTCAAAGGCATGGGATTTCTCTTATGGAAAACAAAGTTCTGTTAAGAATCATTTATAGTCTTTGCTACACATTACGTAATAGAAAATCTCCTCTATCTTGCTCTTTTTACTATCTTGAAAAAGAACTTTTATATTTTCTGCCACCAAGGGTGCTCAAGGATAAAATATGTCATTTTCACATGTACTTTATTGGTGCTCCGATGCAGAATTAATTTATAAGAGCTTTAGCTGAATTGAAAAAATAAAAATAACCTAGTAGATGCTCCAACCAGAATGAGATCAGAACCAAAGTATAAAATCTCTTTTATTCTCTGTTGCATTTTCTCCTCTAACTGTGCTTTTTTCCCATGAGATCAGCCCCTCAAAGCCAGTGGTCTCTTCATTTACTGTCACTTGGCTTACCCTGCTGACTTAAAACTAGAATCTGTAAGCTGCTGTAGTAGAGGAATTGTGGATGTCTGGTATATTGCTTGTGGGTTGGGGTTAGCTATTTGCCTGTCAAGTATGTTCCATAACCTTCACTGCCTGTTCTTCCCAGTCTTTAAAAATTATTGAAGATAATCAACCCAGAAACTAATTTTAAATGTCCAAACAATAATGATGGATTCCCAAGACAATTTGTTGTAATTAATGATTTGCTGACTATGTTTATGACCTTCAGTAATATCCGAGACAATTAACCTCAGACAAACATCAATTCTTACAAATTCAGTAAAAATGTCAACCCGGAGATTTCAATGTGATGTTTTAACATTTATTTCAGGATGTGGGGGTGATTATTGGTAATATGTACTATAGTCCTTTTCTCAACTATTCTCTTGCTGCTTCAGAGAGCTTTTTAAAAACAAAAACATTCTACATTAGAGAAAACATATATTTTTCAGTTTTGAATTTTCTATAAAGTTCATGTGAAAATTGAGTAGAAATGTCGATGTAATTTATTTTTCTTTTTTTAAATAAAAAATGTCTAATAGATAGTAAGTATTAATAATCCAGAACCACAGCCTCCTTATATGATATAAATTCTCAATTTAAATGCTAAAAGCAAAGTTTCAAAATTTAGCCCTCACTTTGTACAGTCAGATTACTTTCTCAATCCTCATTTCAAGATGAAGAGTAAGACAATGAACATTAGCAATCTTAGACTGTCATCTTTTTGTCCTCTGGGGAAAAGTTAATTTGGGGTTTCTGCAAGATTTTGCTCCATCAATTACTGTTAATTTTTTCCAACTTCAATTTTTTATTTTCATCTGTAAAAATATGTAAAACTTCTTTCAAAAATGTTTTTCATAATTCTGTTGAGTTTTCTAGATAACTGTTTCAATTATTTCCTTCCCTTTATTATGAAGTTTCCTAAAAAGATGATTCATGCTTTGTATCACTTATCTTTTATTTACTCCAGACCTTTCTTTCTTTCCTTCCTTCCTTTCTTACTTCATTTCTCTCTTTCCTCCTCCCTTCCTCCCTTCCTCCCTCTCTCCCTTTCTTCCTCCCTCCCTCTCTCTCCCTCTCTCTTTCTCTCCTCTCTTCCCCTCCCCTGCTCTCCTCTCCTCTCTTCTTTCCTTTTTTTTCTCTTCTTTCTTTTCTTTATCTGTCCAAACTGCATTTTTTTTAAAGTCATAAATGTCTTCCTAGTCCTTAGATCCTTTTGTCGGTCTTAATATTTAAAAACAAACAAACAAACAAAAACCTCAAAAAACTCTCTTCATTTAGTTTTTTGCCCCTCTTTGTTGCCAATTTTTCCTTCTTGTCATTTGAAATGGTCCATATTTAATCCTTATTTAAGAAGATTTTCCCTTTATCTGTCTCTGCTTTCAGTTTCTCTTTCCCTTCCCTTCCCTTCCCTTCCCTTCCCATTCTTTCCTCTCCTGTCTCTGGGAAAATCTCATGTTGTCCTAGGACTTTAACCATCGCCTCTTTGTAGATATCTTATTCCCTACCTGCAGTTGTCAATCCTAATTCTTATTACCGTATTTGTAAAGGCCTGCTGACTAGTTCAACATGAAGTGTTTATTAGTAATGTTTCATGTAAAAACCATTTTTATTATCTTTACCATAAAATAAGTTTTTCTTTTAGATCTCCATGTCCCACTTTTTTCTTTTTTTTGACATCAATACTTCTAATTTTCACTATTTCCTAAGTTATTAGAAACCTTAACTTTATCTTAGCGGCCTGCTCTGGGTCCATTCCCACATCCAACTGAATACGAATCTCATTATTCCTTTACCCATAATTTTCCCTATATCCAAGTCTTCTTACTTTAACAACATAACTGAGTCCCTACTTCTTAGAGTATTTCAATACTCCCCCCATAGCTTTTCCTCTTCCAGTGTTTCACATTATGGGGCCAAGTTTGTTTTCTTGAAAGTATAATCAGAATGATATATTTTGGCTTTAGCATGTAGACATATGCATTTTAAATATTTTTTTTCAGAGTTGTCTAACAAAAATAACAAAAATGAGTATTTATTCAAAATTATGTATTTTCCAAATACTTATAAAAATCAAGAAGTTTCCTCTTGTATTTTTTAGTATCAAAATATCCACTCATGAAAATTTCAGTCCTTTGGAGAAATATTTACTCTAAAATATCATGTAAACTCTAACAGCTTCAATCTAACTATTACTTTTTGTTTATTTCAAATAACATTTTAAAATTCCTAGTGAGGCATTTTTTTCATTATAATACTTTTATGGGAACAGAAAGGGGAACTGGATCTTTAATTAGTATTATTAAATGTGGAGAAATAAATTATAATTCTTCATTTTGATCCATATACCAAATATAGCATTCATCCAGGAGATTATTTTTAATATTGTTATTGCAGAATTACTGAAAAAGACAACTGGCATAGTCCTCTGTAATGTATTTCTGAGGCTACTTAAGAAATCACCCAGTTTGTGATATTACTAAAATTTACAATAGATGTCTATAGCTCTTTACATCTAGCTTCCAAAAATTAATGTTCTGGGGGTTCAAAAGTAAGGGATAAAGGATTCAGCCTATTATTTATACAAATGGAGATTGGCAAAAACTGAAAGTATTACATACAATATCTTTGCAGCGTTGCTTTTTTCTCCCCAAAAACTATAACTTTATTCCATATTTGTATGTCAATTAATATGGGTCTTCCACAATTATAATTTTTTATACATTAGGAAAAAAAGTGAATTGTGGACCTCATATCAGAGCTAGAAAATAATTCTCTCATAATACATGATTACTTCTGTATTTGCTTCTTGCTCTTTCCAGCTCCATTTCCATGTGTAGTCAGATTTTTGAAAAATACTCTTTATATATTGGTCCAGAAAAGGAAGTTATTCAGTAAAAGCGTGGCTTCTACAGTTAATGTTTCACCAGGATTATGAGATATATTTATTTCTACATAGTAGCTTATATATTTTGTATTTAAGATCACAAGTTCTTATACCCAGAGATTGTATCTCTCCCTTTCTTTCTGTATCTGTCTGTATTCCATGCTCTATGACAGTGCACAGCTGATTGTCACTTGATAAATGTATACTGAATGAACAAACTTGGAATTTAAATACAATACTCTCCCATTATTTTTCTTTCTTTCTTTTTTTTTTTTTTTTTGATTTTGTTTATTCCAGTTGATGGCAGTAAAGGACTTTTGCTCCAGTTACAAGAATAAAAGGGCAAAACTCAAACACTTAAGCTTCCTCCATAGAACAAATAAATAGTCCCCTACCTGCCAGATGACATACCTGCACGCACGCCACAATCATACTAAAGATGTTTGCAAAGAAACAGAAAATTATTAGACAATGTATCTGTTCATCTTTATAAATACCAAGTTATGTGTGTGTTTTCATTCAATTTCTCATCTGTTTCTAGTGCATGACATGTTTGAGCATAAGATTCAACTCATTTATATAACTTGATGAGCTAGTAGAAATATTTATACTCCACCTTAGGCATTTTAAAGTGCACCTGGATGAAAATAATATATGGTATGTTCAGGGATAGATGAGACCTCAATAAAACTGTTTAGTGCAAATCTGTCACATAAGGCAGATGGCACCAGAGCTGTGTTATGTCAATGACAGTCTTCAAATAAAAAACATTACCTTAAGCCTTGAGAATGTCAAGTGGAATTGCTATAGATAGAGCACTGAAGAAGGAATGAATGGTAGAGAAAATGCTCAAAATGAAAAAGGTAGGGGCGCCTGGGCGCCTCAGTGGATTAAGCCTCTGCCTTCAGCTCAGGTCATGATCTCAGGGTCCTGGGATCGAGCCCCGCATCGGGCTCTCTGTTCAGCGGGGAGCCTGCTTCCCCCTCTCTCTCTGCCGGCCTCTCTGCCTACTTGTGACCTCTCTCTGTCAAATAAATAAATAAAATTTAAAAAAAAATGAAAAAGGTAGACTTATAAACACTCCAGAAAATGAATTAATTTTGGTGATTTTTAATTGCTGACACACAAGTATATTTTGACCACTTTTCTCAACAAGGAAGCAGTAGCCCTGAATTTGTGCTATTTGCTAGTAAATGTATGTACAATAATGATTATAAGAAAGGAAAAGAAAAATATATTATTACTTACTGATATTGACTAATAGCTGGATTTTTTTCTTTTGTGAAAATGAAAATATTTTTTCATTTTTTCAGAAATGAGATGCTAGAAGGCCTCATTATAACTGCTCAAAGTTTTATTGTTATCAGACCTTTCATAGAATGTCTTATTTATAAGACAGCTTTTATCATTCTAACTTTGTAGTTGAAATGTCCAAGACTCAGAAACATTTCGTGACTTGCTCAAAAACAGAGAGCTTCCTTAGAAGACCTGGAAATAAAACTCAATACATATTCTTTCTTCTGCATCATGCTGTGCTTCTTTGACTGTGATCAAACAGAGAAACAAAACCTGGTACTTTTGCTTGTTGTGGCCAGCTTCTCTTCTGAAACAAATTTTATGTTTAGTTGAGGGAGAACCTGCCCAACTACTGCGGGCTTCACACACTGGGATGCTTGCATTTAGGAATCTTGATTACAGAAGGTTCACTTAAAAGGGCAGTGATCCTCTCCCTGTCAAGTTATTCTTATCATGGCCCTTGTTAGCTCTTAAGATATGATTGCTTCTGTTCTGGGTTTTCTCAAAAAAATCTTGGAACAACTTCTTCTTCTCTTCCTCCCCCTGCTCCCCCTTCCCCTCCCCCTTTCCCTCCCCCCCGCTTCTTCTTCTTCTTTAAATATGTTCAGTGTTCAATGACTCATTAGTTGTGTGTAACACCCAGTGCTCATCACAACATGTGCCCTCCCGGCTTTCAGAGGGGCAGGGGGTGGGAGGATGAGGTAACTGGGTTATGGGTATTAAAATCTTGGAACTTCTTATAAAATATGCTGCCTGTTGTACCTATCTGCCATAAGGAAGATGTCTACCTTCTTTTTTAATTACCTCAGCTTCAGCATCATGCACCCTTACTTCATATAAAGACACATTTTTAAAAGTTAAATTTGAAAACTGGCCACTTTTCTCTATGAATGAGTGCCTTAAATAAGGAACAATGTAGGAAACTCAAAAATAGTAAAGTGAGGGAGCACGAGTGTGAGCCAGACACAAACCTCATTGTGGGAGGGGATCAGGACACTAGGGGGTGCACACTACTCACCAATTTTGTCTTTAAGCCCCAGGAGCAGGTGCAGATGGAGGTTATGGGCAGGATCCTTTACATTTTTTCTATGCTAATTGTATAATAGAACCTGGGATTTTTAAAAAAAGATTTTATTTATTTATTTGACAGAGAGCGAGATCATAAGTAAGCAGAGAGAGAGGGGAAAGCAGGTTCCTTATTGAGCAGAGAGCCCGATGCAGGACTCCATCCCAGGACCCTGGGATCATGACCTGAGACGAAGGCAGAGGCCTAACCCACTGAGCCACCCAGGCGCCCTTGAACATAGAATTTTATGTAAAAATTGTAAATTATGTAAGAAACTGTGTAGATACCATTATATTTAGCAGGTAACAGATAATTTGCTTATTCTATAAATGAAAGCACTGAGCAAGAAGGCTGTAATTTACCTAAGATCCTAAAACTGGCTGCAGACCTTGGCATGGGGACTCCACCATGACGTTGCCATCCTGATCTCAGAATGCACAATAGTCTAGTGTTCAATAGTTTCCTTCAAACAGAGTCAGACTTGCATGATGGTCTGATGGCTTTCCTGTTTTTTACTGGCTTTGTCCCTATTTTCTCTCATATAGGCATTTTATCTGATGAAATATTTGCACTTTTTTTTTTTTTTTTAAGTAACCTCTATGCCCAGCGTGGAGTCCAGTGTGGGGCTTGAACTCACAAACCTGAGTTCAAGACCTGAGCTGAGATGAAGAGTTGGACGCTTAACTGACAGAACCACCCAGGTGCCCCAAATATTTGCACATACAATATCATCTTGGGATCAGTTTCTCAGAGGACTCAGACGAATAGAACGACCAAGGAGATGCCAAATTTCAGAAGTCTTTCTCTTAATCTCCAACATCTATATTGTCAAATGTATAGCTGATTATAATTAATTAAGTATGGATATCTTACAAGTTGTATTGTTATTGTCAACTAACAAAATATATGTGTGAAAAATGAAGTCAAAGAGTATATATATCAAGCACTTGATCATTATCTATCTTATTATAGTATTTTTTAATTCTTTAAACTTGTCCTGCTAAGAATTATCATCTCTTTTAAATACCATTTTCTTAGTGCCTAAACACAGGAAAAGTTATCTTATGTAGCTTACTGCATAAGGTTAACATACAGATTGAGAACCAGAAACTGTAATTAATAAAAGAAATGTCAATGTCTCAGTAATTTATTGCACTGTAGACTGTTTGCCTCTGATCCCCAAGAGATGTCTGTTGTGTATATTCTGAAGCACTTTCCTGAAACAAAAATGAACACTATCAAATGCAGTTTTTATTACAGGGAAATTTTTACAGCAGATTCATTGTGAGGGTCAATCCTGTTGAACAAGGGACTAATTACATGTTCACCTGTGGTAAATGGCTCTTGGTTGTACAGTTTACTCCTCTTCCCTGCTCCCTAAAGCCTGTTAGAATAGCTATAGAGGCAGACCTATAAAATAAAGGCGGTTGGACTGCAGAGTCTAATATCAAACTGGAACAACAGTTTCTCCTCTGAAATAACATAAGAATAGACAATTATGTGCACCAAAAAAGCTTTGTTGTTGACCTCCAAGTGAGAGAATGGATGCTTATCTGCAGAAATTGTTTATGGAATATTCTCAAAAGTCAGCTTTATAACTGGGGCAGCTTCTACTGAATGTCAATGTGGTCTGTGCACAATCTGAATTTCTCCCTCCCCTCCGAAAAGGAAAAAAAAACCCCAGCAAAACAAACAAACAAAAAACAACCTTTAATGGTGAAAAGAGAAGACACTAAAGTACCAAATAAGCTTAGAAATATACACATATATATAAAATTACAATAATCCCCACAATAAAAGACTTGTGTTTTTCTTCTCAGTTTAATTTGTGCTGCTTAAATAATAATAATAATAAAAATCTACATAGGAAATGTGCTCTCCTTCAAACAAAAGCATTTGTCTTTTAATTTCTCAGAAAACTCTTAATTTGGAATCTGGCCCTTAAGAAGTAAAATTTGCACAAACACGCACACACACACACACACAAATGGTGGGCAAACAAAATAAATTTCATGTTGTTTGTTTGTTTAATGTTGTTGACTATTATTCAGTTAGCAGTTGCCACAACTGCTGCAAGACTGGAGACCTTAAGGTACCCAACATCAAAAAAATTAACTGAACTTTTGATATAAAGAGCCAATGCTCTATCACTTTTCCCACTTGAATAATATAATCTTTGAGCCCTGTAGACAATTTAATAGAACTTGAACTTGCTTTATTCTCTCCTTCTAGTCCCAGTGGACTGAGTTTCAATCCATCAAGCCCGTATCATGTTCATACAACATTCTTTTACTGCTTGTATCTTGAATTTGACTCTTGCTCTCTAGGGATCGGAGTGAAACTGCCAGAAGTCATTTCACTTGTCACCTTTAACAATCATCAGAAAGATGGAACTACATCTATCTGTGATAGGTTTGAGTTTTCACCTGACAAAGCACAAGGCACCGAAAGATACTTACTTTTGATTTACAACTATATTGACTAGAACCCTGTTTCAACAGTTTGTGATCATGGCCTGGGACATATTCTCTTCCTTGAAATGGTCTAGGGATTTTTCTTTGCCTTGCATTCCACATTAGTAAATTAAAATCTAGAGATGATGGATAGAATTTAATCTGTTTATAGTTGCTCTTGCACAAATCAACTTAAATTCCCTTCCTATTTTCATTTCAGTTCTTATCCTTAGGATTCTATAATTGGAATTTTGTGATATTTAAAATATTTGAGTCCTCAAATTCATTGTTTACAATAATATTAGCAACTACTGAGTGCTTACTATACAAGGAACACTGGTCCAACTACTTTCTAGGTAATGACGTATTTATTCCTCACAATTACCCCACAAAAGAAGCATTATTATTATTATTCCCATTTTATATACTCAAAACTAGTGACAACCAGAAAAAATTTACCCCTCCACCTATGTTAATATCTTAATATTAATTCTCAGCCTTCTTTCCTAGGATTTGAGCAGTGTTAAGGACATGTTTTAACTGAGGAAACAAAAGAGAGAAATCGTCTTATAATGATGGCATAGGTTTAGCTGCTTAAATAGAGCAATTCTACTTCTTGGAAAGGCTAATTTAAAAAGCTGTTTAGTCTTTCAAACCACTGGAGTCAGTATATAAGCCATAACCCCTATTTACTGAATATACGTTTATGTGAAAACCATATATATGTGACACCTTCAGTTTTTATCTGATTTACAAAGTATCGCTTTTTCAGGAGGGAGTAACTTGTAACAATGAAAGGGACACAGTGCCGAAGTATGTCATATTTGTCTGCCTCTTTGTGTGAGGCAAAAGTACTCCCATGGAGACTCATATAGAAAAGTCAGGCATATTCCAATGTGTTATCTGATGGTCTTTCTTTCTGTAGTGGAAATCACATTCAGGAAAGAACCATTATGCAGACCTGAAACTTGTAAGAAGGACAAGAAAAATTTAAAAGTACCATTCATTCTTCATATGTGTGGGCAGATTCACCTCTGAGTGAATACTTGAGGTTATCTTTTGCAAATAACATATTATAACACACGCAGTGGAAAAACTTTTAGGGATGCGGGGAAAAAAAAATAGAAGGCAGATGCGCCTCCTCTGTTCTCTGTTTATTAGATTTTATTTGTTGAAAAGACTCTACTTTTACATTTTATAAGAGTGGGATAGTTAAAATTTGATTTATACTTCAATTATACGAGCTTATGAAGATTGTATTTTTAATGAGATACATAAAAAAGCATTTGCTATAATGAATCTTTTGGGGGGGGCAAAGAAAATAACAAAAACTGTGGTCACATTCTTCCAAGGAAGGTAAAGGGGAAAATAAGTAACAAATAAGGAAGCATATAAGGAAAATAAGGAAGCATAACTATTTCGTATATTGTGCTTTTAATATAATAGTAACTTTCTGATTTGCACTTAGATGACTAAGAATAGGCAATCGTTTTTTACAAAATATTTTCAAAACACATGATATAACTCCTTTGTAATAGGTAGTATTTCACTACATATCTGTGGAGTGGCAGACAGATCCTAGGGTTGCTTCCTGGTACCTCCTGCCACTGAAGTAGCCAAGCTTTTGTGCAATTTTATCGCCTTGAGTTCAGGTGGAGTCTATGACTTGCTTCTTACCATTAGAATGTGGTGATGGGATATCACTTTTTGGCTAGGTTATACGATAGGACAAAGATAATGGGATGACACTCCTGTGATTATTATTTTATGGTATATGAAATTTCCATCTTCACCTACTGTGAATCTCCTGTTGATAAAGCATACAGCCTTGTCTTGACTGCCCATGACGGCCAGTCGCATGAGAGGGAGCTGGGAGTGGCTTCCAGGACCTGCAGGTGGTCTCCAGCAAAGAGCCAGTGAGAAGCTGAGGCCGTCATGAATATAGCTGTGAGGAGAGAATGGCTATGAGCTGTGAGGACCTAGTTAAGCCAGGCCTGGACTCCTGACAGAAGCTGTGAGATAATGAACATTAAGCCACTAAATCCATGGTAAATAAAACATTTTTAAAAAATAATGTGTATTTTAAAAAACTTTATGTACAAATATGAATTGTGAAATCATATTTGATACTGAGTCTATGTGTGTGTGTGTGTGTCTGTGTGTCTATAGTTCACTCAAATGAGTTTTCCCTTCTTTTCAGGTTAAGAGAGAGAGAGTAAGGAAAACCAGAAACCATTTTAATCAAATGCTTTGACAAAACCCAGAGTGGTATAAGGGGGATCTCTAAGTAGTATTTGGGGTAGCTTTGGTCTCTACTGAGCACTGCCTCAGTATTTTCATGATTGTCCTAACTGGAGAGTCACGCAGGTAGTCCCACCCGTCACCACTGCTGATAACTTAAACTTAAAACTTAAAACTTGGGTTTTCCCAAGGTATGTAATGAAGACTGGTAAACACAGAAGGTCAGCTGCTTTGCTGGAAGCCACAAAACACTTTCCTTAGTGCCTCGAGTAAAAAGGAAACAGTACTTCTGCATCATTCCAGAAAACAGATAAAAACAAAACAATAAATGGAGAGCTTAGGGTGAAGGTGAAAGAGAGTGGGGTCCCATGTTGGTAGCAGCTGCTATGAGATATTGTGCACGCACAAAGCTTTCAAGGGAGAGGAAAAAAGATCAGGAATCTCAAAGAGGAATGCCTTAGATTACCTGACAAAGCCCACCACACCATAGGAATATAGTAGATAGGAACTCCGGTAAACAAGAATAAGTGTGAGATACAAACCTGTCCGTGTTTCTTTTGAACAGCACAATTGCAAGATGGAAAAATTCCCGTAGCGTGTTTACACAGGCCATGGAAGAAGACTGGATTGTGTTTCTGGAGGAGGAGACAGAAAAGGCTGCTCTCCAAAGCCCTTCGCAACCCAACACTGTTTAGAACATTTCACATTATCATTTGTTTCTGTAGCTCATGTTACAGCTTTTAAAATTCTGCTAAATGCAAACATGGCAGGTTTCAATGCTTATTTCTGTCAAAAAATAACATCTATTCTTATATTTTTGGTCATTTTAACTTTATGTATTATTTAACAGATCCACGGAGATATTTATAATGAATATTTAAGTTGTGAAAGAAACATAACAATAAAACATTCTTGAGGTTACCACCAATTGTAAAGCTGCTGATAGTACACCAGTGGTACACTATTTGAGTTTCTCACTGACCCTGCCACCTCCACAGAGGAAACTGCTATTTTATGTATTTGGTTTTCTTTCTTTCAATTTTTGCAGTCTTATGCTTTCTACACAATATGTTGTTGTTTTGGTTTGGTTTTGAGCTTTATAAAAATGACATCACCACTCTAATTTTCTGAGATTTGCAAATATTTCTGAGAATATCTGAAATTAAAATGCATTTTCATTTCTACTTTGATGTCTTCAATTTTTTATTTAAAGGCATATTTTTAACTCCATCCACGTCATTGCGAATGGCAAGATTTCATTCTTTTTGTTGATGACTAACTACAGAGAACAAGCAGGGTTGATGGAAGGAGGTGGGGGGAAGGGCTAAATGGGTCACCGGCATTAAGGAGAGCATTGTTGTGATGAGCACTTATGTGTAAGCGATGAAGCACTAAATTCTCCTCCAAAAACCAGTATTAGCCGATACGTTAACTAACTAGAATTTAAATAAAACTTGAAACAAACAAAAATAATAAAGGCATGTTTTTAAACTTTTAGGTTAATGACATTTTTAAATTATTTTTTTCTATTGAGTCTCTTAATTGCATAGATATATTCTATCAATTCTTTGATATCTGTTTCACCTTGCTTCGTGATCCTGTACATGGTCAATTTTTATAAATGTTCCCTTGAATACAATGTTTCGGTTTAAAATAACTTGGGGCAAATGTCTGTGTATCACCTCAAGCCATATATTTGTTACTTTGTTTTTACTATCAGTAGCAGAAAAATTTGTCTTGAATTCTTACATTGAATTGTTTTATCTATTGGTTTCACCCTGGCAACACTTATTTTTCTTTGTAAAATATGTAGTTATGTTGTTAGTGTATACACATTTAGGATAGTTGCATAGTCCTTGTGAATAAAGGCTTTTAAATTTATCCCTGAAGAGGTTTTTATCTTAGCCTGAAATTTCTTTTCCTGTCCTTTACTTTGAAATTTTCTGTAACCTTAGCTCTTAGGTTTATCTTTTGAAAATAGTATATGGCTGTATTGTTCTTCTTATCAATCCTGTTTCTTTTAATTGGTAAATCTGTGATTGTGACTTTTCTCTAAAATCTTATTTTGTACTTTATAAAGCGCTGATGTTTTGATTCTTTTTTACTTTTTTGAAGGTTAGAATTGATTTTTTTTGTGTTTTCTTATGCTATTTTTAATTTTTTTATTGTTTTTTAAAGATTTTATTTAACCATTTGACAGAGAGAGACACAGAGAGAGAGGGAACACAAGCAGGGGGAGTGGGAGAGGGAGAAACAGGCTTCCCTTTGAGCAGGGAGCCCGAGGAAGGGCTCAATCCCAGGAGCCTGGGATCATGACCTGAGCTGAAGGCAGATGCATAATGACTGAGCCACGCAGGTGCCCCAGCTTATGCTTTTTTTTTTTTTTTTTTTACTGTTTTTATCACTTACATTTGACATGATAATCTATACATTTAATATTAAACTTAATAAAGTTTAAAGTTAATTACTAGCTTAACATTCCCCCCAAAGCTCTTTAACATATAGTTTTAAGTCGTACAAACTTTCAAACCTACAGGCTCTTTCTGTCTAGTATCTTGTTCTCTTATTTTTTTTTTAAGATTTTATTTATTTATTTGACAGATAGAGATCACAAGTAGGCAGAGAGGCAGGCAGAGAGAGAGAGGAGGAGGCAGGTTCCCTGCTGAGCAGAGAGCCCGATGTGGGGCTCGATCCCAGGACACTGGGACCATGACCTCAGCTGAAGGCAGAGGCTTTAACCCACTGAGCCACCCAGGCGCCCCTTGTTCTCTATTTTTGAAAAACTATGTGGTAGGCCGCACTTTGCCCTGGTGACGTTACTCTCAATACATTACATCACATGATAAAAGGGGCTTTGCTGATTTATTTAATGTTATTAATCATCTAACCTTGAAATAGGGCTGGAATTAGGCTGGATTCTCCAGGTGGTTTTAATCTAATCTAATCCTATGAACCCTAAAAAGTAGAGATCATTCTCTGGCTAGAAGAAAGTTAAGTTAGAGGGCTTATTAGGGCTGAGAGGGATTGGCGTACAGTTGGTGCTTGAAGATGGAGATGACCATGCGGAAAGCATGGGAAGGAAATGAATTCTACCAACAACCTGAATGAGCTTGCAAGCAGAATTGTACCCAGAACTTCAAGAAAAAGGCCTGGTCCAGGTAACATCTTTATTTCAGTCTAGTTAGGTTCTGAGCAGAGGGCCCGGATAAGATATACTGTGATTAGATTTCTGACCCATGGAAATGTGATAGAATAAAGGCATGTTGTTTTAAGCTGTGAACTTCGAGGTACACTTTTTGCCACCTCCGTAGTAAATGAGTAGAAAGTGCAAGAGGTGCAGTGTATCTTCACTCTTTGCAGATTTCATTTGCAAATTCACTTACCTGCTAAACATGTTTGTTGCCCTGGTACTTTTCGTGGTCATTGATGGAAATGCACAAAGAAAGGAAACATCTGAATGGCCTAATGAGCACAGTCCCAGCAGAGGTCAAATCAGGCTGCAGTCCCTCTTCTTGTTTCAGCTCTCATACTATAAATAAGTATCCTTTTGGCAGTCTATTTCATGCCACGTGTTTCTCATTTTTATGCTTTTTGTTGGTGAGTTTGCTGTTTGGAATGTACCCCCAGCATAGTGCTGAAGTGTTATCTGGTGTTTTTAAGTGAGGGAAGGCTGTGATGTGCCTTACAGAGAAAATACATGTGTTAGATCAGCTCTTTCGGGCATGAGTTACAGGGCTGTTGGCAGTGAGTTCAGTGTTAATAAATTAACAATATGATGCATCCAGATAATGGGAGAGGAAAGTCTCCAATCTGTACTTGAGGCCACTCCAGAAAGTAACATCTATGATGTGTGAGAAAGCTATGGAAAAGCAGCTAAATTTGTAAATTTGTAAAATAACCAGTAATGAAAAAGTGTAGTGACAGCATTGTGGTGAGGGTAAAGGCCAAAGAAATTTACAGTCACATCATCCAGGGATGGGACTGGGAAAATGTTAAAACCCTTTTCAGCTAGTTCAGGCTCTCTCACACATTTCAAAACACAATATTGCATGAAAAACATGTGCAGGTGAAGGTGAGTTTTGAAGATCTGGAGGCTAAGGCTCCAGAAGAGTTATTCAGAAAAGTATATTATGAAGTACAGGTTTTCAGTGCAGGTGACACTGACTTGTTTTATAAGGATATTGGCAATGTTAAACTCAATCCATCGCTAGTGTCTAATACTTCAAAGGTAGAGTCAGATAATTAACTTTTCATTGAAACTAACCTCTGATCACTGGTAAGGAAGAACTTCATGTTTAAAGATTTTTTTTTTTTTTTTTTTTTTTTTTTGACGGAGAGAGAGACCACAAGTAGGCAGAGAGGCCGGCAGAGAGAGAGGAAGGGAAGCAGGCTCCCTGCTGAGCAGAGAGCCCGATGTGGGGCTCGATCCTAGGACTCCGGGATCATGACCTGAGCTGAAGGCAGAGGCTTTAACCCACTGAGCCACCCAGGCGCCCCAGAACTTCATGTTTAAAAGCATGTTTAAAGTCTTAAATCTTGGGATCTGTCTCTCTTCTAAGTATGTATGTGTATATATACTTTTTAAAAAAAAAATTCTTATTTATTAAGTAATCTGTACCCACAACATGGGGCTCAAACTCACAACCCTGAGATCAACTGTTGCATGTTCTTCCAACTGAGCTGGCTAGGTACCCCTCTATGTATTCTTTTTAAAATCTCTATCTTCCTTTATGTTTCTTTTGTTTGTTTGTTTTCTCTCTTTTTAATATTTTATTTATTTGAAAGAGAGAGAGAGAGTGAGCCCAAGTAGGCAGAGTGGCAGGCAGAGGGAAAGGGAGAAGCAGGCTCCCTGCTCAGGGCTTGATCCCAGGGCCCTGGGATCATGACCTGAGCTGAAGGCAGACACTTAACTTACTGAGCCACCCAGGTGCCCCATCTTCCTCTATGTAATAGAGTAGTTAAGAAACATACTCTTTTGTATTTTTTTTTCTCTCTGTTCTTCATGTAAAGTAATTTCTTCAGATCTATCTTTAGATCACTAATTATCTTTTTGCTGTGTTTTACTTGTTTTTCGGCCAATCTACTGATTTTTTTTTTAAATTTCAGTGATTATACTTTTCATTTCTAGAGTGCAATCTGGTTCTTTTTCAAATAAGCCAAGTCATTTTTTTATTTACTTTTAGATCTCTCATTTTCTTGAGTTTATTTCTTTCTCTACACATTTTAGAGTAGGCAGAGTAGAACTTGTGTATAAGTTTAATATCAAACGATTTTGAGAGGATCTACTCTTTGTTCTGCATCTGCTTTTCTTTTCCTTATCTATTTGGTAATTTTTTATTGTGAGCTCATATTTTAGTTATTTCAATTTGTGGCAGATCTGGGGGTCTAAAGTTGGAATTTTTTATTAAGATGATTTGTACTTGCTACTTTGTGAGCTTGAGTGATAGCAACCAGGGACCATATTAGGTTTTTTAACGATCCTGGTTTAATGTAGGAATTTTACATGTACATCCAAGTATTTGTCCACATATCCTAGGCAAATGTGGCCAGTTGCTCCTTTGAGGTCTTGATTGCTGTTTGTTTATGTCACAATTCCTTGTTTGCTTTCTGTAATTATTTTAAAAATATATTTTCCTTTCTTTGTGCAGAAATAGTAAAGAATTAAAAAGTATGTCTATTTAAAATTTTAATTTATTCAGGATCTTATCTTCATAATTAGGGGTTATTTCAGAATATTCATCCCATCACATACTGGAAGAGAGGATAATAATGACTAGTCACCTAAAATTCTTCGCTACATTACTAAGTACTATATACAGCACCCAAAAATTTGCCTGAAATACACATGCAGAATATTTGGTTGAAGCATAATGTGCATATGCATATGTATACACATATATGTATATGTATTTAAAACAAATTTTGAATGTACAAATTGATTATTTTTTTTTAAGATTTTGTTTATTTATTTGACAGACAGAGATCACAAATAGCCAGAGAGGCAGGCAGAGAGAGAGAGCGGGGAAGCAGGCTCCCTGCTGAGCAGAGACCCTGATGTGGGGCTCAATCCCAGGACCCTGAGATCATGACCTGAGCTGAAGGCAGAGGCCTAACCCACTGAGCCACCCAGACAACCCAAATTGATTAATTTTATATATAAATTTTACATACACAATATTGCATATTACATATTACATACCCGTGTAACCACCAAGGATATAGAACATTTTCAGCATCATAGAAGTGTTCCTGGGGGCCCCTTCCAGTCAATAACTCCAATGGTAACCACTATTTCAGTCTCTCACCAAAAATGAGTTTTGCACATCCTTGAATGCTTTTAAATGGAATTTTAAACTATTTGGGGATGTCGACAAAATGGCAAAATAGGAGACTCCTGAGTTTTCCTCCTCCCACAGATAAACTGAATAGTTACACATATATTAATTCCCTCTGAGAGATATCCAGAAACTAGTTGCCTGACTCCTACATTGGACATCTAAGAAAATATACCAAAATGGGTAAGATAGGCTGAGATATACTCTTGTCATGACCCTTACCCTGGCATAGCACCTTAAAATCAATAGTGAGCCCCAACTCTCAGCTTCTCCCTGAGGAGTAAAGTGTTTGGACACCACATATAACACCTGAACTTTCAAGGCTACCACCTGAGGGATGGGTGCCCCAAATCACCTAGCTCTGAAAGCTAGTGGGCTTGCATTCAGAAGTCCCATTGGACTATAGCAACTAAAGAATCTGCTGTTAAATCAGCATTGAAATACTTCTGGTGGCTGCTTCCTTGAGCTCAGCACAGAGGTTGCTGGGAAAATACCCATATCTGGATTTTTCCTTGGAAGGTATTTGGCCACATATTTACCAGTTGCTGGCTGAGGTCAGGTTTCTAATTAGCTCACATCTAGATGCTAACTGGGAATCTCCCCCGAACTCCAAAGAGTTGGTGGGTGCTTCTCCACTTCTTGTTGTCTCTTGCTCCAACAATAAAACCAAGTCACCAGCCTCACCCAAGAAGGAGCTTTTCCACAATCTGGCACCTCAACTTTTACAACTGCCTCTCCAGAGATGAGTCCCAAATCACTGATTACTGATAGCTGACAAGGCTTTCATTTAGGAATCCCATAGAACTTCAGAGAACAAACAAGGAGTTGTTAAATGGACACCTGACCACCTGCTGTGGCTCTACAACCCCCCTGCCCCAACCCCCATGATCAACACAGAGGAAACAGGCAAAACTGCCCATCTCCCAGCCCCTCCCTGGGAGAGATCTGACTGCATACTTTCTCATCTGCTGCTTGAGAGGTTCCACCTTGTAATCAGCCTGTTTGTGGGAGCTGATTGGGATCCCCCAGGAGCCTAATAGAGCTGGTGGGCATGTACCCTGCTCTCTCCCTCTGGAGATCGAATCAGTTAATCAAAAACCTCCCAACAACAAAGGCCCAGGGCCAGAGGTCTTCACTGGTGAATTCTACAAAACATTTAAAGAAGACTCAATACCAATTATCACAAACTCCTCTCAAAATTGAAGAGAATGAGGAGGAAGGAGTTCTTCAAACTCATTTTTCAAGGCAAGCATTACCCTAATGCCAAAAGCCAAACAAAAATATTACATGAAAAGAGAATTATAAACTAACATCCTTGATGAACATAGATGCAAATGTAACAAACCAAACTTAACAATACACAAAAAAGATTGTACTTCATGATAAAGTAGGATTTTTTTGGGTTACAAGGATATCTCAACATACACAAATTCATCAATGTGATATAGCACATAAATGAAATAAAGAATAAAAGTCAAATGATCATCTCAATAGATGCAGCAAATGCACTTGACAAAATTCAACATCCCTTTGTGACAGAAAATCTAAACAAATGAGGTACGAAGGGAATGTACTTCGATATAATAAAGGGCATATAAGAAGAACCCAGAGCTAATATACTCTACAGTAAAAAGCTGAAAGGTTTTCCTCTAAGATCAGGAATGAGACAAGGATGTCCACTCTCACCATGTTTATTCAACATAGTACTTAAAAGTCATAACCAGAGAAATTAGGAAAAAGAAAGAAATAAAATACATCCAAATCAGAAGTGAAGAACTATATGGTCTGTTGGCAAATTACATATTACATATATTATATGCATATATAAAACCCTGCAGACTCTACCAAAGAACTGTGAGAACTAATAAACTCAGTAAAGTTGCAAAATACAAAATGTAAAAATCATTTGTATTTCTGTTCACTAACAACAAGGTATGAGAAAGAGAAATTAAGAAAATAATCTAATTTATCCCATTCACAATTGCATCAAGAGAATAAAATATCTAACAATAAATTTAACCAAGGAAGTAACAGATCTTTACACTGAAAACTATAAATCATGCAAGAAATTGAAGAAGACACAAATAAATGAACAGATAATCTGTGTTTATGGATTGGGAGAATTAATATTGTTAAAATGTTATATTATCCAAAGCAATTGACAGATTCAGTATAATCGCTATAAAAATATCAATGGCATTTTTCACAGAACTAGAATAAACAATTTTAAAATTTGTATAGAACCACAAAAGACCCAGAATAGCCAAAGTAATCCTGAGAAAGAAGAACAAAGTTGGAGACATTTTATTTCTTGAATTCAAATTATATTAAAAAGCTATGGTAATCAAAAAGTATGGTACTGGGACGCCTGGATGGCTCAGTTGGTTGTACGACTGCCTTCCGCTCAGGTCATGATCCTGGAGTCCCGGGATTGAGTCCTGCATCGGGCTCCCAGCTCCACGGGGTGTCTGCTTCTCTCTCTGACCTTCTCCTCGCTCATGCTCTCTCTCGCTGTCTCTCTCTCAAATAAATAAATAAAATCTTAAAAAAAAAAAGTATGGTGCTGGCATAAAAACAAACACATAGATCAATGGAATAGAATAGAAAATTCAGAAATAAATTTACACATATGTGGTCAATTAACTTTTGACAGAGGTGCCAAGAATATATAATGGCAAAAGAATCGGCTCCAAATGGTGATGGGAAAACTGGACAGCCACTTGCAAAAGAAGAGAACTAGACCTCTATCTTTAAGAAAAAAAAAAAAAAAAGGGGGAGAGAGAGAGTGGGGGTGGGATGGGGCAGAGGGAGAGAGAGAATATTAAGCAGGCTCCACCCCCAACTCAGAGCTAGACTTAGAGCTTGGCCTCCTGACCTTGAGATCAAGAGTTGAGCCACAATGAAGAGTCAGTTGCTTAACTGACTGAGCCACCCAGGCACCCCAACCCCTATCTTATACCATACACAAAAATTAACTCAAAATGGATTAAAGATTTGAATGTAAGACCTGAAACCATAAAGCTTCTAGAAAAAACAGAGGTGTAAGGTAAGCTCTTTTACATTGGTTTTAGCAATGATAGTTTTGGATTTGACATCCAAAGCAAAGACAACAAAAGCAAAAATAAACAAGTGGGACTGCATCAAACTAAAAAAGCTTCCACGCAGCAAAGAAAACCACCAACAAAATGGAAAGGCATCCTGTGTAATAGAAGAAAATATTCACAAACCACATACCTGATAAGGAGTTAATAGCCAAAATATATAAGAAACTCATACAACATAGTAGCAAATCCCCCAAATAATCCAATTAAAAATGGGCAAAAGGGGGTTCTTGGGTGGCTCAGTCAGCTAAGCATCTGACTCTTGATTTCAGCTCAGGACACAATCTCAGGGTTGTGCGATTGAGTCCCATGTTGAGCTCAGCACTGGGCATGTACCCTGCTTGAAATTCTGTCTCACTTTGCTCCCCTCATCCCCATGCTTGTGTATGTGTGCATGTGCTCTCTCTCTCTCTCTCAAAACAAAACAACAACAAAAAATGAAAAACACACAAAAAAGGGCAAAGGACTTTGAATAGACATGATTCCAAAAAAGACATTTTCCAAAGAAGACATACAAACAGCCAGTAAGTACATGAAAAGATGCTCAACATCACTGATCATCACAGAAATGCAAATCGAATCACAAAAATATATCACTTCACACCTGTCTCTGTTATCAAAAAGAGAACAATTAACAAGCATTGGTAAGAATACAGAGAAAAGAGAAGCTTTGTATACTGTTGGTGGGGATACAAAACTGCTCCAGCCACTATGGAAAATGATATGGAAGCTCCTCAAGAAATTACAAATAGAAATACCGTATAACCCAGCAATCCCACCTCTAGTTATATATCCAGGAAATAAAATCCAGGATCTCAAAGACATATACTCCTATGTTCATTGCAGCATTATTCACAAAAACCAAGGTATGGCAACAACCTAAGTCTCCATCAACCAGATGAATGGATAGATAAAAGCCATATACATATATATGGAATATTATTATGGAATGATTGAATATTATCCAGCTTTAAAAAAGAAGAAAATCCTGCCATAAGCAACAATGTGGATGAACCTAGAAAAAATTATAGCGGGTGAAGTAATGCAGACAGGAAAGGCAAATACTGCACAGTATCACTTACATGTGGAATCAAAAATAAACAAACCAAAAAAACAAGTCAAACTGATAGAAACAAGGAGAGTATAATGGCGGTTTTCAGAGGTTAAGGGGTGAGGAAAATAGCAAGAGTTTGGTAAAAGGGTGCAAAATTTTAATTATAAGATAAAGCCTGAGGATCTAATGTATAACATGGTGACTATAATTAATCATACTGTATTGTACAGTTGCAATTGGCTAAAAGTAGAACTTAAGAGTTCTCATAAAAGTAAATATGTGAGGTGATAGATGTGTTCAGTAAGTCAACTGTTGGAGTCATTTCACAATGTATATCAAATCATCATGTTGTATACTTTAAATATATTACAATTTTATTTGTCAATTATACCTCAATAAAGCAGAAGAAAAAAGTATATATTTGGGGTCTGGATGTCTTTGTGTCAGCACCATGCACATGAAATTTATCAGTGTGGTGGCACATTTCAACAACTTATTTATCACTGTAAAATTTTGTATTTTTTGGATGGGCATATTGGTTGTTTCTGGTTTTGAGTTGTAAATAACATTGCTAAAAACATTCTTATATGTGTCTCTTGGTTCAAGTATATATTAATTACTGTTGGGTATATATTTAAGAATGCAATCATTTGGTGATAGGATATATATTATATTCAACTTTATTAGAAAATGTTAAGGAGATTTTCAAAATGGTTTTATCAAGCATGTTGCTTGAAAAATATGGTTGCTCCTTATCCTTTCCAGATTTGTTTTTGTCATTTGGATGAGATTGTAGCAGAATGTACTTCTGGCTTTAATTTGTATTCTCAATGATGATTTCATTTTCTTACTGCACACTTCGGTAAACTCTTTTGTGAAGTGACTGTTCAAATATTTTTCTCAGCTTCTTAAATTGGATTGCTTGGCATTTTTTTTCTTAAAGTAGCTCCACACCCAACATCAAGCCCAAAATGGGGCTTGAACTCATGACCCTGAGATCAAGATCTGAGCTGAAATCAAGAGTTGGACACTTAACCAACTGAGCCACCCATGAGCTCAAGAGTTGCTTGACTTTTAAAAATTGACTCGTAGGGTTTCCTTATGCATTTTGGAAGCAGTCTTTCATCAGATTCTGTTTGAAAAAGAAAAGGTTGGTGAAGGAAAGAAGCTGTGAATCAGATGCAAAAGTGTCTCACGTAGTGTTTTATTCCACTTAGCGAAACACGACCTAGTCCACATCAGTGCAGACTCATGGCCAAAGTGTGTGATCAGCTTTTGCCTTCATGACTGGTCACCTGTCTCTCCCTGTCAATCTAGTCTTCAGCAGCTCCTGAGAGCTGCATGGAACATATGTACTCTGCAGGTGATGGGGGGAAATGAAATCCAAGAATCTGCAGGGTGAGTTAGTACAATATCTGCCTGAAAATTACCACTTTTACATTGCCTACTCACATTGCCCCAGTTATTTTCCATTTGTGAAATAATACTTCCAAGGGCTTCCCAGCAAAAAGGTTTTATTTGTACATGTTAAGTTTAGGGGAGTCCTGAAAATTCATATCCCTAATGAATGGGGATTCAATTGGTGCAGGTTTCCAACCTGATAATTAAAAGAGTTCTAAAAGTAGAGGAAAATTGAATTTCAATTTACTTCTCTTTCTGCAACCATAGCATGATTTTAGAAACTTTTTAAAAATAGCTATAATATGCTTAAAGATTTCATCATAGCATGACATTAATGATCTTGTAAGTAGGTTAATTGTAGATTCCACTGCAGACCTTCCTTGGAGATACTTCAGTTTGATGCTTTGAGCCAGAGAATAGATTTAGTTCAAAGTCCACCCTGGTATTTCAAAGATTCTTGACTTTCTTAAATCCACAGGAGTTAGAAACCAAACTTTGTATGGAAATATAAATGCCTTAAAAATACAAGAGAGATTTTTACATCTTTATATTACCTGGGAAATTATTTTTGGGTTTTGCTATATTTTGCATGAGGCAAAGTACATATTTCCTTATGTTCTCTATTTAAATATGCACTAATGACTTTAGTAATTTATCACACTTAATTTTTTAAGTTTTTATTTAAATTCAGTTAGTTAACATACAGTGTGACATTAGTTTCAGATGTACAAGGTAGTGATTCAACATTTCTGTACACCACCAAGTACTCAACACAACTGTCCTCCTTATTCCCCATCATCTATTTCCTCCGTCCACTCACCCACCTCCCATCTGGTGACCATCAGTTTGTTCTTTTTTTTTTTAACAACTTAATTTAATTTTTTTTTCAGTGTTCCAAGATTCATTGATTATGCACCACACCCAGTGCTCCATGTAATTAATATGTGTCCTACTTAATACCCACCACCAGGCTCACCCATCCCCCCGACCCCCTCCCTTCCAAACCCCTCATTTTGTTTCTCAGAGTCCATAGTCTCTTACAGTTTGTTGCCCTCTCCAATTTCCCCCAATTTACTTTTCCTTTCCTTCTCCCAATGTCCTTCATGTTATTCCTTATGCTCCATAAGCAAGTGAAACCGTATGATAATTGACTCTCTCTGCTTGGCTTATTTCACTCAGCATAATTGCCTCCAGTCCTATCCATGTTGATTCAAAAGTTGGGGATTCGTCCTTTCTGATGGCTGCATTCCATTGTATATATGGGCCACATCTTCTCTATCCATTCATCTGTTGAAGGGCATCTCAGCTCTTTCCACAATTTGGCAGTGGTGGTCATTGCTGCTATGAACATTGGGGCACAGATTGCCCTTCTTTTCACTACATCTGTATCTTTGGGGTAAATACCCAGTAGTGCAATTGCCGGGTCATTGGGTAGCTCTATTTTTAATTTTTTGAGGAATCTCCACACTGTTTTCCAAAGTGGCTGCACCAACTTACATTCCCACCAACAGTGTAAGAGGGTCCCCCTTTTTCCACATCCTCTCCAACTGATTTTGGCCATTCTAACTGGTGTAAGGTGGTATCTCAGTGTGGTTTTGATTTGACTTTCCCTGATTGCTAGTGATGAACACTTTTTCATGGATCTGTTAGTCATTTCTATATCTTCTTTAGAGTAGTGTCTATTTATGTCTTCTGCCCATTTTTTGACATGACTACCTGTTTTTTGGGTGTTGAGTTTGAGAATCTCTTTATAGATCTTGGATATCAGCCATTTGTCTGTAGTGTCATTTGTGAATATCTTCTCCCATTCTGTGGGTTGCCACTTTGTTTTGTTGACTGCTTCCTTTGCTGTGCAGAAGCTTTTAATCTTGATGAAGTCCCAAAAGTTCATTTTCACTTTTGTTTCTTTTGCCTTTGGAAGCGTGTCTTGGAAGAAGTTGCTATGGCCAATGTTGAAGAGGTTACTACCTATGTTTTCCTCTAGGATTTTGATAGATTTCTGCTTCACATTGTGGTCTTTCATCCATTTCGAGTTTATCTTTGTGTATGATTGAGAGAAAGGTCCAGTTTCATTCTTCTATACATAGCTGTCCAATTTTCCCAGCACCATTTATTGAAGAAACTGTCTTTCCACTGTATATTTTTTCCTGCTTTGTCAAAAATTAGTTGACCATAGTGTTGAGGGCCCATATCTGGACTCTCTACTCTGTTCCTTTGGTCTATGTGTCTGTTTTTGTGCCAGTACCATGCTGTCTTGGTGTTCACAGCTTTGTAGTAAAGCTTGAAATCAGGCAATGTGATGTCTTCAGCTTCGTTTTCTTTTTCAACATTTCCTTAGCAATTCGGGGTCTCTTCTGGTTCCATACAAATTTTAGGATTGTTTGTTCCAGCTCTTTGAAAAATGCTGGAGGAATTTTGATTGGGATGGCATTGGAAGTATAGATTGCTCTGGGCAGCACAGACATTTTTTTTATGATTTTTAAAAAAAAAATTTTTTTTAAAGATTTTAATTAATTAATTTATTTGACTGACAGAGATCACAGGTAGGCAGAGAGAGTGGGGGAAGCAGGCTCCCTGCTGAGCAGAGAGCCCAATGCGGGGCTCGATCCCAGAACCCTGAGATCATGACCTGAGCCAAAGGCAGAGGCTTTAACCCACTGAGCCATGCAGGCACCCCCAGCATAGACATTTTAACAATGTTTATTATCCTGATCCATGAGCATGGGATGTTTTTCCATCTTTTTGTGTCCTCTTCAATTTCTTTCATGAGTGTTCTGTAGTTTCTCGAGTACAGATCCTTTACCTTTTAGGTTAGGTTTATTCCCAGTTATCTTATGGTTCTTGGTGCTATAATAAATGGAATTGATTCTCTAATTTCCCTTTCTATGTTCTCACTGCTAGTGTAAAAGAAAGCAACTGATTTCTGTACATTGATTTTGTATCCTGTCACATTACTAAATTGCTGTATGAGTTCTAGTAGTTTGGGGGTGGAGTCTTTTGGGTTTTTTATATAAAGTATCATGTCCTCTGTGAAGAGAGAGAGTTTGACATCTTTGCCAATTTGAATACCTTTTATTTCTTTTTGTTGTCTGATTGCTGTGGCTAGGACTTCTAGTACTATGTTGATTAACAGTGGCAAGAGTGGACATCCTTGTCATGTTTCTGATATCAAAGGGAAGGCTGTCAGCTTTTCCCCATTGAGGATGTTATTCGCTGTGGATTTTTCATAGATAGCTTTTATGAAGTTGAGGAATGTTCCCTCTATCCCTATACTTTGAAACGTTTTATTCAGGAATGGATGCTGTATCTTGTCAAATGTTTTTTTTTTTTTTTCTCCATCAATTGAGAGGACCATGTGGTTCTTCTCTCTTCTCTTATTGATTTGTTCTATCACATTGATTGATTTGTGAATGTTGAACCACCTTGCGTCCCATGAATAAATCCCACCTGGTTGTGGTGGATAATCATTTTAATGTACTGTTGGATCCTATTAGCTAGGATCTTGTTGAGAATATTAGCATCCATATTCATCAAGGATATTGGTCTGAAATTCTCCCTTTTGGTGGGCCTGTTGCCTGGTTTGTGGATCAGGGTAATGCTGGCTTCATAAAAAAAGTCTGGAAGTTTTCCTTCTGTTTTTATTTTTTGAAACAGCTTCAGAAGAATAGGTATTATTTCTTCTTTGAATGTTTGGTTGAATTCTCCAGGGAATCCATCAGGTCCTGGACTCTTGTTTTTTGGGAGGTTTTTGATCACTGCTTCAATTTCGTTACTAGATATTGGTCCATTCAGGTTGTCAGTATTTTCCTGTTTCAGTCATGGAAGTTTATATGTTTCCAGGAAATGTATCCATTTCTTCTAGGTTGCTTAACTTATTGGCATGCAACTGTTGATAATAATTTCTGATGATTGTTTTTATTTCCTTGGTATTAGTCTTGATCTCTCCCCTTTCACTAATAATTTTATTAATTTGGGTCCTCTATCTTTTCTTTTGGATTAGTTTTGCCAGTGGTTCATCGATCTTTTTTATTCTTTCAAAAAATAGCTTCTAGTTTTGTTGATGTGTTCTACTATATCTCTTGTTTCTAACTCATTGATCTCTGCTCTAATCTTAATTATTTCCCTCCTTGTGTGTGAGGTTGGCTTAATATGTTGTTGATTTTCCAGTTCTTTTTTTTTTTTAAGATTTTATTTATTTGACAGAGAGAGATCACAAGTAGAGAGAGAGAGAAAGGAGGAAGCAGGCTCCCTGCCTAGCAGAGAGCCCGATGTGTGACTCGATCCCAGGACCCTGAGATCATGACCTTAGCTGAAGGCAGAGGCTTTTAACCCACTGAGCCACCCAGGCAGCCCGATTTTCCAGTTCTTTAAGGTATAAAGAGAATTGGTGTATTCTGGATTTTCAGTTTTTTTGAGTGAGGCTTGGATGGCTATGTATTTTCCACTTAGGACTGCCTTTGCTGTATCCCATAGGATTTGGACCAATGTGTCTTCATTCTCATTGGTTTCCATGAATTGTTTAAGTTCTTCTTTGATTTCCTGGTTGATCCAAACATTCTTTAGCTGGATGGACTTTAGTTTACAAGTGTTTGAATTCCTTCCAAACTTTTCCTTGTGATTGAGTTCTAGTTTCAAAGCACTGTGGTCTGAAAGTATGCAAGGGATAATCTCAATCTTTTGGTATCAATTGAGCCCTGATTTGTGACCCAGTATGTTGTCTCTTCTCGAGAAAGTTCCATGTGTGCTTGAGAAGAATGAGTATTCTGTTGTTTTAGGGTGGAATGTTCTGTATATATCTATGAGGTCCACCTGGTCCAATGTGTCATTTAAAGCTCTTGTTTCTTTATTGATTTTCTGCTTGGATGATCTCTCTATTGCTGAGAATGGCATGTTCACATCCCCTACTCTTAATGTATTCATATCAGAATGACTCTTTATTTTGTTTAACAGTTTACTTATGTAGTTGGCTGCTCCCATGTTGGGGGCATAAATATTTATAATTGTTAGATCTTGGTGGATAGACCCTATAAAAATTATGTAGTGTCCTTCTGTATCTCTGACTACAGTCTTTAGCTTAAAATCTAATTTATCTGATAGGAGAATTTCTACCCCATCTTTCTTTTGAGGCCTGTTGGCATGAAAGATGTTTCTCCATCCCTTCACTTTCAGTCTGGATGTATCTGTAGGCTCCAGATGTGTCTCTTGTAGACAGCATATGGATGGGTCCTGTTGCTTTATCCAGTTTGCAACCCTGGGACATTTTTTGGGAGCATTTAGGTCATATATGATGAGAGTGATTATTGAAAGATACGTTCTTATTGACATCATGTTGCCTGCGAAGTCCTTGTTTCTATACATCGTCTCTGTACCTTTCTGGTCTATGTCACTCTTGGGTTGGGTTCTTTCTTCTTTTATAAAATGCCCCTTAGTATTTTTTTAGTGCTGCTTGGTGGTCACATAATCTTTTAGACCTTGCCAGTCTTGGAAGCTATTTATCTCTTCATCCATTTTGAATGTCAGCCTTCCTGGATAAAGTATTCTTGGCTGCATGTTCTTCTCATTTAGTGCCCTGAATATGTCTTGCCAGCCCTTTCTGGCTTCCAGGTTTCTGTGGACAGGTCTGATGTTATTCTGATGGTTCTTCCTCTGTATGCAAGGAATCTCTTCCCCTAGCTGCCCTGAAGACATCTTGTCTGAAATTATGAATTATGAATTTTACAATTAAGTGTATGGATGTCTTTCTAGACTCATTGATCTTGGGTGATGCCCTTTCTGCCTCTAGGACATGAACACTTGTTCCATTTCCTGGATTAGGGAAATTTTCATCCAGTATTTGTTCAACTATATCTTCTAGTCTTCTCTCTTTTCCACCCCTTCAGGGATCCCAATAATTCTGATGTTAGAATTTATTTCCCTGATTATTTATTTATTTATACCATTTATTTCCCTACTTCTGTTTTCATGGCTTCTAAGTTGTTTGTTCCAGGCCTCCTCCTGATCCTGCCTTTCTATAGTTTGTCTTCTAGATCACTAATTCGATCTTCTGCCTTGGTTACCCTAGCTGTTATTTAGATTAGATTGGATCTCATTAATAGCATTTTTTACTTTTGCCAGATTGCTCTCACTTCCACCCTTACAGATTCTATTTTGCCTCTAATGGTCTTCTCCAACCTAGCCATTGCCTGGAAAATTTTTACCCTGAATTCATTTCCAATGTATTGTTTATGTCCATATCCAATAGTTTTGTGGCAGAGGTCGCAGTTTCTGAATTTTTCCTCTGTTGGGTGTTCTTCCTCTTGGTCATTTTGGTGAGAGATGGTGAGGGGATATATGCTGAATATATCAACCACAATCCAGTCATCTCCACAGATGATCTCTTGCCCCTGTAGTGATCCAGAAGTGTATAATCTTACATCTTAGGCTGATTTCATGAGTATTCAGAGTCTTCTGGTAGATATTTAGCTTACTTCAGGGGACTGGTTGAAACAGGGTCTCCTACTTCTCCACATCTTGCCTCTCCTCCCAGTTTGTTCTTTATAGTTAAGAATATATTTTTTTGATTTGCCTCTCTCTCCACCCCTCCTTTTATTAATGTGTTTTGTCTCTTAAATTCCATATATGAGTGAATTCATATGGTATTTGTCTTTCTCTGACTAACTTATTTCACTTAGCATAAAGCTCTCTAGCTCCATCCATGTCATTACAAATGTCAAGATTTCATTCTTTTTTATGGCTGAGTAATGTTCCATTGTAAATATATATACACACCACACTTATAATGCCACATATAGCTTTAAGGGTTTACAGACCTGAGATCCCCATCTGTGAATTCTCCTTGGACCCATGGATCCATGAATTAAGAAGCCCTGATCCAGATGATGAGAGGGCTTCCTATTATAGCACCAGACACAAAGACTTTGCTGTGAGTATCACAAGTATCCATTTCTCTTGATTGTTTCACTGGAATAGTTTTGGGGATAAGAGGAGGAGAAAGAACAGCTCAAGGAAAGGAAGTGAAGGGAACTATATTCTGAGTCTTAACTAGACACCACAGAAACCTTTCTAAGGCCCTGTTTCCATCATTGATGTGGAACCATATAAATTTACTGACTGCAAATCTAAATCTGATGAACTGCTTCAAAGTCACAGCTTCCTGGAGCACCTGGGTGGTTCACTAGTTTAAGCATCTGACTCTTGGTTTCAGCTCAGGGCTGTGATCTCAGAGTCATGAGATTGAACCCCATGTCAGTCAGGCTCCACACTCAGCATGGATTCTGCTTGAGATTCTCTCTCTTCTCACTTTGCTCCTCTTGCTCATGCTCATGCTCTCTCTGTCTCTCAAATAACTAAATAAATCTTAAAAACAAACAATCAAACCCAAAAAACAAAAACAAAGTCAGAGCCTCCTATGCTTATAGCTTTATCAGCTTTAGGGACTTCAATCAATATAAATAGTTCATGTGTTTCAGAAATGTACTTTTAAGACTTTCCCCTTATTTTTTTTGAAAAGAAAAGAAAAAAAGAACCAAGTGCCTGGGCCAATAAAAAAAGATTTATATATCTACATGTATCTCTCTCTATATATATATGCCTGAAAAATGTTTGCCAGTGATTAACAAAGAGCCACAGAAATTTCTAGAGAAAAGCTATTCACATGAATTATATTGCTGAATTTTTAGGAAATTCAAGATTATGTAATCTAGGGATCCATTTGAATTTTAAAATCTTCATGACAGACAGTAAACTGTATTCCAGAAATCTTCCAATGTATGATAGAAATTTATTCTTGCTCTTTATATGTGATATGATTTCAGTAATGAAAAATACCAAAATTCAAACCAGGCATACCTTCCTTTATCATTTTTAATTTTTTCTTGAAGCTTCTTGATCTGAATTTGTCATTGATTCATAAAGTACATATAACTCTCTTTCTCTCTTAATCTCTCTCTCACTCATATATGTAGGTATATATGAAAAGTTTGAAACTATGATACCTGGGCAATTAGAAATTTCTGCTGACTTAAATATAAATGAATTAGAGAACATGGAAATTAAAGTTTAATTATATATAGCTAGATTTTTAAGTCATGATATCAATAGTGATGACTTTTTGACAGCTATAAATGCATTACTGCTGAGTCACTCTTATGTTTATAATGATTAGGGGGAATGGAAATGGAAAATATGACAGTAATCCACCTATCTGTAAAGCTTATTATATCATAATTGCAGGTATGATTCAGTTTAGGATCATGAACCCTAAGAGTGTGACTAAAATTCTAATGGATTTATTATACTTATGCATTTTATGGTGTTGTTTATGATGGGCTAGTTGGCTAGCAAGAATCCTAGATTTTGGCAAATCAACTTCAAACCAGAGACAACATATTGTAAAAGGTTTCATTCTGAGATAATAATTCCATCTTATTCTCTTTCTAGTTTTGCAAAGAGTGCCATACTTTTGAGTTTTAGTTTCCTTATTAGTAAAATCAAGATAATTAACTCAGCATTATAGTGGATATTATATAATATATAATGTTTTATCAAAGTGTGAAACTCAACGTAATCAACATTTCTCTTAGTAATGGTGGTATATTCATTTTTTAAACTGTGACAGAATAGTAAAAAAGACAGTATGTGCCAGTTAGCCAATGCCACAAAAAAGGTTTCCTAGAAAACCAACCCAAAACTCAGTGGCTTTTTTTTTTTTTTTTTAAACTCAGTGGCTTTAAACAAGGATTAATTTAATCATAAATCTGAGGGTTGTCTAGGGTTTGGCTAATCTAGTTTGGGCTCAGAAGGGAAGGTTCAGCTATGCTCCATGTATTTATCTCCTTGTGTGACCAGTGAGCATAATGATGGCAGTGAGTCAAGAGACGGAAGCCATGTCGAGTGAGAAATTTTCAAACCTCTTCTTGCTCTACATCTGCTGACATCCTATCAGTGAAAATAAGTGCCATGGCCAAATCAAGGTGTGAGGAACTATACCCCTACCAAGGGTTAGGGATGGGCAGTGAAAGGATTTTAAACTGCAACAGAGAATTAGAAATTTAATGCAATTTACCAGAGTCACTGGTCTCAAACTGTTTATAATTTAATGCAAGAAGGACAAAAGAAAACCATTTTAATAACAGAAAGACATTAGGCAGAAAAAAAAAAAAAGTCACCAGTTGAGGTTTGGTGCAAGGTACACAAACCACTGAGTCCTGGAGAGGGGAGTCAAGAGCCATTTTCAGTCACCACTTTGCTCTGCCATCACTGCCTCCAGCTTCATGCAGCAGGGCCTTTTTCCTGTACTGCTGTAGACAGCTGGGCATGGGGACGGTGCATCCAACTCAGCCTGAGGATTCCTGGCACTGGGAAGGGCTCATCACACAGCCTCACCAGCTGGGAGCATCACCTGCATCTGCTAGCAGGCCTGCCCAATCCTCTAATAAACATGTCTGAAACTTGAAAAAAAATTTTTTTTTTTTAAAGAGTCTGCTTCTACCTCTATAAAATGTAATTCTAGGACGCACAGGCAAATAATCAGCCAGTTATCTCAGACATCTCAAAGAAAAATTTGTTTCTAAGGCAGAAAGGAGCCTAATTACCTAACATTTTCCCAATTGCTATCCTCCTGAAGTTAACAAGGGAAATAAAGAATTCTACTGTCCTTACAATGTACCACCTGAGGCGGACTACCATTATTAAATAGGCTGCAGAGCTTCATATTCAAAATTTCTGGGTGGCTGGCCCTGGTGGTGTCGGGCATAGAAATAATCATTGAGTCTAGGAAAACATACAGAAATGTGATTAAATGTAAGTCAGAACCCATGGATCAAAATCTCCTACAACCTAAAAACAGATACTACTATAAGAACAAGGTATGTTCAGAAGAACTAGATAAGGAAAAGGCAGGACTGTCTCCTACAGGAAGTGGTATAGTCACAATGCTTATAGTGGGGTAGCAGTAATAGAATGGAAAAATTGTGTGATATGGAGTCAGAACACCCAAGTTTGTCTATGGTTCAACCAGTTAATAATGTGAGTGTTCTAAAGTTTTTTTTAACCTTTCTGATCCCATAGCCACAGTTCTAAATACATATCGGTATTGCCTATAAGGTTGTTAAGAAAATCAATTGAAGTAATATTTGTGGAAGGGTAATACCAAGTATAAGTGTTACAGGTTGCTATCTTGTTAACACACTGATATCACGGCACCAAATTTTTGTCAGTTAAGTTCACAGAAAGAGTAATACAAAAGGGATGCATGATGGACTAGACCACAAAATATAGGCCACTTTAAAGTTGGTGTTTTTTTTTTTTTAACTTCATCTGGAAGAAAGAATAGCTTTATTCCTAGTTTAATCTTTGTTCCTTGGCCATTGAGTGCATTGCTACTATCACAGAGTGGCCCAGTATACATGGCTCATGTTCCACAAGCATTAAGAGAGGTGATTTAGAAATGATGTTGTTAAGTCTCTGCATTTCCCATCGGTATCCATTTGTTTGAAGATACTCAACTTCAGCATTTCTGAAATAATAGTAGCCTCAATTATAGGAAAAACCTACAAAGGTACACCGTGATGGTTAGCTTTATGTGTCAACCTGACCGGGCTAATGGATATACTGGCCAGAGAGGTGGTAAAACATTATCTCTAAGTACATTTGTGTGGGTGTTTCTGGAGGAGATTAGCATTTAATAGGTTGACTGAGAAAAGAAGATTGTTCTCACCAGTGAAAGTGGGCATCACCCTATCTTTTGAGATCCTGAGTAGGAAAAAAAAATGGTGGAGGAAGGGCAGGTATGTTCTGTTTGAGCTGGGACATATATTTTTTTCCTTACCCTCGGATATCTGGCTTCTCTTTTCTTAGGGCTTCAGACTCTGACTGAAGTATACCATCAGCTTTCCTGGTTATTCAGCTTGAAGATGGGAGGGCCTTGTAGGACTTCTCAGCTTTAATAATCAGGTAAGCTAATAAGTCCCATATGTAAGAGGTTTGCTTTTGTTTTTCTGGAGAACACTGACTGATACACAGACATAATTGTGAGAGAACTCAAACATGGATGAGTTGCTATTCTAAATGTGCCTTGAGTTAATCTATCCCTATTCTCTCCTTTCATTATATTTGCTTTGTGACCAATGACAAGCAATGGATGCAAAAATTCACTTTCAGATTGAAGCAATGACCCAGGTATCTTTTCTTTAAAAATGAGAGAAATGGTGATTTTTACATATATGCATTCTGTGAATATAATAAGCATAAAATATGATGTAAAGTGGGGGAGGGGAAGAGTTTGAAGGTTAGGAAGTGTTAATTTTTTAATTAATTCATTATTTATTTATTTGACGGAGAGAGAGAGAGATCACAAGTAGGCAGAGCAGCAGGCAGAGGGAGATGGGGGAAGCAGGCTCCCTGCTGAAAAGAGAGCCAGACGCAGGGCTCGATCCCAGGACCCTGAGATCATGACTTGGCCGAAGGCAGAGGCTTAACCCACTGAGCCATCGAGGCACCCCAGAAATCTTAATTTTTAAGAAAATCTAGATTCAGGTGCTTGGTAAAAATAAACTGTAAAGAGGGTAATTGTGTTTCATATCTGTCATAAACTAAACATTATCTTTGGCATAAAAATGACGACACAGTGTATCTCATGTTAACTGGATTCAAAGTATGAAGCCAGACTGCTCTTCACCTCTTGGATGAGTATTTGTTTCAGCTTTGATGAGGATGAAACCTGCTGATCACCAAAAACTGGCAGATTATTTTTTTTTTAAACAAGCAAAGCAAAAAGCATCAGAAAGGAAATTCAGAGTTGCAGAATAAAATCATGTAACAGTCTTGTTTGATGCTGCTGAAAAGTAATTGAATTTGTGAATACCAGGCAAACAGCTCAATGTAAAGCAAATGATATGTGGATGTGTTGACGTTTGAGCTTGTCTTATAGAGGGAGGAAAAAAATTAATCTTTAAATTTGAACTTATGAAAATCATTATCTGCCTTTGGACTTCTTGTATGGGGATCTCCAGTTCATATAAATTAGTTGAAAAGGGATCTGAAATAAGTTCTAGTATACTTGACATAATATTAAAAGGGATATTTGAATATGTTAAGTGGAAGATAGAATGTCAAGTGGGAGAAGTATTCATTTCTTAAAATTATTGATAATTTAGTATGTTTTAAAGTGTAATGGCTAAATTTAAACTGAAATAATGTAAGGATCTTAGTTAACAAGATCTATTTGTTGTTATCATGATAACTGCAACCTAAGTCAAGTAAGACACCCTTAGAAATAAACAGCTTTTATTTCTTTATTTATTTTATTGGGGCACAGCTTTATTTCTTTATTTATTTTATTGGGGCACATCTGCATTATTTAGCAATATTTACCTAATGTAGTTAGAAGTAATGCATTTATACATCATGCACACCTTTGATTCGAATCTGCATTACCAGTGGCTGGTCTTTTTCCATTGTGCATCATTTCAAAAAATGTATGCAATTCTCTGAACACGCATTGAGATATGACGATTCTGGGTAGGTTTTTATTTCAGTGTCGTTTTGATTGAAATATACAGCAATTGCACAAAACAATGCTCTTTATTATATTCTCTATTGGAGGTATGCAATCAAGGTGCAAACAGGATCTGTACGCTAGCATAGCCTGTGGGATGCAGGTTGTCAGTCCTGTGAATACAGGACAAACTGTTGCTCATAGGGAAGGGTTGCAACCTTCTGGCCATGCACAGTCTCACTCAGTTCATTATATGCAAAGACTGTGCTGTGAATTCCTCATCCTTTAAATTAGGTTAATCCCTCGTGTACTGGAGACTGAAGCACTAAACACTGACTTCTTCCTTGACTAACATTCTGCACAGCTGAAGTAAGCTTTAAGAGATCCTATGGAGAGGACATAAGTGTGAAATGAACATCAAGTAGCCTTAAAAGTGAGAAAAAGATCAACTTTAGGACTGCCTGTAAACTAAGAAGAATATGGAAAGAAGGAGTATAATTTCTTGTACTTTTGCTTTGGTGGTAGAGTTTATAGTTTTGGTAAAGATATAACTCCACATTATGCCTGCTCTTTTCCTTTATTTTATTTGACTTTATTGTACTTTTATTTATTTGTAATCGGTCACAGCAATACAAGAAGTGTTTGGCCTTGCTGGAGTGTAAATTTTGATTGATAACAGAAGAGGCTGAAAGGTGTGCAGGGCACAAATAGTACAAGAACTTATGTTCTGCATGGAGTAGTTTCAAATCTCTTGTAGATTTGAGTTAGATGATCAGTGAAGGATGTTAGGTAGAGAGGAATATGTTCAGGTTTCTGTTTTAGGAAGATTACTCTATCTACAGAACGGAGGATGGGTTAGGCAGGTGTATGAGACAGAGAGCAGATGAAAGGAAGGACTGTTTGCTGGTCAGTGCAAGAATGCGGGAAAGAGATGATGAAGATCATGACAAGCACCTTGTTTCAGTTTATTGGTATCACAATCCTTTTTTCCTCTCTTGGGACAACTGGAATGAATGAATCTTTACTACTTCTCTGGACATTTGAAAATAGTCAACTACTGGTATTACTCAAATAGGAAAAAAATATAAAAACATTTTAAACTCTTTGCCATAATTTTAATTAATTTAGGCACAGATTATTTCGGAATTCCCACTATATGCCAGGTGCAAACCTGTTTTCTCAGATGTAATAGTGAACAAGATTAATGTGGTCCCTTCAGCCACCAGATGTATAATCTAGGGGATGGTTTACAGAGAAGTAATCTTGGAAATAGAATATAATGCAGTAGATATCATGGTAGGAGCAGGACACAGGTGAATATTTGCATGGTTAAGGGAGGGTGCACGTCTTATTCTAATTAAAGGAATCACAAAAGAGCTCTGGAGGATTTAAGGTCCAAAATGAAGGAGGAGTTTGGGTTGGTTAGAGACAGTGGGGAGAGAAGGGAAAGTTCAGGCAGACGTAAGAACAGTGACAGACAGAGAACGTGGCTTGGCTAGGAGTCTGAATTGATCTAGCCTGTTGGGACCGGAGACTGGTTCAGGAGGAAGGATCCAGAGATCAGGCTCATTGTACTATATTGTCATTCTAAGAAGAACACAAATTCCTTTGGGGTAGGAAGCTGTATAATTGCTATAATTTGTCCTGTCTTTAATATTCTATGTATGCATCAGTGAGGGAGTGCAGTGGGAGCATTCTTAGTGGCCAAAATGCAACTATTTCCTGTTCCTGGCAGGAAGGCTGGTTGTGGGGTGGGGTGGGGAGAAAATGGGAGGAGGAATATTTTACTTGCAGGAAACTAGAGTACTTAGAGCATTTGTGCATGTCTAATCCTTCAGAATTCCTTTATCTAAACAGGCACTTGCCTGCTCCTTCTGAGGGCGTCGCTTCATGGATTCCCAAACTGCAGTAACTAGAGCGTTGATGGCATCACCCTGGCCCAAGACAGGTTTTCTAGTAGTTATAATTCAGTATCCTGACTTATATATAGAATGTACTTTTTATGCCCAAAATAGAAGTTTCCCTTGAGATCCCACACTTTCTGTTCTTCCTCCTCTTTTCCATAACAGAGCTGCCCTGCCTGCTATTTATCGGAGGGTCTGAAAGGGAGGTTTAATTTCCAAACTATTCAAGGACACTCTTAGGGGGTGTCACTCATTGCACCCGCTGACTTCTGGACCAGCACAAATTGAATTCCATGCATGCTTGCTTATCTGTCTTTGACAGTCCCTTGGAGCCTTGCCTCTCAAGGCGAACGCAGGGGCTGCACCATCCCCAGTCCCCTCACATAGTGCCTGTTAGTCCCTCCCTTCTACTACAGATGCTTCTTCATCTGGGGCTTTCTGTAGTGCCGGCTTCCTGCCCCTGCTGACTGAAGTCTTCGTTAGCAAATGCCAAACCTTCTAAAGTGTATATGGGATAGTCTCCAAATGAGCACCACTGATGTGCGCTGAATAATAACAGATTTTAATTTGAGTGTATCCTGTGCCCAATGAACTCTGTGTATTTGCTGCACCTAATTATAAATTGCAAAGAGCAAAATTAAACTAGAAAGAAATGGTATGCCAACGAAATCTCCAGTTTCAGGGAAATAAGGCAAATACCTCTCCTTAATAATAAGAGAATTGACACACTTTTGTATAAAAGCCACAATCTTCATGCTTTTTGAAAGGCGTAAGGGGATATCCTTCCAAAGAGAATCTGTGGCATTGACTGCATAGAAATAGAGAGGACAGTTTCTGACTTCTGAAGGTGAGAACTACAGTATGAGTGAGGATGCAAAGAGAATGACTATATTGCCATGTGGCCATCTTGAGGCGGAAAGCGCCCAGCTAGAAGTAGCTGCCAGGACATCTCCTGCCATAATCATTGCTAATAAGCTGGCTTAGTTGTTGATCAGTAGAAGTTCTTCCTTACATCTTCCTAGTACCCTGTGTGGCAGCTACTAAGGATGTGGAAATTGAGAAGGAAGACTGAATATACCAAAGATATGTGGCTAGAGAGGAATTTCTCTCAAAAGGAAGGTAGTCCCCTCATTAATAGGTGTGACAGAAGGTAAATGGCTAGAGTATAGTTATAGGTCACACACACACACCCACACACACACACACACAAATAGATATATGGCATACAGGAGTCAGTAGGATGCCATGTCTCCCCTCAAAATGTGTCTGAATGGGAGTAGATATCCCAGAAGTATAGCTCAGGAATAGATGAATCCTCACGGCTCCCCCAAGCTGGATTTCTATAAAGAATAATAATACTCCATTCCCACACAAAAGCTGCTACTTGGATCTGTTTTCACCTACATTCATTAAACCATACACTATGGCAGTTCTTGCCAAAGACTTTTACTAGGAATCTGAGAAAAACTCAGGAGGGCTGTTTGACTTCTACATGACAGTACATTTGACTCCTCAGATTTTCCTTTGGTGGTAAGTTTTGCTCCTGCTGACAGCAAGAATAATTGCTGCCCACAATGTTTAACTCTATTTTCTTGCTTGATTTTTACAGTGTAAGCAATCTTGGACAACAACGCTTTTCAGACCAAGTTCTGCTCTGGGCAGGGAAAAGCAAATTGTATTATGATGTCCGACCCTAGAGGAGGGTGCTTAATTTGGCATTATGTGTCATTATGGGAAGAGTACTTACTTTGAACTCATCTTGGTATTTCAGTTAATAGCAAATTATGGATTATTTTTAAAAATTTTACTTACAAATTGTTTTATTAAATAAGTACAATATCATGAGGTAAAGTTTCCATATTTCAAAGTATTCTTAGCTGTTTAGGTGTTTGTATCTTGTCTTGCACTCACTGTTGATAGACTATTGGGTTTACTTCATTCTTCTTCCACTTGGCATTCCCATTTAGGAATGAGAGCCTTGCAGACAAGAAAATGACTTTAGTGTTAAATAGTCCATTATCTGTTTTTACTGATATGACCCCTTGCAACTCCTTGGGAATCTATAAAAAAAAGTCATTACTGTTTTAATCTTTAAAATATATGTGGTATGATTTTGCATCCCCAGCAAATCTACTCTTCTCTTGAGATTCTGTCCCAAGAAATTGTAACACTCAAGAACTGCAAAAACTTTGATGATTTATTCTAGTTCTTTTTTTACATGTCGTCTCTGTTGGGAAACTTGCAGTTTTCCAGGCCCCTCTATTACTGACTGGTGATAGAAGGCTGTTGTCCTTTACCCCTCCCAGATGACTCCTCTATGATCCACTAAGTTTCATCCCTGCCTCACTGCACAATTTGGGAGAAGGCTTATTTATTTATTTATTTATTTATTTATCTGTCTCAGAGGTATTGATGTGCAACCTTTTGAGGGCAGCAGAGAAGACCAATTGTCTGAAACAACGCTGTCTGCCAGAGTCAGGAGTTTGCATTGTATCCTCCTGTACTTAAAAAAGGAACTCTCCAGTTTCATATTCTTTCTTCGGTAGACCACAGATAAAAATCTTGATGCCGGGATGGAGGGACTCTGAAACTGACCAAAGTTCTCACTACACATTCTGCCATAGGACTGACCATGTCCTAGAGTAACTGATAGAGCAAGGACCCACTGCCTTTCCTCTCTGGTCCAACAATAAAATCCAAAATAAAGGGTATGTTTACCAGGTCTAGACTATTTATTTCTATCCATGATCAATTTGTTCTAATAATGATCATGATAGTTTGTTAGTTTTGAAGATAAATACTGATAATCCTTAATTTCGCTACATCATATATTTTGAACAAATAATAGAATTATGACTTTTCTGACTTCTTTAAGGTCACCCAAAAAAAGAAGATAAAAAATATTTTTTTTATATTATCACTCTTGTTTTTGAGTTCACGTTTTGAATATTGTTTTTGAGTGCCTACTTTTATTTTTATTATTTATTTATTTATTTTTTAAGATTTTATTTATTTGACACAGAGAGAGAGAGATCACAAGGAGGCAGAGAGGCAGGCAGAGAGAAAGGGGGAAGCAGGCTCCCCGACAAGCAGAGATCCCAATGCGGGGCTGGATCCCAGGACCCTGAGATCATGACGTGAGCCCAAGGCAGAGGCTTAACCCACTGAGCCACCCAGGTGCCCTGAGTGCCTACTTTTAATTTTAACTTCGTGACAAAGTTTGGAATATCTAAAACCCAATAGGTTTTATTCTCAAATCCTAAATGACAAGTTGAGCATTAACTACAAAACGTTTTAAAGACTTATTCATTAAAACAGACACTGCTTCCAGTTTTGGAATGAATAAGTCACTGGAATAAAAGGGACAGCATGAGGAATATAATCAGTAATGCTTTAATAATGTTGTATGGTGACAGGTGGTAGCATGAATGTAATGTATAGAGAAGTTGAATCATTATGTTGTAGACCTGAAATTAATGTAACACCATGTCAACTATACTCAAATACAAAAAAGAAAACCAACAAAATAAACAAACAACCAAACATAAAATACCCACAAAATAATGACAAAAAAAAAGAAATAGCTATAAAATAAACGCAATTCAATTTCCAAATGTTGGTAATCTTAGCAATAGTCAGCTTATAAAAATAGCCCTGACTCTTCACATCTTAGTATTCACCCTTTGAAAAATGACTTCACAGTTCTTCTCACCAGAAGGTAAAGTATAATTGATTCCCCCGTGAATCTGATCTGACACTGTCACTTCCTTTTATTGATAGAATGTGGCAGAACTGAAAATCTACCTCTCTGGAGTCTAAGCTTCCAAAGACCTTTGTGCTTTGACTGCTTTTACTGGAACTCTGCTATTACCTTATGAATAGGGTCTGCATGACATGAGTCATATGGCACCACCTCCACCATTGCCTCCACTATCAGCCAGCCAGTCAACGGGCATGTGAATGTGGCTTTTCTTGGACAGCTAGTCCCCAGCCTACCTGTCATGTGATCACAGCACATGACAGAGTCCCAGCTGAGACTAGCAGAGCTTAACCCAGATTAGTACAACCATGTGATACATAAACATGTGAGCAATAAATATTTATAAATAATATAAATATTTTTTTAAGTTACTATTGTTTGTATAGTTTGTTACACAACAATAGATAAGGGGTATAGAAACTGGTTCCTGAAATGGGTAATTGCAATAATAAAAAACCTTGAACTGAGGAGCCAGTTGAGGCTGGAAAAATGGAGAAGAAATTTTTAGCAAAGTTTGAGACACAGTGAAGAAATTGTTCTTAGAGGCTAGGGAAATGTTAGTATTATATAGTTATAAAGCAATTGTCAAAACAATTGCATACAATAACTAGGAAGATAGAAAACAGGTCTCATGTACTCTGGATTTGGCTAAAAGAATATCTCAAGGAAGAATGTTGAAAGTGTCGGCTGGTTAAGAAGGAGGACTGTGTTTGGGGCGCCTGGGTGGGGTGGCTCAGTTGGTTAAGCAGCTGGCTCTAGGCTCAGGTCATGATCTCAGGGTCCTGGGATGGAATCTTGTGTGGGGCTCTATGCTTAAGCAGGGAGTATACTTCAGGTTTCTCTCTCTCTCCCTCTTTCTCTCCCTGTCCCACTGCTCTCTTTTTCTCTCTCTCAAATAAAAAATATAAGTCTTAAAAAAAAGGAGGACTGTGCTCTTTTGTTTATAAAAGTGGCCCAGCTCTCTCCCTTATATTCCACATCCACAAGCAGTGTGACTTTTCAGCCATCATGGGATAGATTCTGGTCTGTGAATTGCTTTGGCCAATAAAAAGGGAAGAAATGAGGGTCTGCCAGTTCTGAGCCCAGACCTCAAAGGCCTTGATTCTTCTGCCCTCCCTTTTGTAACCTTGATGCCACCATGTAAATAGAGCTTTGCTAGCCAGCTGGGTGTTGAGACATGTGGTTTACCCATTACTAACAAAACCAGTCAATCACCAAATCACTGAATGAGGTTATTTTGGAATAGTCACTCCTAGCCTACCCACAAACTGACTATAGACACATGAACAAATCTCTCTTAAATATGTCAAACTTGGCCCAGACCAGAGGAACTGTCCAAGCAAACTATATTTATATCAAAGATACTATATGATTGGTTTTTAAGCCACTGTTAGAAGTTTTTGTTATGCAAAAATAAATGTCATACACTCTTATCCCCCAGTGTACCTCCTCTCCCTGCTCGCTGAAGGTTGACATTCCATAGCTAGAGATCCATTTTCTTGATTTATCTATTAACTTGTATTTTAAAAAACAAATACTGATGGTTGAGGTGAGAATCAATTTATCATGTCCTTTACTGATTTGCGGCAAAGTAGGATGAGATTTGAAGACTTGGGAGAAGACTGAGGATCTTGGGGGAAAAACAGTCTGATTGACAAGAAAAAAATTTCATTTTCTTATGAGAAGAATTATAGATTGAAGCCCTCAGTCCTCTGCTCTAGAATTTAAGTGGTATTAAAAGAGAAAATATAGTAGAACTTGATGGATGTTTTCTTTGCAAAACACATGTGTAAGAAGAGGATTGGACAGGAGTCTTATATAGTGTGTGTTTTTCAATTTAAGGACAGCGGTGGTCCTTTGGAAGACCTAGATGTCGGTAATGCCCAGGAAGCAAACTTTTGGAAGTTTATGTAACCCTTTTAGAAACACAAAAACAGCACCAAGTATGTTGTACCTGTCTTGCCTCTGTTTCCTCTAATTCTTCTAAAATAAACTTTATTTTGTATTGAAAGAATGTTCCTCCTCATACTCAGACTATGGGCATGCATTTGGCCTTAGTTTCAAAGGAAGCAAATGATCTAAGCCACGCAAGGGATTAAATTCTGGGCATTTTCTGCAACTGTTGGAAAGGGACATGTATCTTACCATGAGTGTTAGTAAGCTTTTGTGATGTGAGTCTTTGCATACATACAGCCATCTTGCCATCAACAAAGGAGAGCAGGCTTAAAAATTAAAGTAAACCAGAGAAATTAATGCAGCTGAAGGTTGAACAGAAAAATTTCTGATGAACTTGACTGAGTCTTGAATCCAGCAAGGGGCTCAATCTAGATCTTGGCTTTTTAATTTTGGGGAAAAATATTTCCTTTTTCCTTAAGCCTGTATTAGTTGATTGCTTATCCCTTGTAAACAAGAGACTTTTAATGAATGAATCTTGAATTTACATTAGCAGAGGGCATTCATTAACCTAAATGTTGGTAGTAACCAGTGAAAAAAAATGTATAAAATTTTGAAGTACTGTTAGAAATACAAATGTTGGTAATTTTAAATTTCTAAAGAAAGACTCATAGTCTGGCACTGTTGACATAGCTGAGGGAGGAGCAGGAAAAAAAAAATAGAAAGAAGAGGAAATCATCTAACATGCTGACTTTTTGAGACAGAGAAGACTATCCTCTAGAAGAACCCTGGTCATAGATGTTTGAGCAAATTTTAGTAAATTCAAACTGAATTTTTTTTTTTAAGATATTATTTATTTCAATCTCAAGTAGGTGGAGAGGCAGGCAGAGAGAGAGAGAGAGAGAGAGAGAGAGAGAGAGAGGAGGAAGCAGACTCCCTACTGAGCAGAGAGCCCAATGCGGGGCTCGATCCCAGGACCCTGAGATCATGACCTAAGCCGAAGGCAGAGGTTTAACCCACTGAGCCATCCAGGTGCCCCCAAACTGAGTTTTTAAACAGCTTTTAATTCTTGCACAATTATTCCTATAGACATTATTTTTGATGGTATCAAAATTTCAATACCTCAAGGCTGGATAAGGGGTTAAAAAATAAATTATTTAGGGATTCCTGGGTGGTTCAGTTGGTTAAGCATCTGCCTTCAGCTCAGGTCATGATCCTGGGATCCTGGGATTGAGTCCTGCATTGAGGGGTTCCTTGCTCAGTGGGGAGCCTGCTTCCCCCTCTGCCTGCAGCTCCCCCCCGCTTGTGTGCTCTCTCTCTCTCTGACAAATAAATAAAACCTTAAGAAAATAAATTAGTTAAGTAGCATATTCTTAATATTGCCTATTAAGATAAAACTGCAAATGTATTAAAAATTAAATAGTGTTCTTTAGCTAACTAGATCTTGTTCAGGTTAACAATAAACTATGTTTCTTATAATATAGTAATACTAACAAAATACCTAAATCCTAAGGTCAATTTTAACTGCAATTTGACCTATTTTTCATTTGATACTGTGGGATAATTATTGTTTTATATTGTATAAGCTTGAATTTACTACTCTAAACTATAAAAAAGTGATAATTGATTCCTTTTTGTGCTTTTAAAATACTGATCATTGTTCTCTAATATTGCAGTGTTTCTACTTTCTATTAATAGGTAAAAGCATACTTGCTCTATTTCATTTTTTTAAAAATGATGAACAAAACCTGTGTTTTTATCTTGGTTTTATGACTTCCGTCTTTAGATATACTTAGAATATCACAAATGTCACATGGTGTTTACTTAAGGGTAGCGACGTAAAACAGCTTAAAATTTCAGGGTTTTAATCTATAAAACTATAAAAGTCTGGCGATTCACAGACCTGTACCCCTGGGGATAAAAATATATTATATGTTTATAAAAAATAAAATTTAAATTAAAACAAAAAGAAAAAAAACTATAAAATTCATCAATATTTTCCAAATTACTGTTTTTCCTACTGTGAAATGGAACTTTGCCTTTCCAGTTTCTAATTTATCAATCACTAGAAACAGATTAGTTTCAAAACTGAACCTTGGTTTTGAAAGATGCATTCTCTTCTATTGATTGCCCCTTTGAAATAACCTAATGGTTCCATTTGATCCTGGCTCGTTTTTAGGTTCAGGCCAGGTTTAACCTTAAGTTCAATTGTATAGTTAATTAAATTGAATGTCTCACAGAGCCCTGGACAATGATTCCAGTCCCCATGTTACTAAAAGAAAGGATCTTACCTCTTAAGTATCTCCTGATGTTATGCCCAAATTAGCCTGTCTTTCAACATTTATGTACCTGAATTAATTTTGAGCATATGTCATGTGTTAATAGTCATGGTTACATTTTTTTTTTTAATAGACGTTCTATTTCCCCACCACGAACGGAATCATGAAGCTTACTTCCACCATTGATCCTCTATGCTCTGTGTACTCACTATGTGGACTTAAAATTGGACAACACTAGGGCTCACTTGTAGAAAAAATGAATAAACCTTAAGTTCCACTTTCAATTTGAATCAACCCTCATCTCCAAGGCTCATCAAGGCCTTAGAGTATGTGAGACTAGAACAGAAGCTTACAGCAGTGGGAGTGTAAGGGCCTACTTAGCTAGGGGGAGCCATTTTGTTGTTTATGCAGTAAACTTAGATTGACCCTGCCCCTCCCAGAGGAACTTACTTAAAAGCAAGTCCAGGAAACCAGTCCCAGGTAGCAAAGCCCAGATACAAGGGCGGGTCAGGCCAGGTGGAGACATCCAATCAGTGGGGCATGCATACTGTCTCCCTAGCTACCAAGGAGAGTGGGCCCCGCCTTTTGGACACCAATTCTGACCAAGGTGATAGGCTAGTTCAAATATCTACTAGGGTAAATTGAAATTCAATTGGCCACCGTGTGTGACCTAGAATGACTGTGCAGTTTTCTCTGTGTGTTCCAATCTCATTGGCCACCTGTGTGTGGCCAGACTCAACCACATGGCCTTTGCTCTATAAAAGTTAGTCTGTGAGGCTGGAAGGGTCACCTCTTTGTAAGAGATGGCCCTGGCCAATTGGTTTGATTCTCGATGCTTGGCGTGAAATAAAGCTTTGCTTGACCTTCGCTTTGTATCAGTCTCACTCCTTTGATCATGGACCCATTATTGGGGGACCTATTAGGAGAATAGCCAGATATCTATATTGTCATTATTAGATTTCCTGTTAGTGATAGTAGTGAGGGGAGGGGCAGAGAAGCTGACTCCATGCTGAGCAGGGAGCCTGACCTGGGGCTCAGTCCCAGCACTCTGGGATCATGACCTGAGCTGAAGGCAGACGCTTAGCCAACTGAGCCACACAGGCGTCTGCCATGAGACCATTTATAAAAATATTACTTCCTTTTAAAATTTCTCTTCAGGTTTCACTGGAAGATAACAGGAAGTGGTGAGGTGTTAGGCCTTGACTTCCCACCAGTCCCAGTTTAAATCTAACTTTTTTTTGCTTCATTCATACTATGTGATCTTGTATTATTTAAATTTCATGAACTTCAGTGTTTTTTTTTAAGATTTTATTTATTTATATGACACAGAGAGAGAGAGAGAGAGAGAGATCACAAGTAGGCAAAGAGGCAGGCAGAGAGAGAGGGGGAAGCAGGCTCCCTGCTGAGCAGAGAGTCCAATGTGGGGCTTGATCCCAGGACCCTGAGACCATGATCTGAGCCCAAGGTAGAGGCTTAACCCACTGAGCCACCCAGGCGCCCCTAACTTCAGTGTTCTTACATGCATAAAAATATGCACAGGATTTTGAGTTCTAATTTACATTATTGTGCAAAATGTGAGATACGTACCTAGAATTGTTCATTGCACAAAATATTATTCCTACTTATTAGCCTTTTATTTTATAAGACATATAATGAAATAAAATGTATGCCTCTTTGGAAGTTCATTTTGCTTCCAGAGAGATTAGGCCTGTTATTTAGGGTCAGTTGCGCATTTGGGCAGCAGATAGGAGGCTGAGAGGTTAAGCAGCAGGGTGCTTACTTGCTTTATCCTCAACTTAATCAAATCACAATTATACCAATACACAAGGAGCCACCAAAAGTATTTTGAATTATTGTGATCCTTCCGGGCCAGATGCAGATTGACATCAGTCCTAAAACAAGGCTGTCATTTAAAAATAATAGAACACAGGGAAAAAGGTTACACATTGAGCTATACAGGTTTTAAGCAATAGAACAACAGAACAAAGAACATCTGGAAAATACATATTAGTATTTGGGAAGAAATTTCTTCACAGATTTCTACCTTTCAAAAGCTGAAGTGAAAACATCTATGTCCTGCCCAGCTTCACTGTTACTCAAGAAAAGTGTTACAACTACATTAATCAGAAAGTAAAGCAAAGGAGGAGTATTCAGTTATCAGAAGGAATGACTCAAATGAGAACTGAGAAAAAAAGAAACATAAAAATGCTATGAAATATATGTAGTATATGTGGATTTTACAACTCAAATCCATTTCTGTGGCTAAAAGGGTATATGATTGTCTGAGAAGCTTTCTTTAATGAACAGATATGCTCTCAAATAATACACTGTACAGTAAAGAAAAAGATGAAACAAATGTTCTTTTGAAAATATAACCCTCCATAAAGGAATTTATGGCCTCTTAATAGTAAAGAAAGCACAGGAAATAATCATGTCTCTTTCCCTAAGTTCTATTCATAGAATCTGCACTGAAGGGCACTATATAAACAGGAGCTTGGTGTATAGGAAAACAATCTCTCACTCTGATTCAATGAGATCTACATCGTATAAATGGGGTATATTTCTTTTTTCTTTCTTTTTTTTTTAAATATTTTATTTATTTATTTGACAGAGAGATCACAAGTAGGCAGAGAGGCAGGCAGAGAGAACGGGGGCGGGGGAAAGCAGGCTCCCCGCTGAGCCCAGAGCCCGATGTGGGGCTCGATCTCAGGACCCCGAGATCATGACCTGAGCCGAAGGCAGAGGCTTTAACCCACTGAGCCACCCAGGCGCCCCTAAATGGGGTATATTTCTTACACATTCACTATGAACTGTGAGGATGGAATTTAATATGTATTATCCCCAAGGACATCATCAGTGTTGTCTCAGTGTGAGTAAATACTGGGATGAGCTCAGTAGCATTCCCATGACAGTGACACACCATTGTCTCGAATGTTAGTGATCGTTTCACACAAGGTGTGTCTGAGTCCTTGATTTCCATGACAGGGAGCCCTTTCTTCCTGTTGCATTTCCATTGGTTGTTTTTGTCTTAAGTCACCTCATTGTCAGTTCTGTCCAATTTCACCAGTCTCAAGAAGGGTCAGCACTGAGAATTAACTTATAAAATAAGAACAATCCCAAAGAATATTAGCCCAGAAGAATGTAATTGACACAGCTGAGACTCATACTGTCAACTCCCTGACTTCAAAGAATTTTATTTTCTCTAGCCACGTTACCTCTCTGATAGTAGCCTCAGACACACGAACAAGGATTTACATAATGGAGGGCAGGCTGGAGTTGGTGCACATCATATGTTTCTTACACCTTCACTCTGGCCCCTTGTGAGAGTCCTGTGCACAGATCTTACAAGCGATTGATGGTACACTGAGACTGACTTCCAGCCTGGGAATGGATCACAAGGCAGTTAACATTGCTGTCAGGACAGCTGCGGTTGGTTATCTGGCTTACAGAAGATTTTAATGTTAAAAATCACCACAACAAATCTATGGTAAACCTTCACATGCTGAAAGACAACACCCAAATAATACATATTTTTGACAGGGAAGATTTGGGACACAATGCTGTGTACTGCCATTGTTGGAGGTCCAAAATGTTCCCATTTGGTTATGGATCTCACACAAAACACAACTAAGAGACTGGAGACAAGGTGGGACCTCTGATCATTAAGAAAAAAGAAACTTAAATGGACAGTTTTGTCACCACAAGACAACCTGTCTTAACATTATCTGATTATTTAATTAGAATGACTACCACTTTGGTCTAACTCACCTTCCCTGGGTTCTAGATGGAGTATTGCAAACTGTAGCTTGTTTTCTCTTTCCTTCCTTTCTTTCTTTCTTTCTTTCTTTCTTTCTTTCTTTCTTTCTTTGATTTGATTTATTTTAGAGAGAGAGAGAGAGAGCATGCACATGTAAAAGTGGGGGAAAGGCCAGAAGCAGAGGGAGAAGCAGGCTTCCGTCTAAGCAGGGAGCCCATGAGGGACTGGATCCCAGGACCCCAGCATCATGACCTGAGCCAAATGCAGACCCTTAACCAACTGAGCCACCCAGGCACCCTGCAGCTTTCATATTCATGGCATTTGCCTTACTTGTTGAACCATTGTGGTGCACATTTGTTTAAACATAGGAAGAGTCAAAACCAACCTCGTGGGGTGTGGCTTATTATCATATAAATATACCCCATTTATACGATGTAGATCTCATTGAATCAGAGTGAGGATCCCTTTCTTTACATTGAAAATGTAAAGGATCCCTTTATTTACATTGAAAATAATTATATTAGAATATAGTTGTAGGTTGAAGTTAGCATATTAAATTATTCTCAGAAAAAAAGGAATTTATGTAATGGTATTCTCATTACTAGAAGTATTTACATATTAGACCAATGGAATGAAATTCAGCATGGGAAGAATCAGGTGTTGCGATTATAAACAAAATTCTCTGTTACTTATTATTGCTTTATTTTTTAGCATATCTAGCAGTGCAGTTCCTTCCCTCATCAAATGTAAAAACAGCTATGTATTCAGCTGCAAACTAAATTATAACTTTCTGTCATCATGATAAAATAGGGAATGCCTTGGTGTTATGATAGAAATAAAATATTTAATATGGTGCTTTTTAAAATCTGTTGTGGAGAAAAGACTATGATATTAAATTTAATTCCACTGAATTCAACTGAATGCAAAACCTATCTATTGAGTACTTGAAATACCAAACCCAGTTCTGGGTACATTGGCTGTAACACTCACTATACATTGATTATATTCAGTGCCTTTCATTGGTAAACATACTTGTAGTTTAAGCTTTAGGGCTAGAATTATTTTAATCAATACTGAATCTATAGCATTTGGATGGTTCTAGGCTTTTATGAATGACCTGTGGGTTAGGTTTAAGTCAAATATACACACATACACCTTTTATACTCATTGTGATTTTTAAACATTTTTTCTAAAAGATTTCATTTATTTGAGAGAGAGAGAGAACACAAGCAGCAGGGAGAAGCAGAAGGAAAGAGAGAAACAGGCTCCCAGCTGAGCAGAGGCCTGATGTGTGGCTCAATTCCAAGACCCTGGGATCATGACCTGAGCAGAAGGGAGAGGCTTTACTGACTGAGCCAAACAGGTGCCCCATTACTACGATTAAAAAAAAAAAAAAAAAAAAGATTTTATTTATTCATTTGAGAGAGGCGGGGGGTGGGGTGGGGATGAGAGAGATGGAAAGCAGGAATGGGGGAAGGTAGAGGGAGAAGAGAGCCCAACAGGGACTTGATTCCAGGCCTCTGGGATCATAACCTGAGCTGAAGGTGGATGCTTAACCATCCAAGCTACCCAGGCAACCCTAACTCTGATTTTTGATTTCTAATTCCTTCTTACCTTTGAAGTAAAAGCTTATTTCTTGGGGAGAGTGGTTAAGTAAAACACAGTCTGGTCCTCAGGCTCTCTTTCAGAATCTTTTGTCCTACAGAGAGGATACTTTTTATAGGTGGTGATCTCCATAGGCTTTGGTCTCTTTGATATCAACATATACAAATGTTTCAGGAGATACATATTTTTTTTCCTAAATAGAATTTTGAAGAGCACAAGATGTTGTGTTAGATATGTCTAAATAGTTGGGTCTTTTGCTTGCTATCTGTGTAACTTGTAGTAAATTACTTAAACTGTGTCTGAGCCTTATTTCATCCTAGTAAAGGGGAGCTATGAAAACGAAATTCAAAATTTTATGACAGACATTTCTGTCTATAACACATTACTGGCAAATTACAGGTATTTAATAAATGTTCAGTTAAAAAAAATTTCACAAGAGAGGTTCCCAATAAAATTCTTCTAGAATTTGAGAGACAACAAAGTTTAAATTCACAGGAGAACATGGGAAGAAACAGAGGCAGAGAAGAGTGATTTTCCTTCTTGGGGAAAAAAAAAAAGGAAATTTTGGAGATTTTTAGATGCTTGATTATGAGCATATAGGGCCCATAGGTCTCCAAAAAAGACAGGTTTTATTATAATTACAAATAAAAGTGATTTTTTCTAGAAGAGAAAAAGCTAATATGTTATTTTATACTGTTCCATTTCTAAAATGGAAGTCCATAACATATTTCTGTAAGTATATATAGGCATTTTATTTATGATATCTTTTCTGAGATTTGTCTATTAGGATTAATCGTGATATACTCTCAGCTAAGCTTTCAAACACTGAAGTAAGAGATTAATAAATAGTAAGATTTAGTAGAAGAAATTGTGCTAGGGAGGCTCAAATGAGTGATGCTCTAGGTCCCTAGTGTTGTTTTAAAGATAAATTGGCCATTCCTAATGCTATTAAGTGTTGGGAGGTATCTATGAAATGGTTCACACTTAGAATTTATATAACTGCAAAACAAAGTGGACCAAGACATAGAAAAGTGCTCAATTTAGTTTAAAAATTTTATCTTAAATGACTTCCTCTCCTTTGTCCTTCCATAGTCATGCATGGTTTTATGACAGCATGTGTTTGTTTAATTTTGAATTATATTTAGTTATACATATAGCTTTTTGAGTATAAAAATAAAACTCATTTAAACCAAGACAATTTCTACACTGAAAACAGTCATTTATACATAGAAGAAGCTCATTGTTTTTTTTTGGTTGCATATGATTAATGAAATAGTAGTGTCTAAAATGCTGAGAAATGACATTTTCTCTATTTGTGTTAAACAGACAATGTTTGAGGACCTGTTTAGTCTAAACCTATGGCTTTGTGACTTAAAGTGTATAGATCGGAAAAGATAAAGTTGCTCTGAAATAAAAGTTTTATAAAGTCAAAGGCCATGAGATTAAAGAAATCTGGATTCAGGTGTGTCTATTGGGCTTTTTCTTTCATTTTATTTTTACGAGTGTTGTTTTGAAGGAACAATGTGTCATTTACCTGTTTTTATTGTATGTCTGTTTTTAATAAATTAGCTATACAAATATGTTGTTTCTATTTAAGAAATCTATTTAAATTAAATTATATTAAATTAAATATCTATTAAATTAAATTTAAATTGTTTATTTGTTCTCTTTTTATGTACTTTGGTTTGAACTAACCAAATCTGTGTTGATGTAGTTGCTTAGTTCTCTCTAAGAATGGGATATAGCAGAGTCTGAAAATCCTCTTATTTAAAATCTATTTCTTTTCTTTGTGTGGAAGGAAGTTTTTACCTCAAGTGGATAGAGAGGATTATTCTCAAGTGTGATAAGGACATTTCAGAACAAACTCAAGTCTAAATTTTTATTGTCAAATTATCTCTTGTTCTTTCAAACTCCAAATTATTTCATTTTCTTTCATTTGAGCAAAGAATATGGCCTTTAAATGATAGGCATCCAGTGACAAATTTTTTTCCCAGCAGCATGTGTGATATAAAGACAACTCATTTTGTAGTGCTGTGTATTTATTTTGAAGACAACATGATTGAAATAATTCTCTTACTAATGGTTGCCTTGGAATTCTCTTTAAATTAAAATCCTCTTTTGCTGTGGGCAAGTACATTAGGCTATTGGGTTTTAAAGCTTATTTTTCTATATAGAAACTAAAAACAAATGGGATGTAATACACAACATCACTATAGGTAATAATACTGTATTGCATATTTGAAAATTTCCAAGAGAGCAGAACTTAAAAGTTCTTGTCACGAGAAAAAAAATTATATGTGGTGGTGGATATTAAGTAGACTACTGTGGAGATCATTTTACAATATATGCATACATTGAATTATTATGTTGTAAGTCTGGAACTGACATAATGTTATATGTCCAAAAAAAAAAAAAAAAGGCAAATGGAATCAGAGATAGTATGGGAAAGAGGGCTTGATCACAAGAGCTGAACTTGAAGTGCTGGGGTAGATTATGAAGGAAAGACAGGCTTAAGAATTTAGAGGTTTCCAATTTGTCCCTGGGTCCTGAAGTATTTTATATTCAATTTATTTTTTCACTAAGTATGCAATTATTTTCTTCCCTCTTCTTGCTCTGCCTCCTAACGATGTTCAACTGTCACATAGAAAAAGTCCTTATTCAGATTTGTGCCTCATTCTAAAATAGTGTAAAAAAAAAAGATGTGAATGCTTCTAAGATTAACAAAATAAAATGAGTAAAACTTTGTACCCATTATTTCTTCCTTGTCGTTTTTGAATGGGCCACATCACATTGTCTTACCTTGCTATTGATAGTAATATGAGAGTCTGCAAGTGCCACATCTGCTTCTTTTTCAACAGTCCTTCTTTGTATTAGTTTGTATGCCACTGATGGGTTCATTGGTTTGGGGGAGATATACTTTCACAGGAATGAGTTAAGCTCCCTTGGGGTTTAAGGCAGGAAATGGCTTATGATCACTTATTCACAGGATTCTCACTTAAGCTTCTGTGTCTGAAAATCCCTATTCATGCTCTTGTTTCTTCAGATTTGCATGTGGGAGAAGGCAATTATCTTTCTCCTTTGCTCAAGTAGAATTGCATATGGCTTCTCATTTCATATCAGGCTTCCATCCTCCTCATCCCCAACTCCATCATGCATAATAAGCCCACACAACAGTGAGAGCTCTTATCTCCAACAAAGCTGTAATTAGGCAGAGAAAACTGTCACAGACAAGTCACAGCAATTCCCTATTCTTGTTTTTATTTTATTTTTTTAATATTTATTTATTTATTGGACAGAGAGGAAGAGAGAGGGAGAGAGAGAGCATGAGAGGGAGGGGCAGAAGGAGAGGAAGAGAGAAGTTCAAGCAGACTCCATGTTAAATGCTGAGTCTGACCTGGGGCTTGATCTCACAACCCTGAGATTATGATCTGAGCTGAAAGCAAGAGTCAGATGCTTAACTGACTGGGTCACCCAGGAGCTCCACCTATCCTTGTTATATATGGTAATAATTTAAGCAAGAAACAGAAGAATTTTCAAGATGGTAGGCTATTACTGCTCCCAAAATTTCTGAGATCTCCTTAAATTGCATACTGTTTTCAAAGACAGACTAGTGTATAATGTTTAAAAGCATGTCTATCAAAATACATTTTTAATGTTTACATTTGTTATTTACAGAAGCACATTCCATGTATCTAGAAAACTGCCACAAATGAAATGGCTTATTTGCCACAGTGAAGAATGAATGAAGCTTTACTACAAACAGATAACTATAAATTCAAACCACTACTCTAAATACATAAAAGAAAAATAAGGAGAACAAGTAAGGAGCATCTTCATTTTTGTTCATCTGTTGGGTCTCAACTTCCTTAGGATCTCCTTAGGTATAATCTGAAATCAATCCTGAACAGGGAGGGTGAGGAAAGACTGACTGGGGGAAGAGACACGCCCTTCAAGAGGTGGCAGTTTTAATAAACAGGGAACTTATGTACCAGGCTTGTCTGGGGTGGCCACAAGATGAGTAGATCTCATATCTGTCCACCAAAATCTCAAAAGTTTATATTGGAGCCTTAATTATGTTCATACCATATTGTAGGGATGTGTATACCATCCAAATAGTCTCAACCCCACATCTCTATCTCATGGCTAGATTTTCGGGGCAGTTTCTGGGAGCAGGGAAGGCAAGCTGAATGCACATTAATCAGGGAAGGAGATGGGGCCTCCAATTGCCCATGTTTAGCTCAAGGGTCAACCAGTGGGCACATCTTCTAGATGACTTCCCCCAATATTATCCCACTAGGGTCTAGCAAAAGGGAAATAATAATAACAACAACAACAATAATAATAAAATTTTATTACTATTATATTTATTATGTAATTATATTAAAATATATATTATTATATTATAACTATAATAATAATAATTATCATTATTTTATGTCTATGTCTTGGTGCAACACAGCTCAGGAGCACCTTCTAAGGCCCACTCTGTTCATATTTGATCTTGGAGATGATAGACCTTTGTTTGTTAACTTCTTTTGACGGGTCAAGGACCTACTTATGCCTTTGAGAAGAAAGAAAAAGAATGAAAAAATAAAGAAAGAAAAAGCTACCTTTGAAACTCTACAATGTATTGCCTGGGTTTCATAATCAGCTGCCTCTTCCCTAGCTTGTGTGCTTCAGATTATGCTGGGACAGCGTATTGAGTAATACAATAATAATGTAAGTACAATAGTAATATAAGTAGTCAAGGTTAGACAGCAAAGAGAAAGATTTGGCTCAAGCATCTGTGATTACTTGTGCAAGCAACCTGTCACTGTTCTCTTTACTCTGAAGTTTCTAGAAGATACTGCATTTCATTTAAACACTAAAAAATATTGAAAGCTCACAGCAGTTTTTCATAAAACAGAGAATGTAATTTAAGAGAGCTTTTGTGATGCTTGTTATTTTGACCCACCTCCACCTATAAGAAATACTATGAAAACCTGCCTATTTTTAAGGCAACTATCTATGGAATTATTGAAAGTATACATTGGGATGATGCTGCCTGTGCAACTCATTGTTGGTGCATTTTGCATCTTCAGCTAATGGTTATTTTCCTCAAATTCAAAGATTGCTTAATTAAGGCAGTTTGCTCCAAATGTTAAATATAGCTATGGTCTTCACTTCATCTGAAAGTATTGTTCCCGTCATCCCTGGTTGTGTTTCCAAAATGAGGCTTTAGAAGTTAACCATTAAGACCAATACGTACCTGCATCTGCGGTTTACTTTATCAAACGGCAACAGTAAACCTATTTAAAAACAACATAAGAAAAGGTAGTATATATTTAAAGTAGGCACTTTTGGAGTGATTAAAGATTGACTGATATGACAGGTAAAATGTAAGTACGGAATTCACTGAGTGCCAATGCAGAAGATAATGTTTTTCCCCAGTAGATAACTGAACTCCTCTGGAGAAAAGGGGACTGAGTCTTCTGACATACTCCTGTTGTGTTGAAGTAACATTCGTCATAAATGAAGCTTGCTAAGTGACACTCATCATTTCCCCAATCCAGGATTAAAGAAATTCATCATACTAGTGCCACTTTTTTTGGATGACTTTTCCAATCTGGCTCTTGGCTGTTTTCATTTTAAGATTTCATTAAAATATTAATATGTTGAACTATGGTCTTTCTCATCTTTAAGTGAGTTTTAATAATTGACCATTTTATTTTTAACTCATACTAATACTGCATTCTGGTTTTCCAGTTGTGTAGGATTATTAAACAATAAGTACACATTTATAGCCTAGGGGTATAAAGAAGTAGCACTGGGTATACTTTATGTAGGTGTAAGAACAAGTAAATAAGCTCATTATACTCTAACACTAATGTTTCTTTAGCCCAGATGAAATACTTAGTTGTTCTAATCTGAAGGCAATGTATACATATTGTTGTTTGTGGGAGGTAGATATATCTGACGGTGCAATTCAAATTAATTTCAAGGTGTAATTAGAAACTGTCTTTCCAAACTGATAAGCCTAAGGAAGTGGGGGAACTGATACTTTCGTTAATCTCTTCAGGCCATTTATTTTTTATTTTTGGTAGAGAAACATTAATTTCAGTCTCTATTTCTGAAAAGCTAATGTTATTTTTAACCCTGATAGTTAACTGCCTGAGAATGAAAGTAATTTATTGTTATTTTAGGTTTATTTTATCTACTTTAGTTACAGACTTGGTATTCATTTAAAGAGTGAGATAAAATATATCGAGTCAGGTAATAATTTGTCCTTAATATCTAAGAGTAACTGGTACACTATAAATGTCATTAAAAATAAATCTAAGGCAAATAGACAGTAAACCCAACTAAATATAGAAAAATTCAAATGACATAAAATTTGCAATGAAACTTTATCTTGAAAATGATACTAAACATTATGAACACACTCTTATCTCACATACAAAAATTAAGCTATAATAGTAGCTAAGTGATGATTGTTAAACAAATAAAAAATGGACCATATGTTAATTCATTTATAATATAATTTTTATGGGTTGCATTGTGTCTTCCCAAAATGTATGTTGAAGTCCTAACCCCCTGTATCTCAGAATGTGACCTTATTTGTAAATAGGGTCATTTCAGATGTAATTAGTTATGATGAGATCATAGTGGAGTAGGCTGAGCCTTAACCCAATATGATGGACTCTTATAAGAGCCATCTTTTTGTGTCTCTCTCTATATATAGACGCAAACACAGACACGCATGGAGAATACCAGTGTAATGACAGATGCAGGCTCTGGAGACTTACCGCGTCTTAAGAAGATCTGTAGGATTTTTACCATGTCTTAAGAAGATCTGTATGATTTAGCCTCATATAAAAATAGGTATCTGTTCTTATTTCCTACCATTCCTCATTTGGTCATTTATTTTAGCTCTACTTCACTTGCTATTTTTTAAATATGTGAAACATAGTCTACTTTAGTGCCTTTGCAGATATGTTTTATTCTAATCATCTCTCTGTAAGAGTATCGACTCTTTAGAGAAGACTGACCATTCTTGTTAACATAGAACTTCTCATATCTCGCTATTCCCTTATTTTGTTGTCTGTCTTCTCCATTGTTAACATGATGACAGCAGTTTTGTTTTGCTTTGTTTTTTAGTGTAACATTACCCCTGGAAGTTAGAGCTGTGTCTGGTACTTAGTTGTTCCTCATTAACTATGCAAGGAAGAAAAGCCACCTATGACTAGAGTAGGGGCATTTGGTGTCTCAGTCTGTTAAGCCACTGACTTTTGATTTCAACTCAGGTCATGATCTTGGGGTCATGAGACAGACCAGCATTGGACTCCCTGCTCAGCAGGAAGTCTGCTTAAGATTCTCTGAGTCTCTTCCTCTGCTCCTCCCCTTCTTTTTTTTTTTTTTTTTTTTAAAGATTTTATTTATTTATTTGACAGAGAGAAATCACAAGTAGGCAGAGAGGCAGGCAGAGAGAGAGGAGGAAGCAGGCTCCCTGCTGAGCAGAAAGCCCGATGTGGGGCTTGAACCAGGACCCTGGGATCATGACCTGAGCCCAAGGCAGATGCTTAACAATTGAGCCACCCAGGCGCCCCCACATTTTGCTCTTAACCCATACTCTGTTGTCTTATCAAGAGGATGCATACTCCATTTGCAAATAAGATTATGAAGTCTTTGAGGACAGGGGCTAAGTATGTAAGTTTTCTGAAATCCCCTTTTTTTTAAAGATTTTATTTATTTATTTGACAGAGAGAAATCACAAGTAGGCAGAGAGGCAGGCAGAGAGAGAGGAGGAAGCAGGCTCCCTGCTGAGCAGAAAGCCCGATGTGGGGCTTGAACCCAGGACCTGGGATCATGACCTGAGCCGAAGGCAGCGGCTTAACCCACTGAGCCACCCAGGCGCCCCTCTCCCCTTCTTTTTCTAAAATAAATAAATCAGAGGTGCCTGGATGGCTCAGTTGGTTGAACGACTGCCTTCAGCTCAGGTCATGATCCTTGAGTCTCAGGATCAAGTCCCGCATTGGACTCCCTGCTCAGCAGGGGGTCTACTTGTCCCTCTGACCTTCCCTCTCTCATGCACGCTCACTCTCATTCTCTCTCTCTCAAATAAATAAATAAAATCTTTAAAAAACCATTTAAAATAAATAAGTCTTAAAAAAATCTATGAATATATCAGTTGAGTAGAAATTTGTAATCTGAAATATATCAAGATGACCAGGTAAGAAGTCAGTATGAAATGAAAAGGTTACAATTTAGAGTATTACAGAAGATGAAAAACAAAATATTTTCCTTTTCACACTTCAGCTGGGGTGTGGAGCATGTGACCTGATTCTGTGAAAGAGAGAGAATTCAGGAAAGTTATTGGGAAAATTTTTTCTTAACTAATTAAAAAAGCATTCTAAGAATGCATTATTTATTGCCTCTTCCTCCTGCCCCTCCTTTCTGCCCCTCCACTGTTGCAGCTACTCTCAGATTAGGAGCATAAAGGAAATGTCAAGAGAATTGCAGTCCTAATGTTGTTTAAGCTGTTGAACCAACTCCCCAAACTTTCTATAAACTTGCTATGTGAGGAATAGACTTGCTATATGAGGAAAATAATATCATATTTGTTTAAGCCACTGTGATACAGTTTTTGGTTACTTACCACCAAATTCAATCCTAACTGACAAAAAGATTGATGTTTTTTCTCAATCTCTTCCTCAATTTGAGCTACTAAACATGTCTATACAAAAACATATTTCCGTATTCACTTTTTGTAACCTGTATTTTCTTGAGTCTCTTGTTAAATTCATAAATTATCTCCATCTTTCTATATTCATGGCCAATTTTCAGTATTTATCTTAAATGACATCTCAGCAGTATTTAAGAAAGTTATTTCCTTCTTGCTAAAATACATTTCATATCTTAACTTCTCATTAACTGTCTTTCTTTCTTAGCGCCTTTTGATCAATTCACTTACCAACTTTTCTGTGTCTGAGTGTTCCAAAACCTGGCCTTCTGGTTTCTTTTATTCATTATCTGTGGCCTCTCACTTGGTGACCTTTTCTCTTCCTTTGCCTTTAAATACTACAGGCTGATGATTGCAAATTTATATCTTCAGACCTCATCCTTGCACTTTGGTTCTCTAGCTTCACATAGTCAACTGCCTGCTGAACATCTCAACTTTGGTATATCAATAGCTTCTTCAAATTAGAAGGAATATTTTAATTTCACCCTTTACATGTGTCTCTTTTGGTCTTCCTTTTGTCATAAAATGATACCATTACTACCAAAGTTGCACTAACCTAAAACTTGTCAGCCATTAGGGGAAAGCTCAGTCTTATTTTTTGTATCATTAAATTTGGCTTTATTTAAAAATTATATTTATTGTCCTAAGCTTCTCATCATTTATGTTATTAATACCATGTCCAATCACTGTTTTTTATGTAAGCAACTGAAAAAAGGCCTTCTGGGTCCATTCTTGCCTTCTACAGTCCAGTCTACACAGAAGCCAGAAATAAACCTGATTAAAAGCAACACCACATTATTTCCCTGCTGGCTCAAAGCCCTCCAATGAGTTTACCATGATAAATGTGCTGTGAAAGCCAAACACTTTTACATGGAGCACACACACACACACACACACACACACACACACACACGTGTGAATTGGGACAATCATACCACAAATTCTTTCCATCTGATTTTTTTTTTCTTTCCCCCAGGAATGTTTATCTATCTATCTATCTATTTATTTATTTATTACATTCAGTTAGCCACTGTATACTACATAATTAGTTTTTGATATAGTGTTCAATGATTCATTAGTTACATATAACACCCAGTGCCCATCAGAACACATGCCCTCCTTAATACTCATCATGCTGTTACCCCCCCTTCCCCACATATCTCCCCTCTGAGACCCTCAGATTGTTTCCCGGGGTCCATAGTCTCTTATGGTTCATCTCCCTCTTTGATTTCTCCCCTTTGGATTTCCCTCCCTTCCCCTATGGTCCTCCATGCTATTGCTTATGTTCTACATATGAGTAAAACCATACGATAATTGTCTTTCTCTGCTTTACTTACTTCAATTAACATAATCCCCTCCAGTTCCATTCATGTTGTTGCAAATGGTGGGTATTCATCATTTCTGATGGCTGAGTAATATTCCATTGTATATATGAACTGCATCTTCTTTATCCATTCATCTATTGAAGGGCATCTCAGCTCATTCCACAGTTTGGCTATTGTGGACATTGCTGCTATGAACATTAGGGTGCATATGCCTTTTCTTTTCATCTGTATCTTCAGGGTAAATATTTAGTAGTGCAATTGCTGGGCCATAGGGTAGCTCTATTCTTAACATCTTGAGGAATTCTGTTTTCCAGAGTAGTTGCACCACTTGCATTCCCACCAACAATGTAAGAGGGTTCCCCTTTCTCCATATCCACACCAACATCTGTTGTTTCCTGTCTTGTTAATTTTTGCCATTCTAACAGGTGTAAGGTGGTATCTCATTGTGGTTTTGATTTGTATTTTCCTGATGGCTAGTAACGTTGAGTATTTTTTCATGAATCTGTTAGCCATTTGTATGTCTTCTTTGGAGAAGTGTCTGTTCATGTCTTCTGCCCATTTTTTTTGACTGGGTTATTGGTTTTTTGGATGTTGAGTTTGAGAAGTTCTTTATAGATTTTGGATATCAGCCCTTTATCTGTAATGTCATTTGCAATATCTTCTCCCATTCTAAGGGCTGCCTCTTAGTCCATCTGATATCTTCAATTAGTTTTCTGTTCACCAGCCAGCTGCTCAGAAAGGTCTTTATGACTACACTAATTGAAATAATACCAGGAAACTCTCTTACTCTGTATACCTCACACCTCACTTTGTTTTTCACATAGATCTTATTAAATAAGCTATAGCTCTTGTATTACTTATTTATTGACTAAATTCTCTACCCGAGGGTAATCTAAATGAGGATACCTATTTCTTAGAATAGTATCTGACATTTAATAGGCAGTTAATGCTTTCAAAGTGGAAAAGTGAGTCAAATTCTCAAAATTCTTTGTAGAATTAAACAAAATATAATTGTAATTTAAAATCTGTGAGCAGATTTACTTTCTAATAATCATTTCACTTTTTTTCTAATTATTAGTATCTTTTATTATTATTACCTTATTTATATATTCTTTAGGTACAAGTGTATTGCAAAAATAAATAGACAAAAATAAAATACTTTGAGGGAAGCATTAAATAACTTATGATATGTAAATATTAGGTAATTGGCTTTAGAAATTATAAATTGGTTTTTTAAATCATTTCATTATAATGATAATGATTAATGGCAAATTATATAGTAATTAAGTTAAACTCTGTGATAAATTTTTAAAATGCAAAAATCTTGAACAGCAATACAGACAATGTTTATTGCTTTATAAGTACCTTAGAGTATCAAGATCTTCATTTTTTTTATAATTTTCATATTACCCAACTTCTCAAAAATCAATATATATTAATTTATAATCAGAAGAAACAAGCAGAGCCATCACTATATATTCCTAGAAGGAAATATATAAAAAGGAAAATATAAAATAGCATTACCTTTATTGAGTTTAACTTCCTGAAAAATATTAATTTTTCTGAGCCCTATGTGTCAAATAATAGAAAATATATATTGGTTTCTGTCCCTAGTTCCTGGCACAGAGCTTCTAGAATCCTTGTAAATTCCTAAGTGATAAGAGCCCTAGCAGCATCTGTTGTTCTGTTGAGGTGACACTGGATGAGCTCCTGGATGCCTCCTGAATGGGGACTGGTCACCACAAAGACCAATCCATGATTAGAAGTTTGAAACTTTTATCCCCATATCCCATCTACCAGAAAAGAAAGAAGGGCTAACATTAGAGTTGATCATTGATCATGCTTATGTGAAGAAGCTTCCATAAAAATCCCCAAAGTGCAGGGTCCAGGCTGGTGAACGCCTCCACATAGGAAGGGTTACTTACCCCAACTCCACAGAGACTGAAGCCCTTGTGTTTGGGACCTTCCCAAACCTTACCTTATGCATCTCTTCATCTGGTTATTTGTCTGTATCCTTTATTATATCCTTTAATAAACTGTTAAACGTGTTTCCCTGAGTTCTGCGAGCCACTCTAGAAAATTAATCAAACCTGAAAAAGGAGTCATAGGAACTTCCAAATTGTAGCCAAATTGGACAGAAGATGTGAGTAATCTAGGATCCCACTACTTGTTATTGGTATCTGAGTTAGAGTGGAAGTAGTCTTGTGGAATGGAGCCCCACCTCATGGGATCTGATTCCATCTCTAGGTATTTAGCGCTAGAATTGAGTCAAATTATAAAACATCCTATTAGCATCATGGAGAATTGCTTGGTATGAAGGATAAACTTCTATACATTTAATAACTAGAAGTGTCAGAGGTGAAATGTTCTGAGTGAGTAGTGAAAGAGACACACAGGAGAGAAGAAAAATAGGAGGCAAGAATAGGAAGACTGGGGCTTTCCTCTAGTACATCATGTAATTTGAAAAGTAAAATAGAAACAACTAAATTTCATTTGGATTCAAGGACATGTATACTGGTAAAGGAAAAATATTATTACTGAAATAAAATTAGGGACTTAGAGGTATTTGAAAGGCTAGCTGGTAGATAATTTCCAGATGAAATCTCACAGCTTTAATCCCTTTTCTTTGGTAACATTAACAAAGACATAAAGAGGGATGCCTGGGTGGCTCAGTTGGTTAAGCATCTGCCTTCAGCTTGTGTCATGATCCTGGAGTCCTGGGATCAAGCCCCACATTGGGTTCCCTGCTCCACTGGAAGCCTGCTTCTCCCTGCTTCTCTGTCTGCTGCTCCCCCTGCTTGTGCTCTTTCTTTTTCTATCAAATAAATAAATAAAATCTTTTAAAAATGACATAAAGATTCTGATAATTTATGTTCAATTTTCTGTCTCTTGTGTTTGTCTTTTTGAGTTTGCAAATCACTTTCACACATAGCATCTCTTAATAACCTATAAGAAAGGTGGTTTTACTAATCCCCCCTCATGTTTGTCTGAAGAGAGTCAGAAGGACAAACCTGATGAGTGGATTATTAGTTTCCAGTCAAATGCATAGTTCAAGCATTTTATTATTGGCTGTACACATTCTAGGACCTTTTTTCTACTTACTTCTCTAGGTATTTCTGGTGCCTGGAGCATATTATTCAGGCAAGAAATAGGAAATAAATAAATAAATGAAATAAAATGCTTTATTGTCCTGTTTTGTACTTAAGGAAACTAGTAAATAGAGTCTAAAGAGCAGCATTTGGATTAGGCTTAAACTGATATTTGCCTGACCCCAAATTGAAGGCTTGTCATCTCAATTCTTTGTTGCTGTCTCTCGGAATGTGTGTATTTGTGCAGGGGTGGTATGAGGGGAGCGAAACAGAAAATGGCTAAAGAAACCCCAAGAAAACAAAGAAAATGTATATATTCAGTCCTTTTGAAATAATCCAAATGGTAATATCCTCATTTGGTTTTAGCTTGAAAATCCAGTATGGCTTTTACAAACCAATTTCCTGTACTACATTGGCAATCAAGTACTCAATCTGTCACATGCTGTGAATTCAAATGGGCACATCTAAACTAAAATGCTATACATTTTAACATTATTCCATCCCTACAAGTCTCTCTTCAGAATCAGAGTAAACCAGAATTTCATTGAACAGAGACCCTGCATGAAAGTAATATGTTGGAATCTTTTTCTCTTTTAAAGTAGGTTTTGCATTGCTCAAATTGTCCTGTGTTGTATAATGGAAGTAATATCAAGTCACATCCATTCAATACAGATAATATTCAGGTTTATTACTCTTTTAAGAAAAAGAGAGCCTGCACTTTCATACCGGCCATCACATCTGCAAACAATCACCAAGCAAATCTATTTCTCTGTACATCTCCATTGAAAGCGCAGTGATTACTAGATTTTACTGACTTTCAGAATCATCTCCTTGGAATTATAGTTTATCCACAAAGCCCTACCACTGGCAGATAGATAAGCACTCTACAAACCAAAGAACACAATTAGACATCTATGATTAAGCTTTCTGAACCATTTGTGTATTCTTAGTAACTACTTCTATTGGGGCATAAACACCAGCAATTTATTTTCAGTACATAATGACAAAAAGATATGTTATAAGACTATATAGGAAATATCAAGCTAATTCCTGCTTACTTTATTTATTCCAAATGCATAAATGTACTCGGTTTAGTGAACCGTTTATGGTTATTTGAAAAACATGAATTGACTTTTAACAAGAATTAATAAAGCATATTAGAGCTCACATAAAGAAAGTAGATAACACTAAAATATAACTAAGATTATAACAGTTTTCAGGAATTTGCTAATAATGTAAGACTAGAGAATAAAGGGGAAAAAATAGCAATGGAACAATCATATGTGTAAATGATGCCTTATTCTATTAATGTAACCAAGCAGTAATTTGTTTGTATGTCTCTCCCAACTTCTAGCTTTATAGAGTCATTTTCTCTCAGCCCACATGTAAATACCCTCAAGGGATTTATATTTCTACTAATTATCTCTTGCTCTGATTTTCTTCTTCTTCTTTTTTTTTAATATCTCTTGCTGCACTTGTGATTAATTTCCTCTCTCTACCATGTACTGACGTAAATTAGGACACAGAACTTGTGTATTTAATTTTACAAAGCAATAACCAATGTGAGTCAATGGCATGTTTGTAGAATTTTTACTAGAAGATTGGAGGTAATAATGAAGATTGTGCCACAAGAACACAGCAGAGAACAGAAAATGCACCCAACCAGTTAGAACTGAATTTTGAAATTAATGCTTCCTGATACCCTATAATGACTTCAACCTCAAGAATTTCTCACTCTCCTGAATTATGTATTGAAAAAACATGAAATAATCTATCTATATATTTTCTAAGCTATACTTACTTATGATGAAAAAAATAGCCTGCAGGTTTGGCTCATAAAGATCAAATCATTTTGTTCTTAATTGTTACTGACCATGTCAATTGTGGGATAAGGATATGCATATTTTTATGTTCCTATCAGAACTCAATTTCAGATATATATTCATGTCTTAAGAATCCCGCAAAGATTGTATCAAAGTGACACTTTTTTAAAAAATTTTATATATTTATTTGACAGACAGAGATCACAGGTAGGCAGAGAGGCAGGCAGAGAGAGAGGAGGGGAAGCAGGCTCCCTGCTGAGGAGAGAGTCCGACTCGGGGCTCAATCCCAGAACCCTGGGATCATGACCTGAGCCGAAGGCAGAGGCTTTAACCCACTGAGCCACCCAGGCGCCCCCAAAGTGACACTTTTTAAAAGATTTTATTTATTTGACAGAAGGAGAGAGAGAGAGAGAGAGAGAGAGAGAGAGAGCATAAGCAGGTGGAGGAGAGGGAGAGGGAGCAGGCTCCCCACTGAGCAGGGAGCCCAACATGGGACTTGATCCCCAAACCCTGGGATCATGACCTGGGCGGAAGACAGATACTTAACTGCCTGAGCCACCCAGGTGACCCTCAAAGTGAATTTTATAAGCATTATGCTACCTGAGAGTTCTGTAGTATTTAAAATATTTGTGGTTGGGGCACCTGGGTGGCTCAGTGGGTTAAAGCCTCTGCCTTCGGCTCAGGTCATGATCCTGGGGTCTTGGGATCGAGCCCCGTGTTGGGCTCCCTGCTCAGCGGGGAGCCTGCTTCCCCCTCTCTCTGTCTGCCTCTCTGCCTACTTGTGATCTCTGTTTGTCAGATAAATAAATAAAATCTTAAAAAAAATTATGGTATATGATATATTTTAGTTTAATAGAATAATTGAGTACCTTTTAGGGATTTCTATTACTTTACAATCAAATACATAACCATGGTTATCTTCTCTTACCAAATGATTAATATTACTCTGAGTCTTTATCACTGAAGTGATTTTTCCACTGTAATATGAGAACAGATGCAGTCCAAGGACAGTGGACATCTTATAATTAGGAAGATGTGTTAAAAGTTTGAGAGACATTAACTTGGACTGTTATTTTATATATTCAACAACGATTTGGCCAATACTCTCTAACACTTTGTCCAATTTTTCTGCTTTATTTGCCTGGGAAAATGGCAACATGGGATCATTCTTAAGCACCTTAGGCTGTCTTGCTCAAAATCTAGTGTAATAAACTCAACTATCCCCAGGTATTTATGAAGTAGTTCTCTTAAAATTTTGTGTGTTCAAAGGACAACTCATTGTCTTCTCTCTAAATTCTTTTTCTTTTTTTATTTCCTATCTTAGTCACTAAATACAGTAATCTGAGGGTCATACTATATTATTCCTGCCACCTGATTTCTGAGAGAAAATTATACACCTCTAAGTGAAGAATGTCCCCTTTCTTGAAGGAGCGCCAACAACACTGAGTCCATCTTGTTCATGCCCGTGTAACAATCTCCCTCAGGGTTACATGTTCTTGGTTCCTGGGAGGTTAATGTGTACCCTATCCCAAGTGCAGGAATATTTGTTCTGATCTCTAAAGTGGTACATGGAAGGTATCACTCTAGATAACTAGTAGAGATGACTGGCATACAGGTAGCACCACTTGAGATAACTACTCTTTGAACCAAACCACAATGCCTCTTGCTGTACAAAACCTGTGGATTAAGCTCTGAATAGGGGTAGAGAATAGCTGCATAGCACCTGGATCATCTGTCACCTGATATCCCCTCTTAGTTGTTCTGAATAAAACTCTGTAAATGGGGGGCACCTGGGTGGCTCAGTGGGTTAAAGCCTCTGCCTTCGGCTCAGGTCATGATCCCAGGGGCCTGGGATCAAGTCCCACATCCGGCTCTCTGCTCAGCGGGGAGCCTGCTTCCCTTCCTCTCTCTGGCTGCGTCTCTGCTTACTTGTGATCTGTCAAATAAATAAATAAAAATCTTTATAAAAACAAAAACAAACAAACAAACAAAACACTCTGTAAATGGTGGAACACCTGGGGGGGTTCAATCGGTTAAGCATCTGCCTTTAGCTCATGTCATGATCCCAGGGTCCTGGGGTGGAGCCCTGCATCTTGTCTCCCTGCTCAGGGAGGAGTCTGCTGCTGCTTCTCACTCTGCCCCTCCCCACCCACTGTATTCTCTTCTCTCTCAAATAAATGAATAAAATCCTAAAAACAAAACAAAAAATAAAATCTCTGTGTAAATAGTATGGAGTGGGTTGCTTTGTTTTTTGGTCTCAAATGCCTTCTCAGTCTAGGAGATGTTTTATTATCCCTCCTCCACCTTCTAATACTTGTCCAATATGGAATTGTTTCTTGTTAGTTCATGTTCTTATCATTTGTGACTTATATTAATGTGGAATGCCATTAAAATTGGGTTTCTTGCCTACAGTTATTTTTCTGTCAATTCATTTCTAGGCAGTAAATCTGACCTTGCTACTACCCCCCTTAAAACCCTTAAATCTGAAATCCAAATCCATGTCAGTGAAAATAATGCCCTTTAATGTGTCAGATTCTTTTCTTGCCATGACTCCTATTTTGTTTCAGTGACACCAAACTTAGTTTCTCACATACCAATCACTTTACACACTTTGCTCACTGTTCTTAGAATATCTTCTTCCTCTCTTCCTGCTCTCTGTTTTAACATATGACCCATTCAAAATTAAACTCAGATACTACTTTCTCTTGGAATCTTTACATACCATCATAATATCACTTCTCCATTATCAGTAAGTTCCTCTGCTCTTATGCACCGCAGGTGTATTTCTAACCCTGCATAGTAATTGTGCTCATTTGTTTATCTTTCCCATCATAGTGTAAATTTTTTATGGTGTGGTTATCTTTTATGTCTTTACATCTGATGCCTATGCCAGTATTTAGTGTATAATGAATAGGCCCTTAATAAATGTTTATTACTCTTAGTTATTTAGGGTAATTAAAATTAAAAATGTAAGAGCATATGTCACCTAGATTATTGAAATCTTAGAGAGATGAGTCAGATGTGAGGCAATACACTCCTTACTTTTAAGAAGTATCCAATCTAATGGAGGTTGGGGAATGAGTATATAAATTTTACTCATAGTAGTATATGAGTACATATAATTATATAATAAGAAATTCTACACCCATGTAGAATAAATATGCTATCATAAAATTTCAGACGAAATGTTAGGTAAGTTCAGTGTAAGAGGAGAGAATCTCCATTTCATGGAGACTAGAATAATTTCATGGAGAAATTGAATGAGATAAGAATCCAAGGGTAAGAGGGGCCTTGCTAACCAATGTGAAGGGGTGGGGATGCATATCGTTGCAAGGTGATCAGGCAAGAAAATCAGGGTATGTTTGGGAAGTAGTGAATTCTCCAGTGTAGAAGAAGATTTAAGATTTAGTAAGAAATGACGTTGGAAAGAGGTTGAAAATGTATTGCATAGCATTTGGTTGGAAGACTTGCCTGTACAGATGGGCTACTGTTCTTTATTCAGAGCATTGATAAATCTTGGAAGCTTTTAAAGCAGTGGCTATAAGGGTATTTCTGCTTCATAATGGACTAGATTGGTAAAGAAGCAAGGATATTTGAAAAATAGAGAAATAGGTGGTACATGAAGAAAATTCAAGGCAGAAAGACAAGAGGTTTTCTTGGCTGGCAAAAGTACACAACAGAGTCAAGAAAATAACAGATGTAGAAAGACATCAAAGAGATCCGACAGTGAGTTTTTGGATCTCAGTCATGGGGGCTGAGGTTCACAATAATTTCAGCACCTTGTAGGAACTGACCAGTGTATCAAGATAAAGCCTCTGGCATGGTCAATAAAGTAAGTTCCCAGTTACTAGAAATTGAGGTATAAGGAAAGAACATGAAGGTGCCAGACCTAGTAATGGGTTACAGATAAAAAGTAGGAAGGGGAAGGGGTCTAAGATTCATAAACTTATATGGGTGTCTTGAAACTCTTACTGTTGAACGAAGGAATTCAACAGAATCTGTAGTAAACTTTTACAGACTATAGATACTTCCAGCTATAAAGGGGTTCAAGCTGTTTTAAATATATTGGAATGTTTTATTCTATGAATAAAGATTTGTTCTCTTTATCCTTCCATTATCTAATAAAAGTCAACTGGATAAAAAAAGTACATAAGTTTTTTCCAAGAATGATAAATCACATATCCGATAAGTGTGTTATTTAAAAGTGATTTTTAAGATTATAGTTGATAAGTCATTGAATTCATTTCATAATAACCAATTTTTTTAGCAGTATTCTCCAATCATCTACTGCTTAACATAAACCTAATGACTTGAAAACAGAGTCCTTCACTGTTTGAACACCTCTATTGCAGTTAGATTCATATATACATTAAGACATGGTGAGCACACATGACTTCAAATGCATGCTGGTTATATTTTCACTACAGGAATGTTATGTTATTTTTAAAATTCCATTTCTTTTTAAATATCCTTTATAAGGTGCATTAATATTCACATAGCTTTTGGTTACTCCACACTATGGAACTATATTGGAAATACCACATATCCCTATTGCTTTAAATTATAATATTTAAATATATATTTATATAACATGAATATATATTTACATAGTGTGTGTATATATATATGTGTGTGTGTATATATGTGTGTGTGTATATATATATATATATATATATATATATATATATGTTTTTCCAACATTAGTAAATGTTCATGGTTATATACCTTCATGCATAATCATAATATAGAACATTCAGTCAACTCCCTCCCTATCTTGGCCTGTGACAAACACTGAGAAGCTCTATATTATTACCACTTTACCTTTTTCTAGAATTTTCTATAAATGGAATTATAGATTATACAGCATATATTCTTTCAGTTGGTATAATGCTTTTGAGGTTCATTCAGATCTTGCACACCTCAGTATTCCCATCCATACACAAAAAGTGGAACTCAACTTACATCTTTTACCTACACAAAAATTAACTCCAAATGAGTCATAGATGTATAAAATTGTAAAACTATAATTTTTATAAGAAAACATAGAAAAGAAAACACAATTTGACCTAAGTACAAATTAAGAATTCTTAATCAGGATTACCAGAAGAATGAAAAAACAATCTCTACAATGGGGGATATTTGAAAAAACACATATTGTCTAAAGCATTGTATCCAGAATATATTAAGAACTTTCAATACTCAACAATACAAAAATTTAAAAAACCTTAAATGAGAAAAGAACTTTAATAGATATCTCACCAAAAGGATGGCAAATAAGTCCATGAAACTATGTTCAACATTGTTAGCCATTAAGAAGTTAATATGAAAGCCATAATGACCTACCAATACACACTTGTTAGAATGGTTGAAATAAAAAGTACTGATAATATCAAGTGCTAATGAGGAAGTGGAGCACCTGGAATTCCCATGTATGGCTGGAAAGTATGCAAAGTAAGATAACCATACTGGAAAATGGGTTTGCTTTCTCATAGATTTAAAAAAATACACTTGTCATGAAGGATAGATCCTTTGTGAATGGCTTCTCGTGCTCAAAGTCTGTAAATCATGGATGTTGAAGGTATCAGAAGTATGTCCCTTTCTATTACTGAGAAATATTCCACTGAGTGAATGCACCACAGCATGTTCCCCATCCTCTGTTGATTGACATTTGGGTTATTTCCAGTTTGGGGTTATTATGAATAAAGCTGCGAAGAGCATTGAAAAAATAAATAAAAATGCACTTGTCATATGAACCAGCAGTCTCAGTACTGGGTATTTACCCTAGGGAAATAAAAACTTGTGTTTACTAAAATTCCATAGACAAATGTTTATAGAAGCTTTATTCATAATTGCCACAATCTAAAACAATCCAAATATTCTTCAACAAAAAAATGGATAAACAAACTCTGCTATAGCTATACAATAAAATTCTACCCAGAAATGTAACAAAAAAGAAAAAAAGAGAGAGAGAAAGAGATTATTGATACATTCATGATTTGGATGTTTGGATGAACCCCAAAGGCATTTTTTTGAGTGAAAGAAGATAGTCTCAAAAGGGTACCTACAATATAATTCTATATATATGACATTCTTAGAAAGACAATGGAAACAAAACTATGGGAAAACACTCAGTAGTTGAATGTAGTAGAATGGGGACAGAGGAAGATGTGGTTATAAAAATCAAAGTGGAGAGATTTATTTATTTATTTGATTATTTATTTATTTATTTACTGAACTGGTTTGTATCCTGATTGATGTCAGAGTGAAATAAATCAAGACATGTATTCTTGATTTATTTCTCAAATTTTGTTTGTAGACTTGTATTGTAGACTTGTTTGTAGACTTGATTCTTGATTCTTGATTCAAGACTTCATTGAAGTGTACACCAGTAGGAGAAAAAGGTGGTTTTACTGTATGATAATATAAGAAATACAAATTTTAAAAGTACATGTGAGGGGCACCTGGATGTTTCAGTTAGTTACGCATCCAGCTTTTTGTTTTGGCTCAGGTCATGATCGCATGCATCACAAAATCAAGCCCCACATTGCACTCCATGCTCAGAGGAGTCTGCTTGGAGATTCTCTCCCTCTGCTCACCCTCCCACCCTCACACATGCCATGTGCTTTCTTTCTCAAATAAATAAAGCTTAATAAAAAGTATGTGTGAAATTTAAGGTGATTTTTCAAACACCCATGTTATAGAATACTGAGGTTATTAGTGATACTACTATTTAAGTGTTTAACAAAATTTGAGAAAAATTGATTAAGATATCTCTGCATTCAAGATACTTGCAAGTTGTCTGTATCATTTGTCAATTTAATGTAGAAATTCAATATAAAAACAAGAAACTAGCAGAATTCTTAGAGTTTATAAATCCAGGTCTTTAATAAACATATTTAATACTGTGTAGCATATCCTTTGTATAATTAGGTAAAACATCTCACTTTTATGAGGTTTGTTGTTAGTATCTAATTTAGTAATTCTTTGGTAAAATAATCTTTGATCTTTTGTATGTATGTTTTTGTTCTAGACTTGTAAGAATTTCACTAGGGATATAATATTAAAACACCAATTTACTGGCTTCTTGTCTGTGATTCTAGCTACAGGTACCTGAGATGGAATGAATTTAGATTCAAGTTAGAGCTTGCTTCACAACCTGGTACATAGGTAATGATTTTTGCAGTGGCTCAAATAATTATTGCCTAATGGGTATTATTAAGTCAAATATAACTAAAGGTCTCATTCACATACCATTATTTCCAGAATCTAGTATCACCTCAATCCATAAAATGCATCCTATTAGTACTCCTACTATTTCATCTCATAGTAAAACAGTTTCTTTTGTATTCTAAAAATTGATAAAGTGGAAAGAAAAGGCATAATAATTTATGTATATTCAGTCAAGAGAGTAATACAAAACAATTTTCAGATTTTCTTATATAATTAGATATTTTGTCAATAATAAGAATTTAAAATATGAATAAGAGCATGAATAAATTTGCAACAAGATTCATAAGAGGAAGAAGAAATAAGACAAAGGTAAGGAGCTATACAAACAACACTGAGTTAGCCCAGCATCAATTCATCTCAAAGTTCTAGACAGCAGGCCAAATGAAGAATTCTTTCACTAATAATTCTGATGTAATTATACAATCAATTATGGATAACTTCAGAATTCAGTGCGATGTCTTAGACTGAAGGAACAATTTTTGTTTATTTTATTTTTATTTATTTTATAAAAGATTTTATTTGTCAGAGAAAGAGAGAGAGAGCACACAAGAAGGGGTAGCTGCAGGAAGAGGGAGAAGTAGACTCTCCACTGAGCAGGGAGGTCAATGCGGGTCTCAATCCCAGGACCCTGGGTCATGACCTGAGCCTAAGGCAACCGCCAAACTGTCTGAGACACTCAGACGTCCCTGAAGGAACAATTTTTAAAAATTTCTTAAGCATTTGGATTATATTATCTTTTTGCTTTACAAGTATTTATTTACCAGTGCAGTGTAGTGCTTAATAAAATGGGTTCTCGTAACACATTGTTTGTGATTCAAATACTAACTCCACGAACTATTAGAAAAATAACCTTTCATGTGACTTAACATTCCTGTGCCTCAATTTCCTCATCTTCAAAATGAGAACAGTAACACTACTTTGCTCCTGGGTTGTTGTAATGAGAAAAAGAGATAATTTACACATCTTATCAATGTCTGAGACATAAGTAATTAATAAATATACTTGCATACTATTATACTCTATGAAATACGTTTAGGTATGTAAGTGACTAAAGAAGATGTGAATTTAGTAAAGTTAGGAACTATGGTGAAAAAAATCTTAGAAATATTCACTTCTGGGCACCCACGTGGCTCAGTGGTTTAAGTCTCTGCCTTTGGCTCAGGTCATGATCTCAAGGTGCTGAGATCCAGCCCCACATCGGGCTCCCTGCCCAGCGGGAGCCTGCTTTCCCCCTCTCTCTGCCTGTCTCTCTGCTTACTTGTGATCCCTCTCTCTGTCAAATAAATAAATATATTAAAAAAAAGGAAATATCCACTTCATGTAATATTTGAATGATAAAATATCTAGTTCATTTCATTTCTGGTTTGTCAAAGTTTCAAAAGATAATTGCTTTTATCCTAACAACGTGAACAAGCTAGATAAGCAAGAAATTGTTTCTTTTTAAAAAATATATCAGAGAGGACCATAGGGGAAGGAAAGGAAAACTGAATGGGAAGAAATCAGAGAGGGAGACAAAGCATGAGAGGCTCTGGACTTGGGGAAACAAACTGAGGGTTACAGAAGGGAAGGGTGTAGGGGGATGGGGTAAGCGGGTGATACATATTAAAGAGGACACCTGTGATAATGAGCACTGTGTGTTATACACAACTAATGAATCATTGAACACAACATCAAAAACTAATGATGTACTATAAGCTGGCTAATTGAACATAATTATAAAAATAATAATAAAAATTAAATTAAATTTAAAAAAATGGAAAAAACTATATCAGAGAGCTGGGTCGGGAAGAAATTGAAATGAACAAAATTTCAGGGAGTAACAAGCCTTTCCTAAAACAGAAGAGATCCACAACTGCTATTATCCTGCACAGAATAACAGGAGAAGGATAACTTTTTTTATAGATGGAATTAAGGAGAAACTAGCTAAACTTTTAAACAACATTTTCCTGCCATGTATGGGTTGGCAGGACCAATTAGAATCCAAAGAAGTTCCAGCAATTAAGCATGTCTAACCATGTTAGAACATGGGTCTTCTGCTGATTGTGGGCAGTAGTATTCAATAAAGTCTAGGACTAGGGCAAGAGAACCAAGAAAAAGTCTTCCAGGGCTATTAATGGAGTGCATCTAAGGCTACTAAAAAATTGAGGTGGGCATAAGAGCTGAGAAAAATCTTTCCTAGGTACGTTACCTTTCATTAGGTGTATAGGCTAGAAGTTAGGCAACAGCAAAGACACCCAGAAATCTCTGTAGACACATAGAGGATGATGAATTAAAGGGAACCCCATGAAACCTGAAAAACTAGGAGATGTGGTCTAGAGTGGGGAGTGAGGAGAAGGAACAGAAGGAATGGGCAGGGGAGGAAGGGGAGGGTGTAGGGGCAGAGAGACAGAGGAAGAGAGAGATCCCAAGGGATTCCTAAATTTTAAAACCTGGTGACTTGGCTTTAACATAATGAGAACACCTCCTTTTCACCAGTGCTCAGAGCCTAAAACTCAATGGAAGGTCATGCTCAGTTAAATCACAGATTAGGTCTCCTATACTAGTAATTTTGTAATAGAATGTGTGTTTTTCTGGGGTTGAATGTTATTTATTTCCATTTTTCTTTTAAACCTAGGGTCCAACATAAAATAAAAAATTGTAAGACATATGAAGAAGCAAAGAAATATGACCCATATTCAAGAAGAGAAGAAAGCCCAGGTATTTCCCAGATACTGGTAGCATCAGACCAGGACTTAAACCATAATAACTATGTTAAATAAAACATGGAAAAATGCATGAACAGAAGGGGGAATTTTTAGTACATATATGACAATGATAAAAATAACCAAATGTAAATACTGGGAATGAAAAATGAAATATCAGAAATGAAAAATCACTGGGTGGGCTTGTTATATATATATATATATATATATATACACACATAATTATACACATTATATATACTATATACATCATATGCAAATTATACACATTACATATGTATTATAGTCTTAAGAGGGGAGAAAAGAAAGAAGAGCTAAGACTGAGAACTTTCCAATTTTCCAAAATTGAAGAAATATATCAAATCACTGACTCTGGAAACTTAACAAACCCACGTGAAGATAAACTGAGGCACATTAGAGTCAATGGTGAAAAATAAATAGCATATAATGCTACTGCTTTTGTTGGTTATTCTTTGATATCTTTTACACTTCACTATCCAGCTTTTAGTATTCTTACATTTAAACTGTGTGTCTTATAAACATCAAATACTTGTATTTTTATTCTCTAACTCAGAAACAAAATGTTAACAAATTACAGCCTGCAGGCCACACTGGGACCACCATTTATTTCTTTTTCTTTTTTTAAGATTTTATTTATTTATTTGACAGACAGACATCATAAGTAGTCAGAGAGGCAGGCAGAGAGAGAGGAAGGGAAGCAGGCTCCCTGCTGAGCAGAGAGCTGGAGGTGGGGCTTGATCCCAGGACTCTGGGATCATGACCTGAGCGGAAGGTAGAGGCTTTAACCCACTGAGCCACCCAGGCGCCCCCACCATTTATTTCTTAAGGCCTGTGAGTTGGTTGAAAATATCAGAAGAATAGTATTTTATGACACACGAAAAATTCTGTGAAATTCAAAATTTTTTGGAAGGCAGCCACATTCATTCACTTATGTATTGTCTATGGCTGTTTTGTAATATGGCAGCAGAGAAGGTGAGCAGTGTGAAAAAGAATGTATAGATATGGCACTCTCATTGCTGCATACTGCTGCTTGGCACTTACAGATTAGGGTAACACAGTTACAACGGCAGAATTTTCAATGCCACGTGTCACCATAACACATTTCATTTACTTTTATACTAATGCATACTCATAAAGTTCAAACCAAGAAGAAGGGTGGACTTTAAATGCTGCATTTTTAAGGCACAGTGAGGCATGGATTATTTTGCACTAAATTAGATAGAAAATCATTGTTTATTATGTGATGACTATTTATGCTTAAAGAATACATTTTGACAGTAGATTCAGCATTCATTGCAATGTTCCCTACTCACAGACAAGCAGTGTTCAGAACAATTAGAACATTTAAAACAGTCATAGCAGAATTTTTTCACAAAAATAAAAAAAAATGCGGCTACAATCAAAATAAATTTCCAATTGTTTCATTTACAGCTAAGAAAAACCATTTACCAATGGTGAGCTAGTTAAATCATATTTGATTGCTGCAGTTGAAAAAAGTGTTTAGAGAAAAACTTTTTAAAGATGATTAGCCTTCAGCATAAACAGCTGCATGAAGAGTTGAGGAATTGAAAGCAATATCAATAATCAATTTGCCCTATTTTTAACAAGGAAAATGACTCCAAGTTGTTCTTCTTTGCTCTTGATGAGTTTCTGGATATTATTAACACTCCTTAGTAGTTGTTTATTTCGTGAGTCGATATCAAGATTTAAGTGACTGAAGAATTAGCCACTAAGAATGGTGTGCATGGAACAATAAGAAGTAAGGATATTTTTTTAAGAAGCTGAGAAAGCACTAACTTAGTACAACCTTTAGTGGAATCTACTGGGTACAAGTGATAGTGATAAAAATGTATATGGAGCAAAAAAAGAATTATTCAGACCAATTTACAAAACTTATGAAAATGCAAGATGCTTACAGCCTATGGTTTTCCATTTTATTGTTTATCAGCAGGTACTTTGAGGAAAATACCTGAATTTATTATGTTTTATTGAATCAGTAGTGTCAACAGTGAACTTCATTGCCTCTCATAAACCCAATCACCCAGTTAGGATGAATTAGAATTGGTTATTAGAAGCTGGTTATTCTGACTTACCATACCACACAGTAGTTCAGTTTAGCAGTGGTAAAGTTTCATTAGAGTATTTCATCACGGTGGCAGACTTGAACTGAAATTTTTCTGGAGGGGAAGAACTTCCTCCAATCACTATTATCAGACACTAAATAGCATTGAATTAGCTTTTGCTACAGACTTGATAATGTTTCATAATGAGTTCAGCCTAAAATTACAAGGCAAATAGTACTTTAAATGTGAAACTTACACACTTGGTGTAACTCACTGTTGACAGCTAACATTTGAATCATGAGTGACGTCAGGCTACTTCACACATTTTGTGTACCATCAAAAATTAAAACAAGAAACAGGGTCCTCATTCCATCGCAAATTTGTCAGGTTTTCCAAACTCAAACTACATCTCCAGCGATGTATTTTCAAAGCTCAATGTAAGCACAGAGAAAATTCTCATATCTTAAAATCTATTTATTTATGTAATTGAGGAGCTCCCGCCTAGCTTTCACTGGGAAGTGACGATCTGCCATGTAGTGATCTGCTTCAAGGCAAATCTCAAGAACAGAATCTAGTACAATTCTGTAAATGCCTTCTAAAAGATTAATATGTTCAATTAAGAGCCTCTGCCTATTGACTATTTGGCAAGCTCTATGTAAAAAGACATTTTCTTTCTTTTTTTAAAAAAGATTTATTTATTTATTTTAGAGAGAGAAAGTGGGTGCACAAGAGTGGGGAGGAGCAGAGAGAGGGAGAGAGGCTCTTAAGCAGGCTCCATGTAGGGCACAAAGGAAAGAACAGACACAGGGCCCAATTTCACGACTGGGATCATGACTTGAGCCTAAACCAAGAGTCAGAAGTTTAACTGACTGCCACCAGGTGCCCTATGAAAAGACATTTTCAAAGATGATGTATGTAAAATATCATTATAGATTAGCATTAACAGATAAACATTTGCAATGGACTTTTATCAAAATCCATTGAATCCCAAGTAAGGGAAATGTAATCTTTCCCTACAAAATTCCATTCTCATAAGTAGACCTGTATTACCAAAAAATTATTTTCCACTATTGTTATTATTAAATTTTAATTACATCAGTAAAAATCTGTGAATTATTTTCTTTTTAATAAAATAAGTACTTACATAATATCCTCAATTTTGTCTCTTGGCCTACAAAACCAAGAATATTTAATGTCTGACCCTTTGCGGAGAATGTTTGTTCAACTCTGTGCTGGAAGGCAGGATGCTAACAGTTTCTATAGCAATGCAAAAAGATGTGACCTATCTCCAAGGAAGAAAATTTTAGATAGATTTTGTTGTTGTTGTTATTATTGTTAATTCTTAACAGCCTAAGGTAATTACAAAGTTCTGATAAGTACATAATCAAAATAAACGTTTCCATTGATTTACCAACTCTTAATACTTCTACTTTGGAAGTGGGGACTCAGTTTTCTATAGTGTTACTTGCTTCTAACTATTGGTAAAGGATAACACAAAACAACCAGGTCCTAGCATTCTGCAATGTTATTTTTATTTCAATTGAAAGAACTCGCATTATATAAAAACGGGGTATAGTTGTTCTCTTTTTCTCACTTTCCCTAACTAGATTGCAAATTCCAGAAGATTAGGGACCTTACCTTCCTTGTCCAACTCTGTATTCTCAGTGCCTAGAACAGTACTTGTACAGAGTAGTCCTGCAACACAAATTTGCCAAGTAAGTAAACAAAAGCATGAGATTTTTAAAATTTTTAATAGAAAATCTGTATGCCCACTATATTGTGAAAATGTTATCTAATTTCCTAATTCGGGTTGTTCTATGTTTTGACTTGGGAATCTTAGACTGACAATTCCTTTTCCATTTTTGTTATGTTTTTGGGTTGTTGGTTAAGTGCACATAAATAAGCACTTTGAATAATTTCTGCACAATGACTCTTTGCTAAGTCCACAGATGTTTTTCTTCTTCCTCTCCTACCTTTTCTTCCCCATCTTCCTCCTCCCTGGGGTTCCTTTTCCTTTTCTGGGACAGATACTGAGTTGACTTCTCTGACGTAAAACTAGATAAATTGACGCCCCCAAAATGAGATGAACCAGTTATGGAAAAAAATCTATCCTAAATCATGATGGTTAAATATGTTATTGATAGAGATTTGGAATAAACAAGACTAAGGTTTGAAATGGTACTAAAAAGTGCTGAGAAGTAGTCTCTTCTTTGAAGCCATATGAAGATAGCATGTCCTAGCCCAAAAGTAGTGATCTAAATGGAGACAAAAATAGGAAAAGAAAACATATTTAGAATCAGTTAATGTCCAGGGGCATCTCAGAGGCAGAGTCAGCTAAGCATCTGACTCTTGGTTTCGGCTCAGGTCATGAACTCAGGGTCATGAGAGGGAGCTTCGCCTCGGACTCTGCTTGGTGCAAGCTGCTTCAGACTCTCCCATACCCTCTGCTCCCCCCCACCCCACTGCATGCTCTCCCTTCTTCTCTCTTTCTGAAAGAAGGAAGGAAGGAAGAAGAGAGAGAGAGAGACAGAGAGAGAGAGAGAAAGGGTAAGAAAGAAAGAAATCTTAAAAAAGAAAAAAAAAAAGAAAGAATTGGATAATGTTTAGCACTATCCATAGGATAGTGAGATAAAAGTACCCTAGTCTCTAAATGAGCAAAATCTACTGTGGGAGAGAAAGAATCTGGAAGCAATATTCATTTTCTTTGCTCAACTCATATGCTAAGTAAATATTTTATAAATCTTTTGGTTTTACTGGGTGCCTTGATACTAAGAAGAGGGACTTGAGTTTCTACATCAAAAAATGATGGTGATTCATTTTATAATTAATTAGTTGGAATTCCTTTTCTTCCCCTATCTTGTAGGGGTAACTTCTCTGAGCCTAAATTAATAAAAATGTTTCTCAACTTATGGAAACAAGTCATATTCTGACCTAGAGAACCACATCAAAAAAAATACTACTCTTGGAGCATAGCGTTAACCTCCTCCCATGTTTCCTTCTTTAGAAAATCAGTAGACTGGCACCATATGGCAGTACTGAGAAGGGCTATAATCAATGCACATGTGAATAAGTTGATTTCCATTCTGCCTTGTGAGATCAGTGAATAGTTCCTAAATACAGTGTTAGTGTGGTTACTGACATAGCAGTAGTGAAACATATCTATAATAAGCAAAACCTCTGTGCATTGAGGACTAATAGAACTTCATGGATCAAGTTACTTTAATGGCCAAAACATTAAAAAACAACTTTTGTCAGCTGTTGTGCATCTAAATACAAACTCAAAAGAAAGGTTATTCATACAAAATGCAATGCCTGGTACACTGTGATTTAACTTCTTTATTCAAAGTACCATGTTTTGTTATTTTCCTATCATATTTCAAATACTTATCAGCTAGGCAACTTCTCGTTTTTGATGTGGCATATAGTGTTTTATGGCAATTCAGTGTATCCATCAGGATATAGATGAAATAATGGAGCATGAAAACTAGCTGCTTCTGTAGGCAGACTCCACAGTTAAAAACATTTCACTATTAAATTAAGTACATCTGTTTTCCTTTAGGGGCTCACAGTAAGGAACTTGATTTCAAAACCGATTATACTTAAATTGATAGATAAAGGGTTGATTCTAAATATTTGCACATAATTGGATATACATTTAAATATTTCTCCAAGATGTATTTAAGAACAGAGTGATGCCAAATAATTAGTATCCTTTAATTTTTCATTATTTGAGAATGATATGCCTGTTTTTTTCACATCAGTTTTTATTTTTTATATTTTTTGGTCTACTTAGGAGAGCAGCTGGCATTTCAGATTTATTTCTCCCATATTGTTCTCAAAACAAAGTAAAACCAAATTGAATTCTAGTTCATGCATGCATTTCCATCTTACTAAGATTCTCATTTATTTTTAGAATTATGTTATTGCTAAGTTGGACTTTGTAGACTTCGAAAGGAAGATATTCTGACAAATCTCACTAAATAAGTGACCTTTATGTTATGTTCCAATTCTTATATAAACCTTCCTTAGTTGTCATTTATATATGTTAAACATTTAAAAGGAGAGAAATTATGCACTGAAGTTTTGTAAATGTCTGGATAATCACTTTTTTCCAGTCTCATCTTAAATTTCTACTCTTTTTCTCCAACATGCTTCTGATATGACTTCCTAATCATGGATCTTTGTGCTTTGATAACAATTCTTTTTTAATTTTTAGTGGTACTCATATCCATTTTCTCTTTGGTCCCACTATAACATTCCTTTAAATATATTAACTTTTGGTTTTCTAAAAGTGGTTTCAAAAGATAGCATATAATCTCAAGTTCATATTTCTGACATTAATTCATAGCATAGTAGAGGAATTGAATGTAAAATGTAAAAGTTTCTGAGTGGCAAGGAAAATAGTTGCCATCAACCTTTTGACTTCACATAGAACACAGAGCGAGCGGATCTTGGGTTCTTAGATGAGAAACTAGTGGCTGACTTCAAAGTGCTCACATATTTTCATATGTATGTAACATAAACAACTAGCTTCCTATTAAAGTTTTCAGTGCCACTCAATCCAAAGAGCAACCATCAGCAAACTTTATAAAAAACTAAGTAGCAAATATTTTAGGTTTTGTGAGCCATATGATCTCTGTTGCAACTACCCAAATATGCCATTGCGGCATGAAAGCAGCCATAGGCAATATTTAAAGAAATAGGTAAAACTTTATTTACAAAAGCAAATGGCAAACTGGATTTTTCCTGCTTGCAGTATTTTGCCAATTCTGAGACAGAGTTTTCATTGTGAAATTACTCTCTAGACAGAGACTGACTTCTAGAGCTGAAAATTTTTTTTATTAAGCTAATTTGCATGGCCCCTTTCCAAGGCCAAAACTCCTATTTATAATAAATATATATATATTATGTATATAATATATAACATTTTATATATTATATATTATTTATATATGTTATTTATATTTATATTATGTATTGTATGTATATATTTATATTTATCTCTTATCTATTATTATATACACACACACACATCCATACACACACACACATATGAGGGGTGGAGAAGAAAGGGAAGAAGAGAGGTACAGAGGTTGAAGGGGTTAAATGCACTGATTAAAACTGCTGTCTCTTTCAATTGTGAGTTGACTTCACTCTTTTCATAATGTTGAATGGTCTTTTACAGGCTACAGACATTTTTGGGTCCAAGAAAAGGAGAATTTAATTTGGATTTTATGGCATATACTTACATGGTTTTCAGTAACTCCTATGTATTAGTCTGCATCCAATCAAGAGAGAATCCACACTGTAATTTAAAGGGGGAAATTTAACGTAAAGAAATTTTAAGTTATACAAAATAGAAGAGTAAATATGAAAACATTGACAGAAATCCAACAGTATCCCTAGGTTGAAGGAGAGAGAACCCACAGAAGGATAAACTTGGAATTGGGGGGCTACCTCTTCAAGTTGGGTTTGGATATTTTTGGAGAAAGTGTGTTTGTAGCTCACTGGATGGTGGAAAATTTCTCTGGGTTACTTAAGCCAGAGCCAGGTCACAGTCACAAGGTAGGCACAAAGAAATAATTCAAAGTGCAGGTAATTATTGGCTTGTGGATGTGTGTTCAGGAGTCAAGGATGTTTCAAAGGCCTGGAGCATGTGGTGTTATTGTTGGGAAGGCTATGGAATATTAGTTATGAAGGAAAGATGGGGGCAGGGAGGGAAAGCACAAAAGCATAGCAGCTGAAATCAAGAAATGAAACCCCTTTCCCTTTGCATGTCTCATTTGTGCCCTGTACTTAAAAAGTTTAACAATGTGGCAGTTACCAAAAAATCATAGGTAAAGGGTCTAGATCAGTTTTTGTAGCACAGGCAATGAAGGTTCATTTTGGAGGTGAGAGGTAATAAATGGCATACTTCCTATGTGTACGAGGTTTATTGTTAGACATCCCTATGTAAGAATTGCTTTCCAGAGTATTCTTAATTCCCCCTTGCTGACTTATTTTGTGTCATGAATTGAAAATGTCAAGCCACAGCTCATTTTGTTACTTACATATGCCCTTTGGTACATGGTACCAGAAATATGTGGGTAGTGGAGGAAAAACACAACTGGAAACCTACAGACTCTGAAGCTAGTCAGATCTATTTTTCCATTCATTAACTGTATACAGTTGTAAGGTTAGGATCAATTTCTCTTGAATGTACATTTATTTTGAAAGGGTGGAGTTACAAATTTTTTAGAGTTATTATGTTGAATGCAACTGGAAATGAAAGGACTGTTGAGGTCTCCGTTGATTATTAAATTTATTTTTTCAGAATTTTGTTTCATTTATGATGTATTTTAACTATTTAAAATGAGTAATGTGAGACCTCCCATTCTAAAAACACTCAAATATATACCTGGTATTCATAATGTTTATATTCTTTTTCTTAAAATGACCTCCAAAACTTATAAAAATGTCAGGTCCCCCAAATCCTGGATCCATCCCTGCAATAAACCTGATATAGTAACAAAGCTGATAATATTTTGACAAAAACAAAACATTGATCTCTTTTGGAGAGAATTTTTCAAGAAAATTTCCTTACAAACTTTGCATAATGAAATATAGGACCATGTACTTAACTTCCCAAGAATTATTGCTAGTAAAGACAAAAAGACTGATACTTATGAAATGTCTCCTATCTAGAATCCCCATATGTTGTATGAATTTGTTCTTTATCATTTATTTGCAGTTTTTGTATTTAAAAAAAATTTAATCAAACAGATTCTAAACATTTGAACCAACAAGGTGGTTCCCCAAAAGATGGTAGATATTTTTGCTTTAGTTTACATAGGTCATTCTGAGGTTTTACATTCTTTAGGGAGACTTCCAAATGAAGATTTTTACCAGGAAAGAGAGATTCAGGTAAGGAGTAATCATCAAGTTTTAAAATCTAAGAGAACACAGCTTTACTTACTACTCAAGTGTGGATATAATACAGTAAAAGAGATAAACAAGATAATTATGGGCAATGAATAGAGGTGAAAAATAAGAGGAAAAAGTTATAAAAGCATGTTTGGAAGAAGCTCAGAAAGGGAAAGCAGAGATATTAACAATAAGGATTGGAGGAGATGGGGAAGGAGAAGGAAATATGTTCACTTCAAACTGCCCATGGAACATTTGTGTTAGGCATCTGGACCCTGTTTCCTGGGAGGGGAAAAATAATAAATCACTCAACTGCATTATGTTTTTATTTTAGCCTGGGAGATAAGCCACAGAGTCATAAAAAAACTAAAATGTCATTAACTAATATGAATACTTCACTCATTTTAAAAGGACTTGCTAAGAAAACTAACACAAAATGTGCTGCACAAGAGAAGACAGTTTAACATGTTTTAGAAAACACAAATATTGCATTGATGTGGTCGGCAGAATAATGCCTCCCTCAAAAGATGTCCATACCCTCATCTCTAAAACCTGTGAGTCCGTTAAGTTACATGGGCAAGAGGAATTAAGGCTGCAGGTGGAATTAAATCTGTTAATCAGCTGATCTTGAGGGTGGGATATTGTCCTGAATTGCCCAGGTGGGTCCAATTAACCACAAGAGTCCTTAAAAGTTGAAAAGGAACGCAGGTAAGGAAGAGCCCAGTAAGGAAGCAGGTAAGGAAGGTCTTAGCCTAATGGAAGGAAGATTAGGGAAGTTGTCATGGTGCCAAAGAAAGCAAGAGGACTCAAGAAGTTGGAAAAGGCAAGGACTCTGGAGGGTCTACCCTAGAGCCTCCAGAAGGAATGCAGCCCTGATAACACCTTGCTTTTAGTCCATTGAGACCCACACCAGATGTCTGACCTTCAGAACTGTAAGGTTACAAATGTGTGCTGTGTTAAGCTGCTAAGTTTGTGGTAGTGGTGCTGCACTGTAGTTGCTCTTCTATATATTACATGATCATGGATTTTAGTTGATTACTAAACTAGTCATGCAGTAAGTTTTGTGAAGACAGATTTTATTCTCTTTTCCTTTCATATTTTCCATTGTACTTTTGCAGAGTAGGATAATAATAAATGCTTGCTTAATTAACAACAGGTGAATTAAAGTACAATTTCCCTGTCCTTATTAGTGAGCTCAACAGATAATTCTTAGTTTCTGGCCTTTCTGCTCACTAAAACAAAGGCATGTGACCGGGTGTCCCTAGAGATCCCATTCAACTCAAACTGAGAACATTACTTTTATGATTCAAAATGAGAGAAAGCAGATCAAAATATTAAAAGTTTTTATACATACTTCATTGTTCCCACATCCAAAAATTAGTTTTTCCTTTACTTTTTTCCCTGTAATTTAAAGAATGAGCTGAGAGACAACACAAAATAGATTCAAAACTTTTTATTGATTATAAATGTGGGCATTTGAAATGTAACCCTAAAACTTATACAATAAAATGAATTGCATAGAGACCCTATATTTTGTTAGGTTTATTGTTGTACATTTTATTAAAGAATTGCTGTCTTCTTGAGACAAGAATCTGTAGGAATTTATAAAAAGGCCTTTCATAACTGACTTCTCCCTTTCTTCAACTTTCATAGCATTTTTACACAGGAATAGTTTTGAGTTAATTCATCTTCAGGATTGCAAATAGAAATGTTTTTCATTACGTCTACAGAAAATATCCTCTATTATAAACATGCCAATGTAAGTTTTTCATCAATGTCTTCAAAGCATTTCATGATGCCTATTCAAAGTTTAGGCTGATATTTGACATCTTGGAGACAAGTTGAAGACAAGCTTAATATGTTTTTAATATGAACATCTCTCACACTTTAGTGAAATGTCCAAACACTCTTTGCACATTTTTTTTGTCTTACACAGTACAAACCAAGTATATGAAAGAGCATAGCACAGTTCCACTGACATTCATGGGTGGTGATAATTCTAGACGATTTTATACGTCAAACGCAAAGCAGAACATGAAGCAGAACCAGATGACTTAAAAATCATTGCCTTCTCAAAGGTCATCAAGAGGAGAGGTACAAAGACTGAGAGCTGCCAGTTTAAGCTGGCCTATTTTGATGCTTGGCTTGAGTGCTATGAAATTTAACTTTTGAATTATTCAATGGTATTGTTTCTACTTGCTAGTATTAAATTATTTAATGCCCTTTAGTAGTTCAGGTTTGACTAGATTAAAGGTAGGCTAGTACTTATCTGCTAAGTTATTTTTACTAAAAATTGGAAAGTGTGATAACACTAATGATAGTAATAACAGCAAAGACAACAAAATAGCTAAGACTGGCACTATTCTAAATGTTAAATTGTTTAACCATTTGTCATCTGCTGGCAATGAAGGAGGGAATATATCTAGAAATGTATCTGTAATACTCTCACTGCCACCCGTATCTTAAACATAATCTTGGGGAGTTAGCACCAATGATGAAATCAGAAGCCCAAATGGTATCATTAAAATTAGTGACCTGATTGAAATAGCTTCATTGTACATGTTTACCTAAAAGGCAGACAATGGAAGATATAGAGCACTATGTGATGTCTTTGATGTTGACATAACTGAACTATCTTTTCAAGAATTGTTTGTGATTCTGCATTGCTTATGCAGTGGAAAGTTAATGGAACCCAAAGGTATATGATACTCTTCTGGCTGCGTCATTGATGCCTTTTGTTTTAATCCAAGGTAGAAATAAATAGCCACTTAATTAATAATGTGTGCAGATTTTCAAATTAGATTTTGTTTTAATATGGAGGCAATGTCTTTTATTCTTGTCACTAAAACTTTTTGAAGTAATTTCAGACGTTAAAAAAAGTTCCCCAAATGCTGTGAATAGTTTTTATATATCCTTCACCCAGATTCTCTTAATGTTAACATTTTAAATTAACCATAGCAAAATTACCAAAGCTGGGAAGTTAACTTGAAAAAAATACCTTCAGCTAATCTATGTGTCATATTCAAATTCCAACAGTTGGCCCACCAATGTCCTTTTACTGGTCCACTAACCCACATTGCATATTTTGTCATATGTCCTAATGTCTTCCAATCTGAAATAGTTGCTCATCTTTCTTTTCCCTTCAGAACTTGATACTTCGGTAGAGTTATTTTATAAAATGTCAATTGGAGTTTGCCTGGTGTTTCTTCTAGATTCAGTTCAGGTGATGAATTTTTGGCAAGAATACCACAAAGGTGCTGTATCCTTCTCAGTTCCTCATGTTTGGAAGTTTGTTTCTTTTACCTGTAGCAATGTCAACAAAATATATTGTCATTTATTGTTAACCCTAAGTCTAATTCCAAATATATTGTCATTTTTATTTTATTTTAAAGATTTATTTATTTCTTTTGGAGAGAGAGAGAATGTGAGGAGGAAGGGCAGAGGCAGGGGGAGAGGGAAACAGGGAGGGGTGGGGGATGGGTGGAGTGAGGGAGGGGCAAAGGAGAATCTCTGGCAGACTCCCCACTGAGTGAGGAACCTGATACAGGGCTTGATCCCAAGACCCTGAGATCACCACTGGAGCTGAAATAAAGTCAGATGCTTAACCAACTAAGCCACCCAGGCACCCCATATTTTCATTTTCAAAGTTTGCAACAAGCTAATAAGTAAAAATAGGTTTATCAGTGTTGTTTAATTTACATGTCTAATGCAAGTTATTATTATTATTTTTTAAAGATTTTATTTATTTATTTGACATCTGGAGATCACAAGTAGGCAGAGAAGCAGGCAGAGAGAGAGGAGGAACCAGGCTCCCCGGTGAGCAGAGAGCCCGATATGGGGCCCGATCCCAGGACCCTGGGATCATGACCTGAGCTGAAGGCAGAGGCTTTAACCCGCTGAGACACCCAGGCACCCCTCTAGTACAAATTATTTTATTTTATTTTATTTATTTATTTATTTATTTATTTTAATTTGTCAGAGAGAGAGGGAGAGAGAGCAAGCACAGGCAGACAGAATGGCAGGCAGAGATAGAGGGAGAAGCAGGCTCCCCGCCAAGCAAGGAGCCTGATGTGGGACTCGATCCCAGGACGCTGGGATCATGACCTGAGCCGAAGGCAGCTGCTTAACCAACTGAGCCACCCAGGCGTCCCTACAAATTATTTTAAATATTTATATATATTTTAAGGCACAGATTTATAAAGTTTTTATTTTGTTTTGTTTTTGTTTTTCAGAATTGTCTGCCCATGGTTTTATTCCCATTTTTCTATTGGATATTTGGTCTTTTATTTCTTGATTTATAAGGACATTTTGTGCATATATATAAGCCATTGTCTGTGGTGTATACTGTAAATATTCTCTCCCAGTTGTCAGTTATCTTTTGACTTTTATGCTTTTTTTGGGTTGTGCAACTTTGACATTCATAAATTATCCCCTCATTATAGATTTTCTATTTCAGAGTTTTCTTTGCCACTCTCTCATGTTTCTTTATCCATTAGAAACTGTAGTAATCACTTTCTCGGACTCAATAAGCTTCCGTGGATTTTATAGAGATTATATTGCATTTGTAAATTCACTTAAGGAGGACTGACATTTTATGTTGTAGAATTTTCCTATCCAAAAAGAGGGGATGTCTTTTCTATTTGTTCAGTCTACTTCTTTGTCTTTCAGGAGAGTTTTATAGTTCTCGTTGTAAGGGTTTTGTACATGTCTTCTTAAATTTATTCCTGATTATTTAATTTCTTTTTTACTATTATAAACAAGAAATTCTCTATTGTATTTTGTGTATATGAAGGCTATTTATGTGAATTTTATAATTGAAATTTTTATTGTTTGAATTAGTTTTACTTGTTCCCTGGGGCTTTTGGGATTTAACAGCATATTTACAAACAATATTTTGAATTTTATATGTCTTTTTATTTCTAATACTTCTAATGCTTCTAATAGAATTATTTTGCCTAACTTTATTGGCAACTAGCATCAGTATAATATTGAATATTAATGAAGATACTGAACATCTTTGCTTTATTTTGAATCTCTGTGAAAAAGCTTCTTGTCTTTCTCAGTAAGTATATTACTGGCTTTTCAAATATAGAACCTGTGCATGCACGCATGTGTGTCTCTCTATATATAATCATATATTTCAGTATATTATCTGTCAAGTCAAATATTCCTGACAGTTTTACCCATTATTGTACATGAATATTGGCATATTTTGTCCACATCTGGAAGATAGTCAGATTTTTTTTATTAGATCTATTAATATGGTGTATAGTATTAAAGGATTTCCTATATTGAACTAGCTTTGTATTTCTGGAATAAATTCCATAGGTCATGATTTATCAGTGTATTGAAGAAGTGTTGGGTTCTGCCTTCAAATATTCTTTTTGAATCAATATCCATCAGTAAATTTTTTACTTCTAAGCAAGATGGAGTAAAGAAGGTTGATTTTTCACCTTTGTCCTCAAAAAAACTAAGCTATATGAAACAATGGTTTTCAAGGTATTGGACATCATCCAATAAAGAATACTGGCCCTTCAGAGGACATGAACAGACATTACTACAAAGAAGACATCCAGATGGCCAACAGACACATGAAAAAGTGCTCCACATCACTCGGCATCAGGGAAATACAAATCAAAACCACAATGAGATACCACCTCACACCAGTCAGAATGGCTAAAATTAACAAGTCAGGAAATGACAGATGCTGGCGAGGATGCGGAGAAAGGGGAACCCTCCTACACTGTTGGTGGGAATGCAAGCTGGTGCAACCACTCTGGAAAACAGCATGGAGTTTCCTCAAAAAGTTGAAAATAGAGCTACCCTATGACCCAGCAATTGCTCTACTGGGTATTTACCCTAAAGATAAAATTTAGTGATCCGAAGGGGCACGTGCACCCGAATGTTTATAGCAGCAATGTCCACCAACAGATGAATGGATAAAGAAGATGTGGTGTGTATATACAATGGAATACTATGCAGCCATCAAAAGAAATGAAATCTTGCCATTTGCGATGACGTGGATGGAACTAGAGGGTATTATGCTTAGTCAAATAAGTCAATTGGAGAAAGACAATTATCATATGATCTCCCTGATATGAGGAAGTGGAGATGCAATGTGGGGGGTTTGAGGGGTAGGAAAAGAATAAATGAAACAAGATGGGATCGGGAGGGAAACAAACCATAAGAGACTCTTAATCTCACAAAACAAACTGAGGGTTGCTTGGGGGAGGGGAGTCGGGAGAGGGTGGTGGGGTTATGGACATTGGGGAAGGTATGTGCTATGGTGAGTGCTGTGAAGTGCATAAACCTGGCAATTCACAGACCTGTACTCCTGGGTCTAATAATACACTATATGTTAATAAAAAACAATACAAAGAAAAAAGAATACTGGCCCTTGAGAGATGTGGAACAAGTGCAGTGAGCCCTGTAAATGTCTAAGAATACTGCCAGGAGGATCTTCCAAGGTCGATAGCACTGAAGGGAAGTCCAGCAGGTTTTGAGCAGTGGATACTCTCTCCTTCCCCACTCAACTCCCTTGGGGAAGCTTTCTCAAGGTTCTCCCCCACTTCTCTGTAGGGTGTGGTAAGATTCCTGGAGGAAATGCCTCCATGAGTGTGAAAAATCCCCTTTTTTGTGCCCCCACCAGGATCTTCACACTCTTAGAATACTGTTCATTTTGCTTCTTTAGTTGGTTATAAAGACTTAGCTGAATCTTCTCACTAGCTTATCTGGCCTTTGGTGACCTCTACCCCATGTAAGCAAGTGTTCAGGTCCTGTTTCTCTCTGCAGGTTCCTTTTTCTCTCCAAATTTTAGGTTACTTGTTTACTGAATGAATCTATTTCTCTGATGGGCTGAAGAAAAACCATTAAATTGTTCAGCATTTATTCCTATTATAAGGGTGAGCCTGATGCTCTTTTCAGCTTTCTACACCTTCAAGAAAAATGGGAAGTCCAGAGAAAACTGTTGCCACAGGAAACTTATGTGTATAAATTCCAAAAATGTGGTATAAACTGTTAAAAAAAAGAAAGATTCAAAGGTTTGGTATGGACTCTAGCTATGCTAACATATATTTGATTATATATAATAATGGATCCAGGACAGCTAATTCTACTCCCTTCCTTGACCCTCTCCCTGTAAAGATCCATTCATTAATAAACCATCTTTCTTCAGGGGCGCCTTGGGTGGCTCAGTCCATTAAGCGTCTGATCAGGAACCCAGCATCTGGCTCCCTGCTCAGCAGGAGTCCCCTTGCCACTTTCCCCGCTTGTGATCTCTCTCTCTCTTTTTCTCTCTCTGTGTCAAATTAATAAAGAAGATCCTTTTAAAAAAATCTGAACAACTCTCTTCAACCCTTTCACCTCTGTAAATCTGATTCCATACCTAGGTATTTCAAAATGAACATTGCAAAAACAATTGCAATTCTAAACTTCTATGATTCTTATTAGATATCTATAAATTCTGTACAAAAGTACTGTATTGCAGGTGAACTTTTATTTTAAACAATGGAATTCAATGATTAAACTGTTTTAGAGGATGACAATTTCAGAATGTCAGAAATGTTAAATATGCAGTTATCTATTAAATACTACATAGAAATAATCCTGTGCAAAGATATAACCCCTTATTTCATATTAGTTTCTGACCTCCTCAGTGTGAGAGCTTACTGGTAGAAGCTTCTTACAGTTTAAGACTTATAATGGATAAATTATAATAATTAGCAGGACAGATGTTAAAACAGCGTCCTAGTCCAGAACAGAAGTGGTACTGTAGAGAAACTTGGACCAGAGTTGGTAACAGAGGGGTCCTTTCTGAGGTGGGCAGATATTGAAAGATTAGGGAAGAAAAAGATAAACTTGCTTTTTTTTATAACTTTGCCTAAAATTAGTTCAGCTTAATGGTCTGTGACATATACATTTTTGCAATTTTTAAATGTGATACCCTAAAGTGGAATATGAATATGCATGATTTCCTTTGAACCTACACTCTTATTTTCCTTACTATTCACAAGTAGCTCTTCTCCTGCAATTACAGTTTTGTTCTTCCCAGGATAGTTCTCTGATTTCAATCTTAACCAGTTTCCTCTGCTTCTGCTTCTAATCATGGGTATTTATGGCTTCAGGCCAGGACATTCTGAGTCTAGTGAAAATGCATATCTTGTCCTCATCATCAAAGCAAAACTTAAGGGAATTAGGAGGATACATAGATTTGGATACTAGGGAGACTTACTGTCTTATATGTGGAAATGGTTGGTTATATCCCATTTGGGAAAGATTATTATTTTTTTTTTAAATTTTAATTCCAGTAGAGTTGACATACAGTGTAATATTAGTTTCAGGTGTACAATATAGTGATTCGCCACTTCCATACGTCCAATTAGGAAAGATTCCTATTGCTCCTCATCGCATATGCTGGCCATGGTTTTGCAGATGAATTCTCAGAAAAACACTGTGGCTTATGGTTAGTGGTTCAAAAAAAAAAAAAAAAAACCCAAATATATCACTTATTAGAAAATTGTCTTGAAAACGTAAATGGTTATAATGAAACTTCAGCTGCAGACTTTCCTTAAAGCACATGAACAACAGACCTAACAGGATTTTATGGGAAAACATCCTTACTTTAAATAACTGTGTAAAGCCTGAGGAATTTAAGAAAGCAATGGTTTTAATGCTCATTTATTGAAGTGAGAAGAGATGTCCCCTGTAGAAATTGTAGCCTGGAAAGTGAAATAAATTGTCTCACTACTTATATTTTCAGTGAACTCTAAAATAGAGTCAAATTTTAGAGTAATATGTTTGAGTAGACGGAAGAAACTATAAATAGTTCACTATAAAAGTAAAGTATATAATTTAGGCTCATAAATCTGAGCTAAAATCTCAAGAAATAATTATCTTTTGATGCCCTTAACCTCATATCAGATCTTGCTTATATTCACCATAAGAAAGAAAAATAGGAGACACTGAATTAAAACAACAACAAAAAACTTGTGTGAAAATAGCAAATTTGAATGTCATCACTATCATAAACAATAAAAAGATGAGGATAAAATTGTCTCAGAACAACTGCAAATGCAGAGAACTGAAGGAACACAGACTAATCTGTTGGACTCACATATCTATTTTATATAGCAGTTATTCACGATTTCCAGAAGATCTTCATGACTCATGTTTATCCATGACTTTCTTCATGTACTAAATATTTGACCACAGTTTGCCAAACACTGTGTTATATTGGACATAAAATTTTGTAAGATACATAATGCCAGTCTCCAAAGTATTATACTTTGGGGCAGATATATCTTCAAGCAATTTTATTTTTTGTGATAAATAGTAAATCTTTTGTGTATTTGTTTTAAAGATGGAAAGAGAAACATAGGAGAAATACTTGGCCTTTGGTGGAGGAGAGAAATATTAAAATAAGGCTTCTTAGAATAAATGACTTCTTTAATAATACTCGAATGATTATTTGGAGGAATAAAAAAGAAAAGGCATGATAGGTAAGAACAAAGAAGCAAAAAATTAAAAGGAAGGAAGTGAACAAAGTCTTAGAACTATAAAGTTAAAAACAAAGACAGGATGAATAATTTTTAGTCCATTAAAGGGGGGAAAACTTTAACAAAGAAATCTCAATTAATCCAAGTTGTGATGGTAAATTTTCTTTTTTTTTTTAAGATTTTATTTATTTATTTGACACAGAGAGAGAGATCACGAGTAGGCAGAGAAGCAGGCAGAGAGAGGGGGGAAGAAGGCTCCCTGCTGAGCAGAGAGCCTGATGTGGAGCTCCATCTCAGGACCCTGAGATCATGACCTGAGCCAAAGACAGAGGCTTAACCCACTGAGCCACCCAGGCACCCCATGTGATATTAAATTTTCTTAACTAGGACACAGACTGCCCAATATTTGATCAAATATAATCCTGGGTGTTTCTGTGAGGACATTTTAGATGAGCTTAACACTTAAACTGAGGGACTGAATAAAGCTGATTGGATGGGGTCCATCCACATTAAGGAGAGAAATCAGAGGTCTGAGTAGAACTTAATGGCTGACTTTCCTCCCAATAAAATGCAATTCCTCCTGCCTGACTACCTTTGAGGTGGGCTATAGACTTTCTCCTGCCTTCAGACTGAAATGGAAGTATCTCTTCTTCCTGGGTCTCAGATGCCAGCTTTGGCACTAGATCTACATCAATGGCTATTTGGCTTTCCAGTTTACTGACTGCAGTTCTGTGGACTTGTCAGTCATCATAAATGTGTGAGCCAATTCCAATAATAAATAAATAAATCCAATTGATTCTGTTTCTTTGGAGAACATTGACTAATAGAAAATTAGTGCTAATAAAATATGTATCTATATCTATCTGTCTCTATATATCTTTAAGGTAAATTGAAAATGCAAATAATATAACACATAAATTTCAAATCTGTCTGTAATCATGAAAATGTGTGCAGGTAAATTTCATCTATTTAAAAACACAACCATATATTATCCGAAAGGTAATTGAAGAGTTATGCCTAAAAAGTAGAAAAAACCCTGTGGTAAAATAATTGAACAAGCTAAAATACATGGCTTCATCATGCAGCCAAGCATTTGATCTCTTTGTTCTAATTGTCTGCCCCAATAATGACATCCCTCTTGAAGCCAATAATGGACTGTTTCCAGGCCAAATTGGAGAAAGTCAGGTATAAAGTGAAGTGAAAGGGAAGACCCTCTGGGTGAGAAAATATTGCATAATTTGTGTAATGCCTTCATATATATATATAGTTGTTTAGCTGACCCTGTACCAATATAATTTTTTTTAATTGCTGATACTTTTATGGGAGATCTTATATTCTTTTATTTGTATTTAAAATTCTTATTGTATATTTTCAAAATATATTGAAACTAGGGGTAGAATTAATATCTCATATCTTTGAGTTGTTCATCTATTAAACCAAGTGACTTGTTTATATAAAATCTAGAAAGGGCTGCATCATATACAAAGAATTGTAATTGTTCAACTGTTAGTGATTTCCATCAGCGTTTTGTTTTGATTTTTCCTTAAGCAAAGATTGGGAAATATTCAACTATAACTCTTGAGAAATACAATATTCAACACATAGGTTAACATAGGATATATTAGCTCATGGCTTTTTTCTGAAAGTGTTGTCTTAGATGTGAAATTGACTGTATTGTCATGCAGGAGTTATTTGTGATCGTTATTATACCTCAGGGCCTGGGGATCCAGTGATAGCTCACACTGCTCAGGAGGAAGCCTAGAAATGGGAGTTTTAGTGTTGAAGATGCTTGGGATTTTAGTTTATGGTTGATTTGTTGTTCAGTATTATAGTTTATAGATCAATATATTTTACTATATTGCAGTAAGTAGATTTATTTGCCTATTTCATAAAATGATGTATACCAGATGTTTATTTTTAATGTGAGCATAATTTTGGAATATGTGCATCATAAAAAAATACCATAAAACCAGACTGATGAGGTAACTCCAGTTAGTTAACCATGTTCATAGCCATTTTCATATTGATGAAAGCTTGTTGAAATCTTTGTTTGCTTCTATTTTTCCATCAGTTAAAAAAAATTGTCACAAATCATCATTTTTAGATGGTTTGAGGTTAACAATATGAAACAATATGGATTTCAGCTGAAGTATATGGGACTTTTTGCCTTTGAACAACAGGGATTTATTGCCTTCATTAAAGAAAAAAAAAAAAAAAGCCAAGCAAACAAAGAATTATATGGATTAGGATCATAGAGCTAATGCACAATTATCATATTATTTGTAGGTTACGTTTTCCTTCTCTGGAGCAGAGAATCAAGCAAGTTGCTGTTTGGAGTAAAATCCACAAAAATATAAGGAGCTACATAATCAATCCTGCTTTATCATTATATTAAAATATGCAGGTCATAGAAAGTGTAAGTGGTTTATTTTAGTTCACAATATAATTTGTTAATAATTTGGACATCATTTCTTATATGCTTTAGTTGCTATTTATAAATCTTTGCTTCTCGACTAGTATAGAATAGAAATGATTTTATAAGACCTGTAGAAATTATAGGAAGAATCTTTTGGAACCTTATATTTTAGATTGTCCAAATCTTGCCATCAGAATGATCCCTTCCCTATTCTTCAACATACCTATCCATACATAATAGTTTATCTTGCTCATGAGAAAAGTAGCTATTGCATAAGCAATATTTATTTATACTCCTAAGTGCTTTTTCTTTTACTACCATGGTATTGGCACTGTTTAAATATCATTTCATTAAATAAGCATATATGTTAATATTAGAAGCCTATACTTTCTGCTAGTAGTTTTGCATTTATTTTCTCATATATGTGATATCATTTATTTATATCATATACAGTATGAGTACATAAATTGTTTTTCAATTTTGAGATCTAAAAATATGCTCGGTTAATTCGAAGCTACTGCTTTACAACAATAACAAATCTGTCCTTATAACTTTAAGAGAGCCATTTATAGAGACCAAGACATATTTCCAAAATATTATATGAATAATAAATATTTCTTACTTATGCTTTTAGTTCTGAAACCGTATATTCATTTGGTGTAAAACTAAGACTCAGTCTTCAGCAATAGTTTTTCATCTGTGATACAATCAGCTTTAGATGGATTAGAAATATTTATATTAATACTAAAGCATATCATATTGTTTTAATAAAATATTATTCTTCATAAAAATATGAAATTCCTCCATAATTTTGTACAAGAGATAGTCAGTCTTAGAACTGGTTTTGTGAGATTTGGTTAGAGTCTATATTGGTCTACTACTCCAATGACAAAGCCACTTGTGTTTTTTTTTTCTGAGACACATTCTTCCCAACCTTGTATTATTTTCCCACTTCTTGGATTCTTGGAAGCTATCATTAAGAAACATCTCTTTTACTCTAGCCTAGGCTTAGACTGCAGTTGTAACACTCCATGAGATGGCCCATAAGTAGCACAATTCAGAGTTGAAGATAAAAGAGTAAAGAATCATGAAACCTACATGGGAAAATGATTGTAGATATTATATTGAATGTAAATGCAAATGAATTTAGCATCTAAAAATGTGCCATTAAAACATCAGTCAAGCTCCATTGAATTATTGAAATGTATATTTTATAAAAGAGTGAATCCTATCCAGCAAAGAAGGCATTAGATTACAGTGAGATTTAAATTCATTTTATTTAAATTATTATTAAAATTCATTTAAATACATGAACTGAAGAGAAATATAGGAGATACATTTTTATTTTAAAAATGTATTGAAACCTTTTTTTTTAAAGACTGTCTTCAGTATCTAAATTGATATCTTGAGTAATCTAAACTTCAGGCATAAAAAAATAATAAAAAATAAAATTCTGACTTCCTTTTGCTGAAACCAAGACAGCTTCAATTGTGAATGAACATTTTATATTATAAAGGAAAATGTAATTTTAATGGAATATGCCAACATCATGCATTAGCTTTGTCTGATCACCATCTATGTGTAAGTTTTAGTGCTGAGTAATAAGATATCAAAAATTATTAGACCTAAGTACACTAAATTAGTAAAAACATAAAATAACATAAAATAAATGCCAACATACTAGGAAAAGCCAAATATTCTGAGACATTACTGGAAGAAATTCTTATTGACTAGAAAATTAGATATTAGAAAAATACATGTCAGGGAGAACATGATAAGCAAAGGATAAAATGATTGGTTTTCAAGAAGAAACTTGGTCATGGTGACATAGGCATATAAGGCAGAGCAAGAATTCTAAAGTACATCTCTTTCGTGGATTAAAAAAAAAAGCATTAAAATATTCAATGATTTTTTTTAAGTTTGCAAAGTGGTGGGTGATGTATGTAAACAAGGGTCTTATTTTTTCATCAAATTTTATTTGCAGGTAATGCAGTTTTAGATGTCTCTAAATCCTATGCTACTATGAAAAACATGACAGGAAAGGTGACCTTTATGCCTTAATGGGGGAGGGAGGGAGAGAATTAAGTAAAAGTCATAGGAAATTGGAAATGATAAAACATAAAGATGAACACTGTGGGACTGTGTACATTTTCTGGACATAAGAGACTCCATTTTGAAGCTCCATTTCACTTTCCAAATAATAAACTCTTGAACTAGGCCACAAGAGGCAATTGTTTCACAAGCAGTTGCTCATAAAATTTCAACAGAGCAACTCACATTCAGATCTTATGAGAACAGTAAATTAATTACTGCATGGAAGGGATAGTTTCATTTGATAGCCCCTATAAAATAAGAAGATAGTAATGAGAAGCAGCTCAACTGGTCAGCACTAAGTTGGTGGCTATTTTCTCTTCTCTTCTTTATCTATGTCCTGTAATTGCCCCTTTCTTCTTTCTCAAATGAACCCCTGCTTTACTCAAAGAAACAGGTCTTTCTGGGTATTTCAGAATCTGTGCTTCCCAAATTTTAATTCTGAGACCCTGAATAAAGGCCTTTGTTCTCTTTCAGTTTTTCTTTCTTTTCTTGGGTAATAACACAAAGATGGGAAGATTCTAGGAAAGGGGTGGGAACATTCATTGATAATAATTTAATATTATTCCTTATTGTTACAAAATCTAAGGACATGAAGGAAAAGTTTGGCTCATTGAAAGAAACTATGAACACTTCTGTTTTTGAAAGCAACTAGAAAGTAAACAAACGGTCTGTGGGAAAAATTAAAAATGTGAAACATACAAGCCGAAAAACTCATTAGATTAACAGAGATTAAAAAGTTGCTTCACTTAACATGTACGTTTAAATAGTACAAAGAATATTTTCATAATAGTGCTAGTTAATCATTAGCATAATTAATAATGTAAAAAAAGTATACTAGGATAAGCTACAGCTGAATTTCACTAAATTCCATGAGCCCAATGGAAATAAAAGTCACTAACAGAAACTAAATCTGCTCTATAAGAATTTAATCTGCTTGTATAAGAACAAGATGGAGAAAACCAATGGAGGATAAAAATAGGGGCTTAATGAATTAAAAAGACAGATTTAAAAATATTAAGGATATTCAGAAGGAGTTTTTGAACTCTCAACATTAAGGGAAGTGTAGTAATAAAACTAAAACAGTAATTGTATTAAGAGGGTATCACCGTGATGGAGATGTTAAATTGTAGGAAACATTTTTTTGAAACTGATAGTTAAAGTATAAAAAGTGTTCAAAGGCACATCAGGCAAGCCCCTGGTTAGGGCAAAGTTTTTCCACTAGCTTTAAATGCTTTCTTTCTATTTAATATTATTTGGAAGATTCAGAAGGATGCTGCTGCACTCCAATTCTTCCTGTACTGTCAATATATCAGGGGAAAGAAATCACACTGATGCTCATAAAGATATAAGAGAGAGGCTGCTGTTACTTAAAACACATTATCTTGAGAGTAGGGAGAACCATGGCAATCCTAGCTTATGAGAAAGCACTGAGAAAAATGACAGGCACACCACAACACACACACAGAGTTTACTAAGAGCATGAACTAATTCTACATTGATGTAGGAGGAAAACATTTTTTATACAGAGAACAGAATGAAGGTGTTTAAAACATACTGCTTATAACTATTGTGTTTATGGAGCAAATTTTTTCTCAAATTGTTTTTCCTTTGTCCAGCCCACTTTCCTAATGGGATTTTGCTTACAAGAATGAAAACTATCTGGATGAAGTATTATAGAACAATGGGGCAAATAAGCGGTTGTTGATATTTTTGCTTAGTAGCCTAAAGACTCAGGAAAAATGGGCTGAACTATAGTTGAACACATGGAAAAGACTTTCTAACATACTTAAATCTATGAATCCCAAACTCCTTCTTAAGAATTTAGGAAGCATAAGTGTTAGTATCTCAGTGGTAGAGGCAAATATATTTTTGTGCATAACTCTCAAATTCTCTAAAATAGAAATATATATATCTGATGATATTCAGGGTCCTTTATAAACATCACCTTTATTATATTTCCAGATTACCGGCAGGTGATAAACAAGCAAAAGACATACTAAATGCAATAAATCACGTATTTCACATGGACTCACAAAAGAGATATGGGCAAAAATTAACATTCTATGTAAATGAACATGTTTTCCAAATGTTTGTGTATATATACATTAAGGGCATAGATTACATCACAAGAGTAGGAATTGTCTTTCTGGGGTGCTGCGGCTCAGTCCTTAATCATCTGCCCTCAGCTCAGGTCACGATCCCAGGTCCTGGGATTGAGTCCCGCATCTGGCTCTGTGGGAGCCCTGCTTCTCCCTCTCCCACTCCCCCTGCTTGTGCTCCCTCTTTCACTGTCCCTTTCTCTGTCAAATAAATAAAGTCCTCAGGAAAAAAAAAAAAAAAAAAAAGGAATTGTCTTTCCCCAAATTACCTCATGCTGGACATCCTGCTCATTTCCCAAAGCAACTTACTCCCATTTTTGTGACACCCAAGCTAAGCAAGTTGTATAGTTCTAGGCCAAAAATTATTAATTTTTGGCAAATTTCCCAATGACCATTCTTTAACTTGATCCTTTAAGTATTCAACCTTAAAATATACTTCAAAACTAGTGATAACCTTTGACCTTATAGTCTCTTCAAAGTCTTGTATATGTTTTATGAATTTGTTATATATAAATGTAAAATATATATTATTTATCTATCTATCTAATCTCCTCTCTTGCTCTTTCTTTCTCTCTTGCTCTGTCTCCTGGTCATTTGCAAACTCTAGCTTTCGCTGAGTTATTATACTGTTGCCTACCTTGTATGTCAGCTTTGTGCAATAGCTAAGGAAACACAGGCTGGAATGCTTGAATTCCAGCCTTGATTACATCACTTACCATCTGTGTGACTCTGGCCAAATCATTTAAACCCTGTCTGTTTTCCCATTTGTTATTACGAAAGTAATAACTGTATAGGTGTCATGAGTGTGACAATGATTGATGGAGAAAGAGAGTCTTTGTCAGAGGATACTTGTCCTTTTACAGTGATTAAATAATGCAAGAAATTGCCTGTCCACAGATGACTGAATAAAGCAGGGGCCAGAGAATAGCATGTCCTATTGACAGGGTTAGATTTCCTGGCTCTCAAGGCATATTAACAATAGCAGCTTCCTGCCTGTGATAAAGATTTTAGAGAAATAGATTCTATAAGATCTCTCTCTCCCTCCTTTTTTTTTTTTTTTTTAAGAGAGATGGGGAGCTTATGAGCAGACGGGAAGAGGCAGATGAAGATGGAGAGAGACAGAGAATCTTAAGTGGGCTTCACACCCAGCATGGAGAAAAAAGTGGGGCTCTATCTCATGACCCTAACATCATGACCTGAAGTTAAGAGCTGGATGCTTAACCAACTGAGCCACCCAGGTGCCCCCCATTAAATCTTCCAAAAACTCACCTCCCTCCTATTCTCCAATAATTTACATACTCCTAGCCTATATTCATTGCTTTAGATACTGGATTTGTGTGTTTCTGCTCATCTTGCTCATTTGCAAGAAACTGATGTAAAACCTCAGCACTTTCCTTTTTTGAGAGACTGAATGAAGCAAAATTCATTGACTTTGGGATTCTTGAACTAGTTGGACCTGGTCTGAAGCCTAATTAGCTCTGTCCCAACAATAACAAAGCCCTTATATAGTCATTGTGAGAGTTTGGTTATGAACATGAATGAGGTCCTTGACATTTATTAAGCAGTCAGTAAATTTTAGCCATTGATATTATAATTAAAATAGTAATTAACTTTCATATTGAATGTCATCAGAACTTTTGTTCTTTTGTTTTGAGATGCTAATCACTTAAATGACTGCCATTCTCAGAAAATTTTTTTTTTAAAGATTTTATTTATTTGACAGAGAGAGATCACAAGTAGGCAGAGAGGAAGCAGAGAAAGAGAGAGAAGGAGGCAGTCTCCCTGCTAAGCAGAGAACCCGATGTGGGACTCGATCCCAGGACCCTGAGATCATGACCCGAGCTGAAGGCAGAGGCTTAACCCACTGAGCCACCCAGGTGTCCCCCATTCTCAGAAATTTTTAAAGCAAATCACAAAGCTTCAACTAAACATACATGTCTGACTTAGAGTAAAAAGGACTATCAACTATTGAATGATTTCTGAGTAGTAAGCAATTTACTTAACAGTTTAAATATTCAATTTTATTATTGAAAGCATGTTTAGAGTCAGGTACTATATTAGTTTGCTAGCTGCCATAGCAAAGCATAGGTGAATGAAATAGCACAAATTTATTTTCTCATAGTTCTGGAGGCTAGAAATCCAAGATCAAGGTATTGGCTGAGTTGATTTTCTTGTAGACCCTCTCTTTGGCTTGTAGATGACCGTCCTCCCTCTGTGTCTTCACGTGGTCTTCCACTATATGTTTGTGTCTTAACTCCTTTTCATAAAAGGGTACCAGCCATTTTGGATTAAGGCCCACACATAAGACCTGCAAATGTAGTCACATTCTGAGGCACTGAGGGTTAAGACTTCAGCAAATGAATTTTGGGAGAACATAATTCAGCCCATAACAGGTAGTATAATTTCCATTTTATAAATGAGGAATTTGAGTTACAGAGTCAATATCATTCCTCAAAATCATGTAGCAAGTGAATTGAAGACCTGACATTTAAATCTGGTTGCCTCTAACTTCAAATTTCAGGTGCTTTCTCACTATCTCTCCACCAAAGTAACTAGATGGTGTTTTAACCACTGAGAACATTTAAGTACTGGGCCTTGTGCATTATGACTCCACATCTCATATAAATGTAGTTGCCAGTACTGCTAGGTTTTCATCAAACTGTTCCCTCTCCTGTACAGGCTAGTCTACATTTTGTGTAATTCTATAATTGAGTTCTGACTAATGAAATGTGGCTGGGAGTGGTATTACAACTTTTAGACTTACCCTATAACCATCATACATATACATATGTTGTACATAATTGTAGTTTTTCTCTTATCTCTATCTTCCAACATTGGATGTCATGGGACATGACATGTCATGGCAGGGCCCCTATCAACTTGGGTATCTGAATGACTGCACAGATCAGAGTCATTTCCTTACTGTTCATGAAACTTTATGGGAATGAGCAAAAAACCATTGTATTACACCACTGAAATACCAGAATTTATTTCTTACAATATACAGATTTAGCTTAACTAAGACAAACAAGTGATGTGGGTCATAGATTGTCTCAAGAAAAATGAAGAACCCCAGAAATCATAAGAAATTTCAGCTATGATCTAGGTTGCAGAAATCTAGAAACTGGTTAAAAGCTTGGTATCCTTTTGCATTCAGCAGAGGGTGCTACAGACTTGGGAATTCTTGGGTTTTGCACTATCTTACTTTGCTATCTGGGTTTGAAAATAGAAACATAAGCATGGACACAGAGGGATTAATAAAACCTTTGTTTATGTTTGAGTAATTTAATTCCAACCTGGTTCAGAATGAATTAGGAGCCTCTAGAAAACTTGCTGACCATGGTATTTAAAAGCAAGATGCTTCACTAGATGAGTCACCTAGGTTTATAATAATTATTTCCCTAAATTTGTAAATAAAATTAAAATTTCAATTTTCCTAAAATCTTAAATGTACAGTTGTTCTTTTTTCATTTACCAGGGCTTCATTGCCTTGTTTTTTTTTAATCTCACATCTGTTTTTAATTTTGTTTGCTTTGTTCTGTCATAAATACTATCCCTTGCAAAATATAATATATGCATTTGAAATCATGAAGGGCAGGAAATAAATATATAAAATTATTTTTACTTTTAACATTGAGATATGAAAACAGTACAACATCAGAGAAAAAAGAGATGATCAAAGAGATGAAAGGTGGTTTAGAGATATCAATAATGGAATCTGGATCTCTTCATCTCGAGAGGGAAAAAGAAATTGAGGAGCTCTGAATAAAAGGTATAAGAAAGATCTTACTACAATTTTCAGGTGTGATAATATTTTTCTATCAATGGAGAAAAAAACTAAATATATGTAGCACACACATAAAAGTCAGCTTAAAATTTTATTTTCTTGTACAGATTTTGTATTAAAATTTACTAATTCTGTTTTTATAAAATTAATAATGTTATACAAATCTATTAAATGCAGTTACATTTATTAATTAATTTGGAATGATTACTCTCCGTAGTATCTCTTTTCATTTAGGAATTAGATTAACCAAATATTATCTGATTTGGCATGTAACTTTAACTTTGTTAAAGAGCAATTCTCAGATGCCCCTAATATTACCAACGGTGTGATTTTTCTATTTTAGCTATTAGAAATTATAGATCAGGGCGCCTGGGTGGCTCGGTGGGTTAAAGCCTCTGCCTTCGGCTCAGGTCATGATCCCAGGGTCCTGGGATCGAGTCCCTCATTGGGCTCTCTGCTCTGTGGGGAGCCTGCTTCCTCCTCTCTCTCTGCCTGCCTCTCTGTCTACTTGCGATCTCTGTCTGTCAAATAAATAAATAAAATCTTTAAAAAAAAAAAGAAATTATAGATCACTTATAGTGTTGGTGTGTTTTAAAGATCCATGTGCTAATTCTAGGTACAGTGACAGAGTATTTTTTCCTACAACTAAAATTCAAAGATCATCAATAGGTTTATGTTGTAGTATCAGAAATAGTTATTTGAGGGGTGTTTGGGTGGCTTAGACAGTTAAGGGTCTGACTTTGGCCCAGCTCATGATCCCAGCATCCTGGGATCAAGCCATTCATTGGGTATCCTGCTCAGCTGGGAGTCTGCTTCTCCCTCTCCCTCTGACCCTCAATCCTGCTTGTGTTCACATTCTCTATCAAATGAATAAATTAAAAATCTTAAAAAAAAAAAGAATAGCTATTTGACTTCCAACAGAGACAGAGTAATGGGAACTAGATTCTCCCTCCCACTTGAAACAACCAAAGGAAAAAACAAGGAAGAAAGAAAAATATTTGAAATTAACGTTTTTAAATCTCTGCACATTAGGTAAGAACACAGTGATCCCTAACAGAGAGGAAACAAGTCAGGGTCTTATGCCTATGAGACTTTTGGGGCAGCGGTACATAAAGAGGCTACCCAGGTAGAACCTGTCAGACTCTGTGAGTTGAGAAGATGTTGCTGGGACTCCAGAGAGAATAAGGTAGTTACTGTTGGCAAGACAGTGTATCAGAGAGAACGGCATGGATAAAGATTATCAAGATCTGAAAATACCCAGTCCCATATTTAGTGGAGTATTTGTCAACAACGCAGAAATGGAACCATCAGAGAACAGAGAAAGATATATTGGAAAAGGTTAAAGTACCAGTAACTGACGCTGATAGAAGGGAAGGAAGAATGCCTGTTTTATCAGCCAGATTGGAAAAAAAAGAAAATCTCATAATTCATAGCATATTGGGTAAAGTACCAAGAATTGACCTGCCTCAACAGGGGAAAAAATTAATCTTAGACTAAACATGGCTCTGGTCTTGTCTAACAAATCTTAAAAGCAAGACACGAAGGATCAAACTATTTCCAAGTAGCTAAACTGGGACCCAAAACAAAACAGAAAATTTATAGAATAAAAATGTATTGTACTCAACAAGTTAAGATACATACGTGGTGTAAAATCAAAGTTTGCCAGATATTAAAAAATGGAAGAATTATTACCCAGAATGGTGAGAAAAATTTGGCAAAATCAATATTATACTGACAGATATATTAGAATTAGCTTACTATAATATTAAAATTTTATTATAACTGCACTTCAAGTGCAGTTAGGTAGAAAAAGTATATATCAAAAAGGACAAGTTGAACTAGAAATAAAAACTACAATGTGTTACATGAAAACAGCACTGGATGGAATTAGACATTGGTAGAATAGATATTGCAAGACATTAGTGAATGTGTTTTTTTTTTTTTTTTTTAGATTTTATTTATTTGATAGACAGAGATCACCAGTAGGCGGAGAGGCAAGCAGAGAGAGAGGAGGAAGCAGGCTCCCCGTTGAGCAGAGAACCCGATGCGGGGCTTGATCCCAGGACCCCGGGATCATGACCTGAGCCGAAGGCAGAGGCTTTAACCCACTGAGCCACCCAGGTGCCCCAACATTAGTGAATTTGAAGAGAAAACAAGGGAATCTATCAAAAAAGAAATACAGAAAAGATAAACAATTAAGAAAATTTGAAACAGCAGTGATTAAAGTCCTCCTTGGAAAAAAAGGAGAGATAAGAACCATAGGAAGACATAATGGGCATTTTTTCTTCCATATTTGATGAAAACAATAAACCTACAGACCTAAGAAGCTCATAAACACTAAACATAAAAAAACATAAAGACAACTGCATCAAGGGATAACATTATCAAATTGCTCAGAAATAGGAATAAAGAGAAAAACTTAAAAGCAATAAGAGAAAGAAAGACGGGATAGGTAGAAACAAAGATAAGAATGTCAGCAAAGTTTCCAACAAAAATATTAAAGAAGACATTGGAACCACATCTTTAAAATACTGAAAAAAAACACAAAGATATCAACAAAACAACCTAGAATTTATATCTAGGAAAACTATCTTTCACAAACAAAGGAAATATAAAATACCTTTGGAAATATAAAAATTGAAATAATTCATCATGAACAGGTCTAGAATATATGAAATATTGAAATGTTGAAATAAAAATAATCCAAATGGAAATATGAGTCTACAAAAACAGAATAAAGAACACTGGATATGGATAAATATGGCTACTGGTATAATTTTGTAAGAAATTTTTCTTGGGGCGCCTGGGTGGCTCAGTGGGTTAAGCCGCTGCCTTCGGCTCAGGTCATGATCTCAGGGTCCTGGGATCGAGTCCCACACCGGGCTCTCTGCTCAGCAAGAAGCCTGCTTCCCTCTCTCTCTCTCTCTGCCTGCCTCTCCATCTACTTGTGATCTCTCTCTGTCAAATAAATAAATAAAATCTTAAAAAAAAATTTTTTTTCTTATTATATAAGCTTCAAAGATAACTAACTGTTGAAAATATAATATTAACATGGAATTTATAACATATGCATAAGTAAAAGGTATGATAAAAATAGCATAAAGATGTAAGTTAAAAATAGTGATTGTGTTATTATAAAGTACTTACCTATATGAAGGGATATCATGTCACTTGAATGTAGACTGCTAAGTTAAATATGTATGCTATGAACTTTTTAACAATAAACAAAGTACAAACTAGCTAAATAAGTAAAGAAGTTAATAAATAAATAAAAGTTAATAAACCAACGCTGGGGATAAAATGGAGTCACAAAAATTTCTTAATCCAAAGAAAGTCTGAGAAAAAAGACAGAAGAAACAAAGAACTGATGGAACATATAGGAAACATATGGTCAATATACTCCTATAAAAAGCAGAGAAAAATTGGATGAAAAAGCAAGAACTAAGTCTTAAGATCTAAGTCTTAAGATAACAAGAAAACAAAAAGATAAACAAAATAATTAGTCGTTATGGAAGTCAACTTAAAACTACAATAAAATTCCACTACACACATATTTGAATGTCTAAAATTTTAAAAGTTAACTCTATTATATACTGGTGACAATGCAGAGGCACCAGAAAACCCAGTACTGGTGAGTATTTAAATTAGTGTGTTCACATACTTTGGGAAACTGCTTAGCTATTTCTCTAAAAGTTAAATACATCCCCAGCATATATCTGAACAATTTTGCTCTTTGGCATTTATCTAAGAGAAAAGAAACTATCAATAGAACAATAGAAAGATATGTACGTGAAGAAACTTAATTGCTTTATTTGTGATGGTTAAAATCTGGAAACAACTCAAACATTCACCAACAGAGGAAGGGATAAACAAACTGTGGTACATTCATACTAAGAATCATTACACAAATGAAAACTCAAGATGTTAAGTAATACCTTGTTGAGAATTTTTGCATCTAAGTTAAAATAGATGGATCTGTAGGTTTCCTTTTTTTTTTTTTTTTTTTTTGGTACTAAGGTATTATCAGCCTCATAAAATTAGGATGGAAGTATTCCATTCTTTTCTATTTTCTGAATTGGTGTTAATTATTCTATAAATATTTGGTGTTAATTATTGGTGTTAATTATTCTATAAATATTTGGCACCATTCTCCAGTAAAACCATCTGGGCTTGGGAATTCCTTGTGGGAAATTTTTTATTACAACTTTTATTTCTTTGATGGCTTTAGGCACATTAGGATTATATATTTCATGTTAGTTGAATTTGGTTGGTAGTTTGCAGTTTTTGAGAAATTGATCCATTTCCTATAAGTTTTCAGACTTATGAGGTAACAGTACAAGCACACAAAGAGATGTTCAACATTATTAGCCTTTATGAAAATGCAAATTAAAAACACAATGGAATATCACTACACAGCTTTCGGATACCTGCAATAGAAAATACCTATAATATTAAGTCGTGGTGAGGATGCAGGAAAACCGTATCTGACACAGTCACAAAATAGTAGAATTTGGTTTTACAATAAAGAAAAAGGTATATTCTGGGCAAAAACAACTTCATATATAAAAACCTGAAATGAGACAGAACATAACATGTTTTGAGACGTAGAGAAAAGGCAGGGAAAAGTGACAGAAAAAAAAATTTTCTGAGATGATGCTAGAATCATAATAAGTAAAGCCCAAATCATGCATATCCATGATTTCTATTCTATTTCTATTCTATTCCTAGAATACTAGGAAGTGATTAGAAAGGTTTAGATCAGGAAAATTGTAACCATAGATTTGGATATTATTATACATTATTTTTACATATCACATATTATTACACATGTTATATTTTTATAACATACATACATGTACATTATGGTATAGGTATATCATTGAGTAGATAGGTTATATATTATTCAACATGTATATTTTGGCAATTGTGTTAAGAAAGAATCATAAATGATCAAGAAAGTGTACACAGGTAACAGTTAAGAGCATGTTGAAATAGTCCAAGTGAAAAATGATGATAGCTAAGTCTAAGATGATGATATTTTTGAGAAGGAAATAAACTTAGGAGAGGAGTAAATTTGATTAACAGAATTTCATAATTGCATTAATAGAGACAGAGGAAATTCTGGGAGTTAAGCCGGATACTTGTGAATTAACGAGACTGAGGACAGAGGAGAAAGAAAAGGTTTGATGGGCAGGGTGAAGGATTTGGCTAAACAATGGGTTCAGTTCAGGGCATATCAGCATTGAGCTACCACTTTTAATTCAGAGAAGATGCCAAGTTGGTAGGTGAACAGAGAAGTCAGGACTTTAAAAAATTGTTTAGGGAGAGTCTCAAGGAAATTCAAGATTAATGACTGATTAGAAGTAAAAGGCTATGCTGTAGTAATTTAACATCTCTTATTGATGAACACTCCAGTGGTTTTCATTTTCAGCTATTAAAAAAAAGGTACATGAATTAGCTTTTACATACATTATTTTGCAGGTGTGCAGAGATATCTGCTGGCTAGGTTCCCAGAAGTGGGATTGCTGAGAAAATGTACAAATGCTTTTGTAATTTTGTTAGATATTGCAAAATGGCTCTCCATATGGAGTTGCATCATTTTGAACCCCCACGAACATTGTGTGAGAAAGAGTGTTTCCCTACAGGCTCACTAAATGAGTACTTTGTCAAGTTTTTGGATCTTTACCAGTATCCTAGGTGAAACATGACATCTCAGTGTAGTTGCATTTTTCATTTGTCTTACCATGGGTTAGGTTAAGCATCTTTGCATATGTTTTAAGTGTCATTTATAAATCCTCTCATGTGAAATGTTTGTTCATGACCTTTGTCCATTTTACTGTTGGACTGCTGCCAAGCCCAAAACTATAGAAACCACTTTGGACCCCGGCAAAAGGGATAGGCTGGAGAAGTTTCAAAATGCATGTTAAAGAAAGCCTAGACTGCCTTTAGAGAGATTATTGATAGAAATAGGAATTTAAAGGCGATTCTAATGAGGTGTCAGTTGAAAAGGAGAAACATGTTATTAGAAACCAGAGGAAAGGTGACCCTTGCTATAAAGTGGCAAAGAACTTGGCTGAAGTGTGTTCTAGTGTTTTGTGGAAGGTACAACTTGTGAGTGACGAACTTAGGTATCTATCAGAAGAGATTTCTAATTGTTAAAAATGGTTTTCCTTGCTGCTTATAGTAAAACAGGAGAGAATTAGAGATAAATTGAAAGAACTGCAAAGCAAAACAAAACCAAACCACTCAGACTAGACTTGAAGATTTGGAAAATTGTCAGCCTATCTATATTGAAAAAAAAAAAAAAGAAGAAGAAGAAGCATGTTCCAGAGAGAACACCAAAGGTGAGGCTAGAAAAGCATTTGATAAAGAGGTTATATGGCCGTGACTCACGGCTCTAACTAGTCATCTTAGCAGAAGCTAAGGATAGAGATGGGGTTATGTCAGCAGGAACTCTGCCAGTTTGGATTAAAGGGAACAGAGACAAGATACAATAAATGAAGGCTGTTGTATTTCTGGAATTCTACAGGATGGAATAATGGAACTATCTAGCTGCAAACATGTGTTATCCTTCAAGAACAGGGAAGACTGACAGAGAATACCATGCAGAGGTTGTCCCAGCTGCCCCTGAGTCATAAGCCCAGAGCATAGGGCTGTCCCCGCAGCTCCAGAGGATGAAGCCACCTTTTTGGGCTCAGTGGGCCAAGCTACAGCCAGCAAGGGTCACTGCCAGGCAGGGCTACTCCCACAGTTGTCCTAGAGAACAAAATATTATTTTGTTCAAAGAATATTATTCTCCAGCTTTACAATTTAAGATCTAATGGCATTTGCCTTGCCGGGTTTTAGATTTGCTAGGGACCCACCATTCCTTTCTTCATTCCAATTTCTCCCTTTTAAAATGTGAATGTCTATTCTTTACCTGTCCCAACATCATATTTTAGAAGTACATAATTTGTCTGGTTTCGCAGATTTACAACTTGAGAGAAATTTTGCCTCAGGCTGAATCATACCTCCCATCTTGTTAGGTGATATTTAGATGAATCTTGGCTTGATCATCCAGAGTTGATGCTAGAAAAATTAAGACTTTTGGGGCTGTTACAATGGGGGCAAATGTATTCTTCATTGGAGAAAAACATGAACTTGGGGGGAGGGGAGGCAGAAAGCAGAGTGTATGGACTAAATTGTGTCTCCACAAATCCATGCATTGAAATCTAACCCCCAGTACACCTGAAAATGTGACTATATTTGAAGATAAAAGCCTTTAAGGCAAAGAGTAGGGTTCAGTAAGATATGACTAATATTCTTAATCAAAAGTGACTGATGTGCAATGGCAGGGTCATAGGGAAGCTCTATTTTTAATTTCTTGAGGAATCTCCACACTGTTCTCCAAAGTGGCTGCACCAACTTGCATTCCCACCAACAGTGTAAGAGGATTCCCCTTTCTCCACATCCTCTCCAACATATGTTGTTTCCTGTCTTGCTAATTTTGGCCATTCTAACTGGTGAAAGGTGGTATCTCAATGTGGTTTTAATTGAATCTCCCTGATGGCTAGTGATGATGAACACTTTTTCATGTGTCTGATAGCCATTTGTATGTCTTCATTGGAGAAGTGTCTGTTCATATCTTCTGCCCATTTTTTGATACGATTGTCTGTTTTGTGTGTGTTGAGTTTGAGGAGTTCTTTATAGATCCTGGATATCAACCTTTTGTATGTACTGTCATTTGCAAATATCTTCTCCCATTCCGTGGGTTGCCTCTTTGTTTTTTTGCCTCCATCAGAAAGGATGAATACCCAACTTTTGTAGCAACATGGACAGGACTGGAAGAGATTATGCTGAGTGAAATAAGTTAAGCACAGAAAGTCAATTATCATATGGTTTCACTTATTTGTGGAGCATAACAAATAGCATGGAGGACAAGGGGGAGATGGAGAGGAGAAGGGAGTTGAGGGAAATTGGAAGGGGAGGTGAACCATGAGAGACTATGGACTCTGAAAAACAATCTGAGGGTTTTGAAGAGGTGGGGGTGGGAGGTTGGGGGATCCAGGTGGTGGGTATTGTAGAGGGCATGGATTGCATGGAGCACTGGGTGTGGTATAAAAATAATGAATACTGTTACGCGGAAAAAATAAAAAAAAAAAATGACTGATGTTCTTTACATGAAGAGGGAGACACCTAGGATGTGTGTGAATAGAGAAAAGGCCATGCAAGGACACAGTGGGAAGGCAGCCACATGAAAGCTGAGGAGAGGACTCAGGAGAAAACAAATTTGCCAGCATATTGATCTTGGCCTTCTAAGCTCCAGAACTGTGAGAAAATTCTCTGATTAAGCCATCTAATCTGTGGTATTTTGTTACGGCAGCCCTAGAAAACTAATACATCCAGGAATTATCCCTTACTCACTGCTCAAGGCAGCACAGGGCAAAGGACATCAAAATTTGCTTTTTTCTGGGGGTGGGGGGGCTGACCTATTAAATTAGCTGTGTTCAAGTATACAATGTGTAATATTGTGAATAAAGGAACAATTTAATTTCTGATAAAGCAAACAAAAATTTAGCAAGCTGATCTACTGGTCCCAAACATGTTCAAGGTATTTGGAACCTAGCTAAGTTGGAAATCTTAGATACTACCTTTTATTGGCAATTTCTTGGGAACTAACAGTGCAACTTTCCTTTACTATAAAAGCTGGGAATTCATTTGAGATACACAGTAACCAATTACGTGAAAGATTAACCTCTCTTGGTCAGTGTGCTTCAGAGTTCTGGTTTATGAGGTTTGTTGCACGTTACAACTCTAATTGCACTACTTTTACTCTTTCTGAACACACAGTGCATTGCTCTGTTTTCTTTTTCTTTATGGAAGAAATAATAAAGCCTGTTAAGTATGAGGAACCCAAAGCTGTCACTGGACATCGATCCATAGCCAAGTCTCTATTGGTGACAGTAAATTAAATTTCAGGTCTCCTCAGAATTCTAAGTCAGGGGAAAAGAATAAAAAATAATATCAACCATTCTGCTCAGGGTAGTTTTAGCTTTACATCAAAATAAATCAAATGATCACATAAGCAGTTTTTAATATTGTACCATGGACATTTTTATAGAACTTCAAATACAGCTCTTGACTACCATTCTTCTTCTGTTATCTTGCCAACCACACCATCAATGCCTTAGAAAGAGGACCATTAGAGCATTTAACATTTTCATATCCTTTCTCTTTTATAATTGAATTTTGTAAATAGTGCTGTATCTAAGCTCTGAGGGAAACACTCAGTGTGCTGAATTTGTTTGACTCTTCCATTACAGTTACTACATGCAGACGATTAACACAAATAATCATCTAAATCTGTATATAAGCATGAGCATGTGTGACTAGGGTGGGGTAGAGGATTAGGGAAGAAAAAAAAAAATCTAACGTTCTTCCACTCTGCTCAGCATATTTCCATCTCCCCAACAGTACTGTATGCCTATTTTTAAAAGTACCACACAGTATAACATAAAAGGAATGGTTGAATTCTCATCCTTCCCTAAATAAATGTGCAGATTTCAGTTTATGGGTTAACATAAGACTTCTAAAATTTGATGACTAGGGTGGAGAACTGGAGATAATTTTCTCCAGGCTCAACTTCTCCTTCCTGAATGCTGCTTTTAGTATTCCTTGCTGGCTCATCTTCTCAAACTGACCTTTTTGTATAAGATTTCCAAAGGTTTGTTTTTTTTTTTCCCAGTGAGGGCTCGGGGGGATGTTAGTGGTGATGGTGGAATTTGCCCTCCTTTATATGTTTTTTATCTAAATAGAAAATTATTTATTACTCAAAATACTGTCCATTTGTAAACAACTCCCAGATCCATGTATTTGTTCTAGAGCTCTCTTCTAAGCTCTATTTCAGACACACAGATCTGCCTGTCTTCTTGATATCTCAACTTGGATGTCTCCTAGGAAAAGCCTAAGAAACACATCTGGTTCTGAAATCTTAATTACTCTCTATAGACTTTTTTGTATATTTATATTGTTCGTCTAAGTAAATATTATGACCATTCGGCCCATAGTTCATAACAGAGACTTAAACGAGCATGGACCTCTCTTTCTCATTCCCTGTGTGTGCTTAGTGAATCATAGTACCCCACCCAACCTCTAAAAAGACTACTGAACTGCTTGCTTTTCTTATTTGCACCATTATCCAACATTATCTTTCCATATTGTCATTATATATCTAACTCACTGGTCTCTCTGATTCCATTCTTGTACTTTCTAATCTATTCACACTGCAACAACCAAATTTATCTTCTAAGATGAAATTTTTTAACAGTATGTCTCTACAATGGTACCTACAAAGCACGGTGCATCTGGTTTCCTGACTCAAACTCCACATTCACCTCCTGTTTTTCTCTGCCATTATTGTAGTCATTGGTTCTACTTAACCACTATTTTAAGTTCTCCTTCTGAACTCATGTAAGGATCACATATTCTGGTCCCCATGAAGTTAGACATGGTCCATGACTTTCTTTGAACTACAAAATGTAATACTAAGTGAGACTTGTCACTTTCAGGCACTTTAAAAAGCATCATAGACTGTGTCATTCTTTTATCACTAATGATCTAGATGATGGAGGATATAAGAAACCATGGAGTGTGGGAAATAAATATTTGTCATTTTACTGAGATTCAAGGATTAAATTTGTTTTTCTCTTTATTCTCCAGCATGGCCAATCTGACACAAAGAATGTACCAAGTGCCTTTATATTTTTGGTAAGTCATAACATTTTCCCTTTTTTCAGAAACGCTTTCCCTGTCTCCTTGACCATTCAAATTTACCCATTAATTCTAATTTATCTTTCCCGTATCAACCTCAATAAGACCTTCCTTAATGCACTAGATTATATACTCTTATAATTCCTGTATTATTAAGTATTTATGATAATTCCAAGATTTTGGTGTAAAGTAATTTAATTATATATTTATTTAAAAATATCTAGAATGTGAGTTCCATTAGGACAGGGCCCAAGTCTGCCCTAGTCACAAGAATAAAAAGATGAACACAATTCTTTTGATACTTTCAATAGTGAAAATTTTGCAGTTAACCAGACTATTTTTAATTTGGGCTCTGCTATTTAATAGTATATAGCATTTCAAAAACTATTGTTTTTTTTTTGGGGGGGTGTCTTTCAGTTTCCTCTTCTATAAGTGGTGTTTGTTCATTTCTAAAATATGTTGAAATAATTAAATAAATTAAAGTGCTTAAAATCCATTATGCTGTTTGGCATGAAGTAGAAACACAAGAATGATTGTTCTTTCTCTTTCCATGCTGATCAGGTAACATGCCAATATCCACGGTATCAGAGCTATTCAGACCTTCACTAATCTACCCTAGTGCTGTTTTTCTATACTAGGTAATATTTCAGAAAGCTTATCAGTTCTTTCAGTTCTTTAATTATCTATTTACTTCTATGGAATTAGTATCATCAAATTATAAAATTTTAGTTCGTAAATTATTTGCTGACAAATTTCAAATCTCAACAGTTACCTCTATATATGACTTCTAGGAATGAATATTTTCAAATTGATAAAATATATCTGTATGGCACTGTTATGTGTTTTATTAGATAGGACCATTGCTGATCCCTGGGGAGGTTTTGCTCTACATTCTTTGATAATCATTAGGGAGTTGGTCTAACACTCAAGCTGATAACCATGTGCCGAGCATATTGTTTGGCTTAGTCTAGATTTTGGATGATTTAATTTTAGAATCATGCTTTGACTAACCACCAAGGGCACAGCAATGTGCAATTTACTGTTATTTTCTGCTATTGGAGTTGCAGGGCTGATAGGGGTTTGGAGTATCTTATAATTGAATATGTTGTTAAATAAAAATCAGAGTAATAAATATAGTGAACTTGACAAAATTTTTGACAGGCTCCCTGCTCAGTGAGGAGCCTGCTTCTCCCTCTGCCTACTGCTCCCCCCACCCCCGACAAATAAATAAATTAAAATCTTTAGAAAAAAAAAAGAAAGAAAGAAAATAAGGGAACAGATTTCCCTCCTCTTTTCTCTCAGAACATTTACCTTAGACCATTTGTAACATTAAACATTTTCTTATTTAAAATGCATATAAATCTTTTTGAATACTACATAGGTCTTTTGTCAATTTTATAACCCAAGAATGTCTATTTCAAGGACCTGGAGCCATCTCTTTGAAATATAAACACCTTGGGAGATAATGCCCCTAACTCCCAGTTTCTGTGGGAGGGTAAGAGCCCAGTTTCAATGATAGACTTACTCAAAGTTGCAAAACTACCTCTGTCATAAAGATAGGAAGGAGATGTTTATTTTTCCACTGGATAAAGCCACTTAACTAACCTAGATGGTAACACATTGGTGGTAACATAATTACCACCTAAATTTACCAGGTAAATTTAGAATGAATTATATGGGACAAATAGTGCAGTCAAGTCCTCTTAGTTGAGGACTAGCATTGTTTTTCCTGAAAGCATGAATGAATTGTAGTTGTTGGCTATATAAAAAGTAAAATTTCTTTCTGGGATTTCTTAGTGGACTATCAGTGATGAGCATCTGCTGGGAATGGTCAGCAATCCATCCCTATGCTGGAGGATTACTCCAAACTTTGCTGTGAAAGAGAGGAAAGGGCAAGGGGGTCAACGCTGGGAGGCAAAGACCTTTTGATCTTCTTTGCTCCAGCTTTTATTGGTCCTTCAGGATAATCATAAGTCCTTATCACTGTTTCTCACTGAAACTAGGAGGATCTGTTTAGGAGAAAGATCTGATATGCTAATCTGTGTGTTCTACTAAACACAGCCTAAGGGACAATACATGTATCTCTTAGATCACAGCATGGCTTTTTGGGCTAAGAAAGCTTCAGCATTCCAACAGCAGAGTGGCCAGCAGGACTCCACATTCCAAAGGCCCACACCCTTGTCTAAAACCTTCCTTTGCCTGCACCAGCCTCTGTGTTACATTGTAGAAAGTCAGGTATTATGGCTGATTTCATGCTCTACATTAACCCCAACAAGCATCTCATTCTAATTTAATGTTTATTCAATGATAGTAAAACTGTTTTCTTCCTTTACTACCTTTGTGAAGAAATTTTTCTTGGTTGGGAGAAGATTTAATTTTAGTTATATTTCCCCAACACGAGCAACCTCATGTTTTAAAAGAGTTTATCTTATAATAAAAAATATGAAAGGGAGAAGGCTATAACTTGAAACAGTAGGCAGTATTGATTTTGAGCCCAGAATTCCATGGAAAGGTTCATAAGAGTATATTTATTATACTTCATAGAATTATTTGTATTCAGGCCTCAAAAAATAATTCTCTACTTGCATTCTTATCTCAAATTATCAGCAATCATGTAAAATATGATTAGAGGTTTTGAAATAAAGTTAAATTACATTAAGCTAATTTAATAATAAGTTTCTGGTAATACGATGTCACACATTTAATTAGTTACCTTCTATCAACTTTCTAGGAGGAGTTAATGTAAAAAATGTAGATTGCTTTATAACTCCAAATCCACAGAAATTAAATTCAAATTTTAATTCTTCTGCTTTTTTGAGTTAATATTCAAAGAGGTTTTTATAAAGATTTTATTCCTTGGGGTGCCTGGGTGGCTCAGTGGGTTAAGCCTCTGCCTTCAGCTCAGGTCATGATCCAGGGTCCTGGGATCCAATCCTACATCAGGCTCTCTGCTCATCAGGGAGTCTGCTTCTCCCTCTCTCTCTGCCTGCCTCTCTGCCTACTTCTGCTTACTTGGGATTTCTCTCTCTCTGTCAAATAAATAAATAAATCTTTGAAAAAAATATTTTATTTCTTTAATTGACAGAGAGAGACACTGGGAGAGAGGGAACACAAGCTGGGGCAGTGGGAGAGTGAGAGACAGGCTTCCCACTGAGCAGGAAGCCTGATGTGGGGATTGATCCCAGGACTCTGGGATCAGGACCTGAGACAAAGGCAGACTCTCAATGACTGACCCACCCAGGCACCCCAATATTCAAGGAAATTAAAATCCAAAATTTATTCCACCTAATTTCATATATTACTGAATTTTTTCTTTGATGCATTCTAGATGCTGTGGAAGAGTTGAGTTTCTTTATGTGGTTGAAGAACCTCACCGGTTTTTCATTGGCTACCAAACACTAGAATAAGTGTAGATTCAATAGGGATTTATGTTAGTCAAGGTCCAGCCTCTGGTGGGCCATACTTCAAAGCACCCAACGGTTTATACACCAATATACTACAGCACTGGGCTCACATCCACCAAATTTAGATCAATTTTGCTGGGGAGGCTTTATCAGGAAGCTTTATTGCCTGGCCAACAATAGTCCCGAGTACATAATTACTACTAATAATCCTAGATGGAGGAAAATGGAGGGAGGGGCTAGGGAGAATGGAAGAAACTGGAGAAGTCACATTGTTCAGATCCCCTCTGATGAGTCACCCCTCAACTATGGGAAGGATTAAGTAAGGAGAAAATAAGAGGATAAAGATGGTGTACAAAAGGATGTCCAGTCACATTAATAAAAAAACCAAAAAACCAAAACACACACACACACACACACACACACACAGTAAGGAACAACTTTTCTATAACATCAGGAACTTAGAGCAATAGAATCTATTTAGAACATAGAAATATGAGATAAGAGTCAAGATGGCAGAGAAGTAGCAGGCTGAGACTACTTCAGGTAGTGGAGATCAGCTAGATAGCTTATCTAAAGATTGCAAACACCTACAAATCCAATGGGACATCGAAGAGAAGAAGAACAGCAATTCTAGAAACAGAAAATCAACCACTTTCTGAAAGGTAGGACTGGCGGAGAAGTGAATCCAAAGCGACAGGAAGATAGACCGCGGGGGGAGGGGCTGGCTCCTGGCAAGCGGCGGATCAACGGAGCACAAAATCAGGACATTTAAAAGTCTGTTCCGCTGAGGGACATCGCTCCAGAGGCTAAACCGGGGTGATGCCCACGCAGGGTCAGCATGGTCTCAGGTCCCTCAGGGTCACAGAAGGATCAGGAGTGTCTGAGTGTCGCAGAGCTTGCAGGTATTAGAACGGGGAAGCCAGCTACAGAGACAGAGCCGAGGAGTGAGCTCTAAACTCGGGGTTACCTTGAACCAGTCGCAGGCTCGGTCAGCTCGGAGTGTGGCCGGAGGCCAGGGTGACGGGAGTAATTGGGCGCTGTTCTCTGAGGGCGCACTGAGGAGTGGGGCCCCGGGCTCTAGGCTCCTCCGGGCTGGAGACCGGGAGGCTGCCATCTTCATTCCCGCCCTCCAGAAATCTATGGAAAGCGCTCAGGGAACAAAAGCTCCCCAAAGCAAACCCAAGCATATTACTCAGCCCGGCCCCTGGTAAGGGCGGTGCAATTCCGCCTGGGGCAAAGACACTTGAGAATCACTACAACAGGCCCCTCCCCCAGAAGATCAACAAGAAACCCAGCCAGGACCAAGTTCACCTACCAAGGAGTGCAGTTTCAATACCAAGGAGAGCAGCGGAATTCCAGAGGAGGAGAAAGCAAAGCACGGAACTCAGGGCTTTCTCCCCATGATTCTTCAGCCTTGCAGTTAATTTAATTTTTTTTTTCTTTTTCAATTTTCTTTTCTCTTCTTCTGCCAATTTTTTTTAAACTTTTACCCTTTTCTTTTTTAGCGTTTTTAAACTAGTTTATCTAATATATATATATATATATTTTTCTCTTTTTTATATTTTTTCTTCATTTGTTTTCTTTTGTTTTAATTGTTTTTGTTTTTTGTTTTTTCTTTCTGAACCTCTTTCTGAACCTTTCTCTCCCCTCACAATTTGGGATGTCTTCTGATTTGGCTAAAGCATATTTTCCTGGGGTTGTTGCCACCCTTTTAGTATTTTACTTGCTCCTTCATATACTCTTATCTGGACAAAATGACAAGGTGGAAAAATTCACCACAAAAAAAAAGAACAAGAGGCAGTACCAAAGGCTAGGGACCTAATCAATACAGACATTGGTAATATGTCAGATCTAGAGTTCAGAATGATGATTCTCAAGGTTCTAGCCGGGCTCAAAAAAGGCATGGAAGATATTAGAGAAACCCTCTCGGGAGATATAAAAGCCCTTTCTGGAGAAATAAAAGAACTAAAATCTAACCAAGTTGAAATCAAAAAAGCTATTAATGAGGTGCAATCAAAAATGGAGGCTCTCACTGCTAGGATAAATGAGGCAGAAGAAAGAATTAGCGATATAGAAGACCAAATGACAGAGAATAAAGAAGCTGCGCAAAAGAGGGACAAACAGCTACTGGACCATGAGGGGAGAATTCGAGAGATAAGTGACACCATAAGACAAAACAACTTTAGAATAATTGGGATTCCAGAAGAAGAGGAAACAGAGAGGGGAGCAGAAGGTATATTGGAGAGAATTATTGGAGAGAATTTCCCCAATATGGCAAAGGGAACAAGCATCAAAATCCAGGAGGTTCAGAGAACCCCCCTCAAAATCAATAAGAATAGGTCCACACCCCGTCACCTAATAGTAAAATTTACAAGTCTTAGTGACAAAGAGAAAATCCTGAAAGCAGCCCAGGACAAGAAGTCTGTAACATACAATGGTAAAACTATTAGATTGGCAGCAGACTTATCCACAGAGACCTGGCAGGCCAGAGAGAGCTGGCATGATATATTCAGAGCACTAAACGAGAAAAACATGCAGCCAAGAATACTATATCCAGCTAGGCTATCATTGAAAATAGAAGGAGAGATTAAAAGCTTCCAGGACAAACAAAAACTGAAAGAATTTGCAAACACCAAACCAGCTCTACAGGAAATATTGAAAGGGGTCCTCTAAGCAAAGAGAGACCCTAAAAGTAGTAGATCAGAAAGGAACAGAGACAATATACAATAACAGTCACCTTACAGGCAATACAACGGCACTAAATTCATATCTCTCAATAGTTACCCTGAATGTTAATGGGCTAAATGCTCCAATCAAAAGACACAGGGTATCAGAATGGATAAAAAAACAAAACCCATCTATATGTTGCCTACAAGAAACTCATTTTAAACCCGAAGCACCTCCAGATTTAAAGTGAGGGGGTGGAAAAGAATTTACCATGCTAATGGACATCACAAGAAAGCAGGTGTGGCAATCCTTATATCAGATCAATTAGATTTTAAGCCAAAGACTATAATAAGAGATGAGGAAGGAAACTATATCATACTCAAAGGATCTGTCCAACAAGAAGATCTAACAATTTTAAATATCTATGTCCCTAATGTGGGGGCAGCCAACTATATAAACCAATTAATAACAAAATCAAAGAAACACATCAACAATAATACAATAATAGTAGGGGACTTTAACACTCCCCTCACTGAAATGGACAGATCATCCAAGCAAAAGATCAACAAGGAAATAAAGGCCTTAAATGACACACTGGACCAGATGGACATCACAGATATATTCAGAACATTTCATCCCAAAGCAACAGAATACACATTCTTCTCTAGTGCACATGGAACATTCTCCAGAATAGATTACATCCTTGTTCCTAAATCAGGTCTCAACCGGTATCAAAAGATTAGGATCATTTCCTGCATATTTTCAGACCACAATGCTCTGAAGCTAGAACTCAATCACAAGAGGAAATTTGGAAAGAACCCAAATACATGGAGACTAAATAGCATCCTTCTAAAGAATGACTGGGTCAACCAGGAAATTAAAGAAGAATTGAAAAAATTCATGGAAACAAATGATAATGAAAACACAACGGTTCAAAATCTGTGGGACACAACAAAGGCAGTCCTGAGAGGAAAATATATAGTGGTACAAGCCTTTCTCAAGAAACAAGAAAGGTCTCAGGTACACAACCTAACCCTATACCTAAAGGAGGTAGAGAAAGAACAAGAAAGAAACCCTAAACCCAGCAGGAGAAGAGAAATCATAAAGATCAGAGCAGAAATCAATGAAATAGAAACCAAAAAAACAATAGAACAAATCAACGAAAGTAGGAGCTGGTTCTTTGAAAGAATTAATAAGATTGATAAGCCCCTGACCAGACTTATTAAAAAGAAAAGAGAAAGGACCGAAATAAATAAAATCATGAGTGAAAGAGGAGAGATCACACTAACACCAAAGAAATTCATAGAATTATAAGAACATACTATGAGCAACTCTATGCCAACAAATTTGACAATCTGGAAGAAATGGATGCATTCCTAGAGACATATAAACTACCACAACAGAACCAGGAAGAAATAGAAAGCCTGAACAGATCCATAACCAGTAAGGAGATTGAAACAGTCATCAAAAATCTCCAAACAAACAAAAACCCAGGGCCAGATGGCTTCCCGGGGGAATTCTACCAAACATTTAAAGAAGAACTAATTCCTCTTCTCCTGAAACTGTTCCAAAAAATAGAAAGGGAAGGAAAACTTCCAAACTCATTTTATGAGGCCAGCATCACCTTGATCCCAAAACCAGACAAGGATCCCATCAAAAAAGAGAACTACAGACCAATATCCCTGATGAACACAGATGCAAAAATTCTCACCAAAATACTAGCCAATAGGATTCAACAGTACATTAAAAGGATTATTCACCACGACCAAGTGGGATTTATTCCAGGGCTGCAAGGTTGGTTCAACATCCACAAATCAATCAATGTGATATAACACATTAATAAAAGAAAGAACAAGAACCATATGATACTCTCTATAGATGCTGAAAAAGCATTTGACAAAGTACAACATCCCTTCCTGATCAAAACTCTTCAAAGTGTAGGGATAGAGGGCACATACCTCAATATTATCAAAGCCATCTATGAGAAACCCACCGCAAATATCATTCTCAATGGAGAAAAACTAAAAGCTTTTCCGCTAAGGTCAGGAACACGGCAGGGATGTCCGATATCACCACTGCTATTCAACATAGTACTAGAAGTCCTAGCCTCAGCAATCAGACAACAAAAGGAAATTAAAGGCATCCAAATTGGCAAAGAAGAAGTCACACTATCACTCTTCGCAGATGATATGATACTATATGTGGAAAACCCAAAAGACTCCACTCCAAAACTGCTAGAACTTGTACAGGAATTCAGTAACGTGTCAGGATATAAAATCAATGCACAGAAATCAGTTGCATTTCTCTACACCAACAACAAGACAGAAGAAAGAGAAATTAAGGAGTCAATCCCATTTACAATTGCACCCAAAACTATAAGATACCTAGGAATAAACCTATCCAAAGAGACTAAGAATCTATACACAGAAAACTATAAGTACTCATGAAAGAAATTGAGGAAGACACAAAGAAATGGAAAAATGTTCCATGCGCCTGGATTGGAAGAATAAATATTGTGAAAATGTCTATGCTACCTAAAGCAATCTACACATTTAATGTAATTCCTATCAAAGTACCATCCATTTCTTTCAAAGAAATGGAACAAATAATCCTAAAATTTATATGGAACCAGAAAAGACCTCGAATAGCCAAAGGAATATTGAAAAAGAAAGCCAAAGTTGGTGGCATCACAATTCCGGACTTCAAGCTCTATTACAAAGCTGTCATCATCAAGACAGCATGGTACTGGCACAAAAACAGACACATAGATCAATGGAACAGAATAGAGAGCCCAGAAATAGACCCTCAACTCTATGGTCAACTAATCTTCGACAAAGCAGGAAAGAATGTCCAATGGAAAAAAGACAGCCTCTTCAATAAATGGTTTTGGGAAAATTGGACAGCCACATGCAGAAAAATGAAATTGGATCATTCCCTTACACCACACACAAAAATAGACTCAAAATGGATGAAGGACCTCAATGTGAGAAAGGAATCTATCAAAATCCTTGAGGAGAACACAGGCAGCAACCTCTTCGACCTCAGCCGCAGCAACATCTTCCTAGGAACATCGCCAAAGGCAGGGGAAGCAAGGGCAAAAATGAACTATTGGGATTTCATCAAGATCAAAAGCTTTTGCACAGCAAAGGAAACAGTTAACAAAACCAAAAGACAACTGACAGAATGGGAGAAGATATTTGCAAACGACATATCAGATAAAGGGCTAGTGTCCAAAATCTATAAAGAACTTAGCAAACTCAACACCCAAAGAACAAATAATCCAATCAAGAAATGGGCAGAAGACATGAACAGACATTTCTGCAAAGAATACATCCAGATAGCCAACAGACACATGAAAATGTGCTCCATATCACTCGGCATCAGGGAAATACAAATCAAAACCACAATGAGATATCACCTCACACCAGTCAGAATGGCTAAAATTAACAAGTCAGGAAATGACAGATGCTGGCGAGGATGCGGAGAAAGGGGAACACTCCTACACTGTTGGTGGGAATGCAAGCTGGAGCAACCACTCTGGAAAACAGCATGGAGGTTCCTCAAAATGTTGAAAATAGAACTACCCTATGACCCAGCAATTGCACTGCTGGGTATTTACCCTAAAGATACAAACGTAGTGATCCGAAGGGGCACGTGCACCCGAATGTTTATAGCAGCAATGTCTACAATAGCCAAACTATGGAAAGAACCTAGATGTCCATCAACAGACGAATGGATAAAGAAGATGTGGTATATATACACAATGGAATACTATGCAGCCATCAAAAGAAATGAAATCTTGCCATTTGCGACGATGTGGATGGAACTAGAGGGTATCATGCTTAGTGAAATAAGTCAATCAGAGAAAGACAACTATCATATGATCTCCCTGATATGAGGGAGAGGAGATGCAACATGGGGGGTTAAGGGTGTAGGAGAAGAGTAAATGAAACAAGATGGGATTGGGAGGGAGACAAACCATAAGTGACTCTTAATCTCACAAAACAAACTGAGGGTTGATGGGGGGAGGGGGGTTGGAAGGGGGGTGGGGTTATGGACACTGGGGAGGGTATGTGCTATGGTGAGTGCTATGAAGTGTGTAAACCTGGTGATTCACAAACCTGTACCCCTGGGGATAAAAATATATTATATGTTTATAAAAAATAAAATTAAAAAAAAATATGAGATAAGTGAGATATTTTGTAGTTTCTGTACTAATTTCTCCAATTAAGTACCTTTTTCTTTCCATAGCTATATATTATTTATATATATGTATATATATATATATATATATATATATATATATACATGTATATATAATTTTGTCAAATCTTCAAATTTCTGATGACATTTGCTTTAAAGCATAAGCTATTAGTCCAGTAACTTTCTCTTGTACAAAATATTTTTAACTCTTGAAAAACTTTTACTTGTAAACAGCTGTTATGTAAGAATAGCCACAATCTTGAATTCTTTTGCAGCTATTTTGTTCCACTAATTTTTAATATGGGGAATAAATTTTGGATCATATAAGATTTATGGTTTATGCCCCCTTGGAATGAGTTGAGTTATAACATCTAATCCACAGGCTCTGGATATTTTATGTCAGTTACAGGATTGTTAAATATGTAATGCTAATGTGCTTGGGCTATCAAGAAACTATCTTAGTAATTATAGGATTTTATGCCAATTATTAGTAGCACTCATGTAAACAAGTGAGTTTTGGTAGTATGAGGCAAAGATTGACTCCCATGTATTATTTATTAATTCATCATAGAATAAAAATGTCAATTAACTAAAAAGTGACATCTCTGCACTGATCATCTAAGAGTAAAACAAGACCTTTTATTAGATGAGAACTCTAAGTGCTTAGCACTGAGTTTAAATAGTTGCATTGGCCATATAGAATTTGAAATTGAATGCATTTAAATGATAATTTGATTTTTTCAGGCTTTCCACAAATCTGAAGATTATCCCAGCAAACGCAATTCTATTAGAGTGAAATACAAAGCAGCAAAGGAATACTGAATTCAACAACAGATGTTGACATTTAAACATTATAGCATTTTCATCAATTTAGTATTTTATTTATTCATTTATCATGTAAAATTCCCTTTAATTCCTTTTGTCAGTTCTAACAAATTAGCACTTAGACCCATAAGAAAAAGACACCTCAGAGTGCTGTCTCATCATTTACGGTTGGTTTCTAGAATGTGCTATCTAAGCACATCTTTTGTTTCATGATGTATGTTTGTTGTACAGAATTAAAACTTCACAACAAAAATGCCCAACCTAAGAATCAGAAAGTAATGCCTTTTGTTTTAAGCCTCTTAGGTTTTATTCCCCCCCCCCAATACAACTGAGTTTCAGTGACTCCTGATCAACAAAAACTAAATTTAAGTGTAATAATGTTAACACTATTTCCACTGGGTTAGTGTTGTAAAATCCTCAGTAAGAGTTGCAGCAAACTATTTTTTATAAAACAACGACGGTTTTCTAGAATTGACAGAAATCTTTGTAAGAAAGAACTAAACCTCCAAGTGAAGTAAATAAAAACAATCTGTGATTAAAATATCTATATTAGAAAAGAATATTTAGAAATAAGGGGGGATTTGAGGCAAGCTATAAGTGAAAATTTGCTTGTGTAACAGCAAAGCTGTGCAGATTAGAGTAGCCTAATTATTTCAAGAACACTGAAAAGAAATCTTTAAAGATCTAATTAATTTGGGAGACAAAAGATACTAATTTCAGCACACCAGGATTTATTATACTCTCTTGTGGTTAAAAGAAAAATGAAAATCTATTTGGCTTCGGTTATATTCAAACTATTTTATTTATTTATTTATTTATTTATTTGACAGACAGAGATCACAAGTAGGCAGAGAGGCAGGCAAAGAGAGAGAGAGGAGGAAGCAGGCTCCCCGCTGAGCAGAGAACCCGATGTGGGGCTTGATCCCAGGACCCTGGGATCATGACCTGAGCCGAAGGCAGAGCCTTTAACCCACTGAGCCACCCAGGTGCCCCTCATTCTCATTTTATTTTAATTTTGTTGTTTGTGACTTTATAAAAATTGTTTCACATTTAGCTTTTTAATAATACATAATTACAAATATAAGGCATGCTTCTGCTTCAAGCCATGACAGGTTAACTTGTACAATGATTGCCTTATTGCATAGATAACTAGAAAACTGAACAAAATATATGAAAGAACTGTTTATGGATTTTTGACAATCATTGAGCAGAACTGTGATTCCTGAGAGAAGGGAAACAAATGAGGTGAGCTCTATAATTGTCCCTGTTTTCTGCCTTGAGGTGCATTCTGCTATGCTCCAATGGGAGAGAAAACTCAAGCAGAATATGAAAGTTTTGTTGGGTAGAAAGGGCAGAGATCAGAGTTTAAGGAAGCTGACACAAAGAAATTAACCAGAGAGTGTGTTCCAGAGAAGATGGGGGCTGCTAGGTGGAAAAGAATAAGAAATCTATATAGGAAATAACACTAGGCTTTGCAAAGAACATGAAAATCCACAAGGCTGAGCAAAAACAAAACCAGGGGACTGTAAACTGTATCATTCCTGGAAGACATTCAGTGTGGAGAACACTTTGAGATGCATGTGGTAGACACTTCATATGGTTTCATCTTGGTAGAGGGCTAAGATACCCTTGGAATAGAGTTTGCTCTTGACTCATCCTAACAAACCTTAAATATAAACTTCACAAACCGAAAAACAGACCCTTGACTATAGAGAACAAGCTGATGGTTATGGACGGGAGGTGGGTGGGGGTTTAAACATGTGATGGGGATGAGCATCCAGTGTTGTGTGTCAGTGATGAATCACTAAGTTCTATATCTAAAACTAGCATTGCAGTCCATGTTAACTAGCTGGAATTTAAATAAATAAGATTTATTTATTTATTTATTCTCCAAAAAATTGGAGAAATAAAAATCTCTAAACAATACAGCTAATTTCTAAGTAACCTGTTTGCAAGAACAAACTTCAACACTCTTTACTATAGGCAAAATATCAAATTGCTCAAAATTGTAATGTTCTGAATGTTTGGTATCTAATCAAATACTGTTAGAAAATCAAAGCAAGAAAATGCTTTCAGAAGAAAATAACATTCAAACAGCAGAAAAATTCAGCAATGAGCAAGATAATGGAATTATCACATAAGGACTTAAAACAGCTATGTAAATATATCTGTAGACATGAAGAAAAACATGAACATTATGAAAAAAATAAAGGATGAAAAACTGGTGTTTTAAAAGCAAAAAATATGAGAGCCAACATGAAATGCACTGAATTGGTTTAATAGTAAATTAGACACTAAGTGAACCTAAAGACATAGCAATAAAAATTACTGAAATTGAGCCACATGGAGAAATGTTTGTTTAATGCCAAAAATAAATACATAAATAAATAAACAAAGATATACTGACCTGTGGAAGAATGTCAAGCATTCTTACATATGTATAATTAAATTTTCAAAAACAGAAGAAAATTACAGGGCTGCAGAAGAATATTTGAAGAATAGTCTTTTTTTTTTTTTTAAATTTGATGAAAAAAGTAAAGCCAAAGCCTGAGGAAGCTTAATAGAATCCAACCAGGATCAACACAAAGAAAACTACCTCAAGGCACACTGAATCATATTGATGAAAGTCAGTTTTAGAGAAAAATCCTAAAGGTAGTGATGGAAAAAGACACGTTAGAATACAGGGACAACAACAACAAAGGAATAACTGAGCATTTCCAGCCAGAAGCAGGTAAAACCAGAAGACAAAGGAGTGATATTTTATAATGCTGGCATAGTGGGGAAACAACCATGGGGTTAACATTTCTTTTCCATCAAAAATGTCATTGAAAACTGAACATAAAGTCTTTTTCAGCTAAACAGAAGCCCCCAAATTTTGACACTAGCAGACTTGCATTAAAAGAAGTAGAGGAAATTTTTCTGGCAGACAATTTGAATAGAAATATATCAACTTAAAGAATGAACTCATCATTACAAATTAGCCAACAAAGAAATCTCTTGGTTTAGATGGCTTCACTGGTGAATTCTATGAAATACTGAAGAAAAATTAATACCAATCCTACACAAGCTCATTTAGAGAAATGGAGGAGTGGGAACAACTCACAATTCATTTATGAGGCCAAGATTTCACTGACACTAAAGTTATACAGATATAAGAGAAGACTGCAGACTAATGTCCTTTATTAGACTGCAGACTAATGTCCTTCTTATTAATAAGAAGATGCTTAATAAAAGGTTGGCAATTTAAATCCAACACCTTATTAAAAATATAATACCTTATGAATTAATGGATTTTATTCCAGAAATAGTGGGCTGACAATATTTAAAAATCAAACAATGTACTTCACATTAACAGGGTCAAAAACCATATGATCATCCCAATAGTTGCAGAAATCATATATGATTAAAGTTAATATTCATTCATGATTAAAGAATAGGGGAACTGAAAAGTTCCCCTAAAATTGGAAAAATGCAGTTTTATCCACTCTTTTTACTACTGTTTTGTTTTGTTTTATTTTGTTCTGTTTTAATTGCAGTATGGTTGACATACATTGTTATATTAGTTTCAGGTGTACAATATGGTGATTCAATAATTCTCTACATTACTCAGTGCTTATCATAAGTGTACTCTTAATCTTCTTTACCTATTGTGCCACCTCCCCTCTGGTTACCATCAATTTGTTCTCTATAGTGAAGAGCGGGTTTCTTGGTTCATCTCTATTTTCTTTGTTCATTTTTTTAAATTCCACATATAAGTGAAATCATATGGTATTTGTCTTTCTCTGACTGAACTCATTTCACTTAGAATTAAGAGCTCTAGATCCATTCATGTTGTGGCAAATAGTAAGATTTCATTATTTCTTAAGGCTTTCTTAAGGCTTATTATTCCATTCTGTGTGTGTGTGTGTGTGTGTGTGTGTGTGTGTGTGTGTGTGTACATATATACCACATTTGCTTTATCCATTCATCCATTGATGGACATAGGCTGCTTCCATAATTTGGCTTTTTAAAATAATGCTGCAATAGACACAGGGGTGCATATACATTTTGAATTAGTATTTTTGTGTTCTTTCTGTAAATGCCCATAGTGGAATTATTGGGTCATATGCTGTTTCTATTTTTAATTTTTTGAGGACCCTCCATACTGTTTTCTGCAGTAGCTACACCAGTTTGCATTCCCACCAACAGTGCACGAGGGTTCCTTTTTTTCTCTGCATCCTAGCCAATACTTGTTATTTCTTGTGTTTTTGACTTTAGCCATTTTGACAGGTGGTATTTCATTGTAGTTTTGACTTGCATTTTCATGATGATGATGATGAGTGATGTTGTGCATCTTCTCATATGTCCATTGACCAACTGGATGTCTTCTTTGGAGAAATGTCTGTTCATGTCTTCTGCCAATTTTGATTGGATTATTTGTGTGTGTGTGTGTTGATTTGTATAAGTTCTTTATATATTTTGTATACTATCTCTTTATCAGATATGTCATTTGCAAATGTCTTTTTGCACTCAGTACGTTGTCTTTTCGTTTTGTTGATAACTTTCTTTCCTGTGTAGAAGCTTTTTTTATTTTGATGTAGTCTCAAAGTTTATATTTGCTTCTGTTTTCCTTGCTTCAGCAGACATAGCTAGAAAAAAGTTGCTATAGCAGATGTCAGAAAAATTACTACCTGTGCTCTATTCTAAGATTTTACGGTTTCAGGTTCCACATTTAGGCCCTTAATTCATTTTGAGTTTATTCTTGTGTATGGTGTAAGAAAGTGGTCCAGTTTCATTCTTATGTTTATTATTGTCCAGTTTTCCCAATAACATTTATTGAAGAGACTGTTTTTTTCCCCATTGCATTTTCTTGCCTATTTGGTCAAAGTTTAATTGAACATATAATTGTCAGTTTATTTCTGGTCTCCCTATCCTGTTTCTTTGATCTGTGTGTCTATTTTTGTGCCACTACCATACTGTCTTGATTACTAGAGATTTGTAGTATGTCTTGAAATCTGGGATTTTGATACCTCCAGTTTTATTTTACTTTTTTCGAGTTTGCTTTGACTCTTCAGGTTCTTTTGTGGTTCAAATACAAATTTGAATATTATCTGTTCTACTTCTGTGAAAAATGATGTTGATATTTTGATAAAAATTGCATTATATCTATAGATTGTTTTGGGTAGTATGGACATTATATCAGTATTGTTTTTCCAGTCCATGAGTATGAACTATCTTTCAATTTGTTTGTGTCATCTTCAGCTTCTTTCGTCAGTGTTTTGTAGTTTTCAGAGTATAGCTCTTTTACCTCCTTTGTTAAATTTATTCCTAAGTATTTATTTTTTCTGGTGCAATTGAAAATAGGATTGTTTTCTTAATTTCTTGTTCTGTTACTTCATTATTAGTGTATAGAAATGTAATGGATTTCTGTATATTGATTTTGTATCCTGAGACCTTATTGAATTTATCAGTTCTAGTAGCCTTTTGGTGGAATATTTAGGGTTTTCTATATATAGTTTCTTTTCATCTACAAATTTGCCTACAAAATTGCCTTACCAGTTTTGTCACCTTCATTTCTTTTTGTTGTCTGATTGGTATGGCTTGGACTTCAAGTATTACGTTGAACAAAATTTGTGAGAGTGGATATCCTTGTCTTATTACTGACTTTAACATGGAGGATGATGTTGGCTGTGGGTTTTTCATATATAGCCATTATTATGTTGAATTACTTGTTGAGTGTTTTTAATCATGCATGTTGTACTTGTCAGATGTTTTTCTGCACCTACTGAAATGATCCTATAATTTTTATCTTTTTTCTTGTTGAGATGATATATCATGTTCATTGATTTGTGAATAATGAAGTACATTTGAATCCCAGGAATAAGTCCCACTTGATCATGGTGAATAATTTTTTGCATGTAACTGTTGGATTTGGTTTGCTAATATTTTGTTGAGGATTTTTGCATCTATGTTCACCAGGGATATTGGCCTCAGAGATTTCTCTCTCTCTCTCTCTCTTTCTCTCTTTTTTTTTTTGTAGTGTCTTTATCTGATTTTGTTATCAAATGTAATACTGGCCACATAGTATGAATTTAGAAGCTTCCCTCTTCTTTTTTTTTTTTTTTTTTTTTTTTTTGAGGGGGGAGGTGCACATTGGGAAGAATAGGCATTAACTCTTCTTTGAATGTTTGGTAGAATTCAACTGTGAAACAATCTGGTCCTGAACTTGTATTTCTTGGGAGTTTTTGTTCTGTTTTGTTAGTTAGTTTGTTTTTTATTACTAATTCAATTTCATTGCTGGTAATCGGTCTGTTCAAATTTTCTACTTCTTTTTGATTCTGTTTGGGACATTATTTGTTTCTAGGAATTTGTACATTTCTTCTAGGTTGTTTAATTTGTTGGCGTGTAATTTTTCATAATATTCTCTTACAATCCTCTGTATTTTGTGCTATTGATTGTTATTCCTCCTCTTTCAGTTCTGATTTTGAGTCTTTTTTTTTTTTTCTTTCCTTTTTTTGATGAGTCTGGCTAAAGCTTTATCAATTTTGTTGAATTTTTCAAAAACCAGCTCCTGGTTTCATTGATCTGTTCTATTACTTATTTTAGTTTCTATTTTATTTATTTCTGCTCTAATCTCTATTATTTCCTTCCTTCTAGTTTTGGGTTTGTTTGTTATTCTTTTTCTAGTTCCTTTAGGTGTAAGGTTACATTGTTTATTTGAGATTTTTCTTGCCTCTTGAGATAGACCTATACTGCTATAAACTTGTCTCTGAAAATAGCTTTTGCTGAATCCCAAAGATTTTGGACCATTGTATTTTCATTTTCATTTGTCTTCATGTATTTTTTGATTTCCTCTTAGATTTCGTGTTTGAGCTATTCATTATTTAGTAGCATGTTATTTCACCTCCATGTATTTGTATTATTTCCAGATTTTTTTTCTTGTGGTTGATTTCTAGTTTTACAGTATTATGGTCAGAAAAAAATGCATATTTTGACTTCAATATTTTTGAACTTGTTGAGTCTTATTTTGTGGCCTAATATATGATCTGTTGTATAGAATGCTTCATATGCACTTGAAAAGAACATGTATTCTGCTGTTTTAGGATAGTGTGTTCTGAATATATGTTAGATACTTCTGGTTCAATGTGTCATTTAAAACAACTCTTTCTTGGGGCGCCTGGGTGGCTCAGTGGGTTAAGCCACTGCCTTCAGCTCAGGTCATGATCCCAGGGTCCTGGGATCGAGCCCCACATCGGGCTCTCTGCTCAGCAGGGAGCCTGTTTCTTCCTCTCTCTCTCTGCCTGCCTCTCTGCCTACTTGTGATCTCTGTCAAATAAATAAATAAAATCTTAAAAAATAAAAAATAATAATAAAAATTAAAAAAAAAAAACAAAACTCTTTCTTTGTTGATTTTCTGTTTGGATGATTTATCCATTGATATAAGTGGGATATTAAATCCCCCTACTATTATTTTATTATTATTGATTACTTCCTTTATGTTTTTTATTAGCTGCTCTATGTATTTGGGTGCTTCCATGTTAGGTGTATAAATATTTTTAATTATTGTATCTTCTTGTTGAATTGTTCTCTTTATTATTATATAGTGTCCTTCACTGTCTGTCTCTTGTAGTCTTTATTTTAAAGTTGATTTTGTTCAGTGTAAGTATAGCTACCCTGGCTTTCTTTTCACCTCCATTTGCATGATTAATGCTTTTTCATCTCCTCACTTTCGATCTTCAATCTGCGTGTGTTTCATGTCTGAAATGAATCTATTGTAGGCAGCATATAGATGGGTCTTTGGTTTTTTTTTTTGTTTTTTGTTTTTGGGTTTTTGTATTTTTTTTTTTACGTTTTGTCATCTTATGTCTTTTGATTAGAACATTTAGTCCATTTATATACATAGTAATTTTTGATAGGTATGTGCTTATTATCATTTTATTACTTGTTAATGGTTGTTTTTGTAGTTATCCCGTCCTTTCTTCTCTTGCTCTCTTCTCTCATAGTTTGTTTTCTTAGTAATATTCTTGGATTCCTTTCTCTTATTTTTTTGCATATCTGTTACTGATTTGGGATTTGTGGTTATCATTAGGTCTATGTATAACATTTTCTGTATTTTGGAGTCTATAGTAAGTTGATGATTGCTTGAATTTGAACCTATTCCTTACTCTTTCCCCCTTTAAAATTTCTTCTAAGCCTGTTTTGGTTGTCATAAATTCCTTTAACTATTGTTTGTCTGGGCAACTCTTTATCTCTCCTTCTATTCTGAATGATATTCTCATTGGATAGAGTATTCTTGGTTACAGGTTTTTGTTGTTGTTGTTGTTTGTTTGTTTTCCACTCAGCACTTTGAACATGTTATACCACTCTCTCCAGCCCTGCAAAGTTTCTGTTGAAACATCAACTGATAGCCTTATGGGGTTTCCCTTTTGTTTAACTGTTTTCTCTTGCTGATTTTAAAATCATTTCTTTATCACTACTTTATGCCATTTTAATTACTATATGTCTTGGTGTGGACCTCCTTGGGTTGATTTTGTTAGGGGTTTTCTGTGCCTCCTTGATCTGGATTTCTGTTTCCTTCCCCAGATTCAGGAAGTTTTCAGCTATTATTTCTTCAAATAATTTTTCCACCCCCTTTTCTCTCTCTTCTCCTTCTGGAATCCTTATCTGAATGTTATTATGCTTGGTGGCATTGCTGAGTTACCCAAGTCAGTTATCATTATTTTTTTTTCTCTCTTCCTCTCAGCTTGATTACTTTCCCTTACTCTATTATAGGTCATTGACCCATTCTGCTTCCTCTAGTCCACTATTAATTCCATCTAGTGTATTTTTAATTTCAGTTATTGACTTCCTCTCTGATTTCTTTCTATGTTCTCTGTCTCTTTGTTGAAGGTCTCACTGAGTTCCTCTAATCTTTTCTCAAGTCCTGTGAATATCTTTATGATCATTACTTTGAGTTCTCTATGTCTTATTACTTATCTCCATTCCTTTTAGGTCTCTTGCTATGATTTTTGTCCTGTTCTTTCATTCAGGACATAATACTTTTTCTCCTCATTTTGTCTAGTTCTCTGAATCTGTTTTTGTGTGTTAGGAAAGGAAAGTTAGCTAAATCTCCTGGTCTTGAAGGTAGTGGATTTAAAAAAGAGGTCCTATAGTGCCCTGGAGTGCAGTGTCCCCATTCACCAGAACCTGCAGTTCAGGATTGTCTCCTGTGTGTGTGTATGGCCACTTTACTGTTGTTGCTGAGACAGGTTTGCCTTTAGTCTAACTGTCTGTAATGGCTTACTTTGCCTAATGTAGGTGGGGTTTGGTCATTCTATGTTAGTGGACTAGTATGGGTCTGCCTTGGGCTTGAATTGTGTCAGACCAAGCATTTACCAGAGATATAGTAGCACTGAACCTATAGGGTACTTTCCCTATTTTGTCCCCTGAGACATTTTCATTGGTGAGTGGAGCCTGCCATTAGGCCATTTAGGTCATTGTGTGGGTTCCAGTGGGACTGATGTGTATGATTATCTTCCCCTCTTTCTGAAGCAGGAGTCACTTTGGGGTGGTGTTGGCCCCTACTGGAACTGCTTGCACACTCTTAGGTTTTTGGCATCACTTAAGATGGATGCACCCTGGCCAAGAGCATATTAGATGCAGCAGGTCAGAAGGAGAACATAGGTGTGGGGCATGCAGTATTAGCAAGGTTTGCAAAGGTCCACTGAGTGAAGGGACCTGGAGTGAAGGCCTGACTGGAGGGGGCATGTCCACAGTAGAACTTATGGGCAGGGCGGGTGGTGTTAGCAAGTTGGATATCAAGTGCTGGCACTGCACTTGTTCCTGTAGGTGTCCATGTGTCTAGGCTGTGGTGTAGGGGAGACAAATGGTGCCTGCTAGCATCTTTATTCCTGAAGAAGTCTCCCAAAAGTCCCTACCCCACCGGCACACACTCTATGATTAGTTACCAAATCTCTCTCTCATATACCTGAGGCATTTTTCAAACTGCTGTTTCTATGCTATATCTTTGTGGGGCTGTTTATTGTGCTGTCTCTTTAAGAGTAAGGACTCAGTTTCCTATTGCTTCCCTGGCTCTCCCAGCAGATTTTTAGAGCTCTAGGTGTTGAGGACTGCTGATTGTAAAAACTCTTGAAATTCAGCCCTTCCAGTTTTCCAAGCCAAATACTATGAAATTCATCTTCCCCTTTGTGGGCTTTCTGATGTGAGGATATGCTTCTCTCCCTTCTCCATGCCTGTTTTGTCCCTTTCTCCCATGGATAGTCCTATGGGTCTGTTTAGTTCCTGAATGAGTCTCTGCCCTTCCTAACATCTTCAATGTGACCTCCTCTCTACATTTATCTGTGGAGAGTTTGTTCTGCCAGTCTTTGGGTGACTTTCTGGGTTATTTACATTGATGTGTTTGTTATCTAGCTGTATCCATAGGAAAAGGTGAGCTTAGGGTCCTCCTACTTTGTCATCATACCTGGAAATCTTTTATTGCTATTTTAATTTTCATGGAGGCCCTTGTTAAATAATAAGGCAAGGATGAGAAATAAAAAGGCTTCAATTTGGGGAATAAAATTTGCAACTTTTTATTTATACATGACAGAAAATATGACAGTTTAATGAGCACAGAAAAGATTATTGATATCTTTATTCGTCAAATAACTACAAAACAAAATGAGATACCCCTGTATACTACCAAAAAGACTAAATAAAAAGATTGATATATTAAATATTTGCAAAGATGCAGAGCAACTGACAGTAGAGAAAGTAGTACAATGTTTTTGGATATTTGGAGGTTTGTTTTAAAGGCAAGCATACATACACTTAAAACACAACCAAGCAATTACACTTCTAGATATTTATCCAAGAAAAATAAAATATATATATATATATATATCCATAAAATATAAAAGGTAAATAATTCAAATGGCTATCAAATGCAGAATAAACAAATTATAATGTATTGCTACAATGAAATGCTACTGAGCAATAAAAAGAAATCAATAAATAATAAACATAATAACAAGGAAATATTTAAAAACTAAAAAAAAGACAAGTAGTCATTTCATGATTCCATTTACATGAAATTCTAGAATAGTCAAAATGTTTCTATTATAGTAGAAAGGGAATTAGTAGCTGCCCTGGATTAAGATTTGGGGAAGGTGGCTGGGCTGGTTACAAGAAAACATGGGGAAAGTAGCTGGAGTTATGGGCATACTGTATATTTTGATAGTTAAATAGTTGTATGCATTGCTCAAAATTAATCAAACTAAAATTGATTAAATTTGAAAAAAACTAAAACGAAATGAAAACCACTTACTATTGTGGTCATGGACATACATAAAAAGGTAGTGGGAAGATTGCACAGATAATACTGAACAGAAGGTATGGCAGAAGAGTGCCAGATTAGAACTTCTGGTAGGTAAAACTAAAGTTTTGTTTGTTTATTTGCTTGTTTTTAGGACATCAAGAAGAAAAGGGGACTAGTATAAGGAACTTTTGTAGACCCATGTAACATAAAGTTAAAAAGGCAGGGTTTAACATGAAATTTAAAAATCCATAATTCCAAATGAAGAGAGCTAGTACAAGAGGATAGAGGGAAATTTCATGTCAGCAACATACTTAGAGCGCTGGTCTTGGGTGACTGAGAAGAAAGCAAAGACAAAAGTATTTTTTGTGCATACATATACATGAAGGCATGAAGGGAATTCTAATTAATCTGAACTAGAGTCCTCATTCTTAACTGACAAGAACCTTCTGAAGGTAGCTGGTCAAGCAAGAATATACATTATTCAATCATAAACAATATTCAGATATTTCCCTCAAAATACAGATAAATGCATAACCGCATATGAAAAACAAACTGTAGTAGAAGAAAAATTGGCAATGAAGTTTGCTGAGGAACAGATGAAAAGTGTGACCAAATGTATTTATTTAAATTTACTCTTTTTTATAAAGAATTTCTATTTTTTGAAGATTTCTTTCTTTATTTATTTGACAGAGAGAGAGAGAGAGGGAGAGGTAGAAGTAGGCTCCCTGCTGAACAGAGAGCCCAGTGTGGGGCTTGATCCCAGGACCCTGGGAGCATGATCTGAGCTGAAGGTAGATGCTTAACTGACAGAGCCACCCAGGCATCCCTATTTAAATTTTTTCTTAAAAAATGTAACACAAGAATTTTATTCATCAAAGAACACAAAGAAGCTCAGAAGTAATTTATCAGAAAATTATAAAGAAGTGAACTTTGAAGATCTTATAAAATAAGAAGTGCTAAAGTAAAACATGGCAATAATGGATATCAAATTTATGAACTCATGAAGATATAGTAAAAATAAGAATGAGACAATTGAACAGAAATTAATAGAAATGAACAAAAAGTAAAAAGGGATTTGGGGATTATAATTGACAAAGATTATCAAAATAAAGTTAATATACATATAGAAAATGAACAAAATGTGAAAAGGATTTTGAGAACATAATCAACAAAGATTATCAAAATACAGTGAATATACACATAGCTGAAGTCCCCAGCTAAGAAATTCATATACTGGTTATCAATAAGAAAAATGGTCTGGGCACCTGGGTGTCTCAGTTAGTTAAGCGTCCAACTTTTGATTTTAGCTCAGGTCATGATCTCAGGGTTGTGAGATTGAGCCCAACATTAGTCTCTGTGCTGGCTGTGGAGTCTGCTTCAAATCACTTTCTTCCCTCTCTGCCCCTCTACCTTGCTCATGCACATGCACATTCTCTCTCTCAATAAAGAAAAAAAGTCCAATAATAAAAGATTTAAATCTATAGGTTAAAAGTTAAATTCCATTCAAAGAAATCATTGACAAAGTTCTATTAATTCTTATATATGTGTTAATAATTTTACTAGATTTAAAATTTAAAGATGAAATCATTTTTTTAAAGATTTTATTTATTTATTTATTTGACAGAGAGAGACACACAGAGAGAGGGAACACAAGCAGGGAGAGTGGGAAAGAGAGAAGCAGGCTTCCCGCTCAGCAGGGAACCTGATGTGGGGCTCCATCCCGGGACCCTGGGATCATGACCTCAGCCGGAGGCAGATGCTTAACTGACTGAGCCACCCAAGTGCCCCTAAAGATGAAATCTTTATAAATTAGACAAAGAGGTCAAATAATTTATAAGGAGAAAACAGACTTTAGCTACAGCAATATTTAACACTAGAAGGTAATGACTATTTTCTGTAATATCCATAAGAAACTGACACAATAATTATAAAAGTATACAACTTAAGAGTATCGTTTAAGTATATGTATAAAATACAGATGTATATATTTTGGCCCTGATTCACAATGTAATGGCTGTGCAGGTCCCAGTCCCTTATTTCTGCTGCTCATGGCCCACTGCTCTGGGGTCAGGGGTTTCTCCTCAAAGGTGCGGATGTGCAGGACCTCTTCTGATAAGTATGTATTTATCAGCTGGGGCAGCAGCCCAGAGTGGAAGTGGCACAGCTGGAATGGAACCCTAGCCCTGACCCCAGCTCTAAATTATATTTTCTTAAAGAGTTGTTAAGGTGATGATATGAAGCCAAATAAACTATAAGTGGAATATCTATAGTAAAATGACTGCTGAAAAAAATTCATGGACTTTGGTACAAAACAAAAATAAATTTTGAGATTGATTATGTTTGAGAAGAACTGTGTAGTAAAGAATTTAACACTGCCCAAAAAGAGATCTGCCCTTTGCCTTCTACTTTTAGGAGATTATTTCTCAAATTTTGGAATTTCATGCATGATAAAAGTTTCTTTATTTACCTGGGTGCTTTGGGAGATACCAACAATGTGGTTTAGGGTAGAGGCTTTGAGTCATGTGGTATCATGTAGTATCACTCTAACTCCAGAGAGACTGGAGATGGAGCTCAGCAAACTGGATGGCCAACTGGGCATATAAGAATGAGCTCCAACGAGACTTCTGACACCAAGGCTTGGTGGGCTTCTCTGTTTGGCAATATTGTCATGGATACTGTCACATAAATATAAGAAAAGTAACAGTTTATGACTATGAGGAGAGGACAACTGGAAACTCCATGTTTGGAAATTTCCTGGACTTTGGCTGCTCTCTAATTTTAATCTGTGTCCTTTACCTGTAATAAGTTATAACAATGTATATAATAGCTTTCAGTGAGTTCAATAAATCTTTGGAGTGGGGGTGCATGGTTGGCCCAGTTGTTAAGTGTATGCCATAGGCTCAGGTCATGATCCCGGGGTCCTGATCAAGCCCATGTCAGGCTCCCAGCTCAGTAGGGAACCTGCTTTTCCCTCTTCCTCTGCTTTTCCTCCTGCTTGTGATCTCTCTCTCTGCCAAATAAGTAAATAAAATCTTTAAAAATATATAAAAATTAAAAAAAATTCTTGTTATGAATTATTTAAACTAAATGTGGTTATAGGAACCCCTGAACTTAGAATTGTCACAATTGAAGGCAGTTTGTAACCCCGATAATACAGAAATTTTAACTAAGCATAGTTGTGAGGAAAGGTTGAAAAGCATCATAGACATATAAGCACAATTAAAAAAAAATCCTTACAAACCATGAGTAAAAATCTATAACTTGAACTAATTTATCATTTGAGCTCAATCAAGTATACCAATATACATATGTTGAAAAGATAAATAGGGAATACTGAATATATAGAATTTAAAGAAGTCAAATATTGAAAATTAATGATGGGAGATGAAAGAAAGTAAACAGGTTCTACTTATCATTTTGTAAAATAGGAAATCAACAATGTCTAAAGAAATAGTGGATTAATAAATTATATAAAGTTATAATCTCAAATGTCATTCCTAAAACAAAACTGAAAAAGTCCACTCACACACACACATACACATACATACATATTCCCAACTGCGAACATATATGTAAGATTGTAGAGATGTGTTTGTGATGGTTACAAAAAACAAAAAAAAAATGTTGTCAAGAATTTGGGTTTTGGGTTAATAGTTAACTGGATAATTTGGGTCAATCTCCTTACTAAGAATGATATGAAAATAAAAATAAAATTTAAAGGATTTGTTTGAAAGGTTTGCAGTGTTCCCCTGTAATAATGCTATAAAAAGTAGCTGAAAACTTTGAGAGGATGAGAAATTGACAAGAAATTTAGATAACCTTTAAATAGACTCATGAAGTGAGAAAGACAAAAGATAGAATGAGTCCACTTGCAGTGTTTGCCTGTGTGTGTGTAAGAGTTGGTTAGAAAAGTAGATTGATTTTAGGAACTGGAGCCTGAGATTTTACCATATCATTGAGAGTGTGTATCTGTGATAGATTCTTGCAGAGACCAAAGCCAGATTTCTACTTTCATTTCAATTAGATTGAGGAGAATCTGAAATGCTGATGCTCCTAGATAGATACCTGTTAGAGGCAAAGTAAATTATCTCTCTGATGGAAAAAAGAAATCAATGCCTCTTTGTATTATTTTAAATTGTTTCTACACAATTTCTGACTTTTAATAATAAAATATCCAAGCATACATGGAGGTAAGAAAGAAAAAGCAGGATCAAAAAAAAAAGAAACAAAGAAAGAAAGAAAGAAACACACACATACACACACACGCACACAAACACAAAAGAACAAGAGAATAAACAGATTATAGAAACAGATTCATAAAGGATACAGATAAATTATGACATGCATGCCAAAATATAATTATGTCTAATATATTTTAGAAATATGACAAAGTCTATTTTGGCATAAAACTGACACTTAAAAAGAATCAAAGAAAAATTATAAAAACTGAATGATACGGAATTAAAACTGATAGCATAATGGATGGATTAATGACTGATTAGCTAGAAAAGAGAATTAGGAAACCAGAAGACATATCTAAATAGCCATTTAAAAAGAAAGAGAGAGAAAGAAAGAGACAGACAGACTTCCTGGGCTTTTATACTGACAGTCTCAGATTTCCACAGGTTTGGGAGCAGAAACTGCAAAGCTTCTCAAGGTTCTAGCTCAAAGAAATTCAAAGGGACAGCTAAAATTATGGTGTTGGAGAAGTAGTGTCCACTTCCTGAGGGGAGGTGGTAAAATTATAATCAAAGGGGCATGCATGTAATGACAGAAGAAATGTATCATCTCTTTTATAATAATAGAAAAAACTTACATAACATTTGGTAAATCCATACAGTTAAATTCTATACAGTAATAAAAATAAATGAGACTACCTTTTCAAGTATTGATAGAGGGTGGATTTCTAAATTACCTGTTTTTCTTTCCAAGATTTTATTTATTTATTTGACAGAGAGATACACAGTGAGAGAAGGAACACAAATAGGGGAGAGGCAGGCAGAGAGAGAAACAGGCTTCCTGCCAAGCACAAACCCTCATAGGACCTGGGGATCATGACCCAAGCTGAATGCAGATGCTTAATGACTGAGCCACCCAGGTGTTCCTCTAAATTACATGTTTTAAATAAAGTGAAGAACTATGCATATTATAAGCCACCATTTCTGTAACAAGAAAGAGTATAAATCATATAAGCTTTTTTGTTTACAGAATGTCTATAGAAGAATGCATAGGTGGAAGAAATAAAATTGACATTTAGAAGGATAACTTGGTTGTGAATATGGCAATTATCACTAGTTATCTTCTGTAGAGTTTGAACTAACTAAATTATTTAACATAAATTAACATAGTTACAAGGGATTAATGGAGATACTTTAATGGAAAAGAATCTGATGATCAAAGATGTAAGACAAAATATTGAGGCAATGAACCACTTTTTTGTCAGGTGAAAAATTTGTATAGAGAATTGATCATGCGAGAATTAGAATCAGAATATGACTTTTTTTTTTTTTTTTTTTTGAGTGGCTAATTCAAGCCATTCAGGTCTTTAAGATTTTATTTATTTGAGAGAGAGAGAGAGCGAGCATGAGAGGGGAGAATATCAGAGGGAGAAGCAGACTCCCCATGGAGCTGGGAGCCCGATGTGGGACTTGATCCCAGGACTCGAGGACCATGACCTGAGCGAAGGTGGTCGCTTAACCAACTGAGCCACCCAGGTGCCCCAGGGTATTACCTTTTCAAACTGGGCTAAAGGACTTGAACTTCATTCTGTAAGTAATGACAAGTCATCAAATCTTTACGGACAGAAAAGTCACAATGAATGCAGAACATCAGGGAATATTACTTTGATAGTTTTGCCCAAGGTATAATGGAAAGAAGAGTTTATATACAGGATAGAGGGCATTGTAGTTCAAAATAAGTAAATGCATTAAAAGCTAGCACCAAAATGTTCTAAGTGAATTCAGGTCTCATGAGACAGATGAGGTACATCACAGGAATCAAGGGAAGTGATAGATGAGATTACTTAATTGCTCTGAGTGATATTTCAGAAGTCTTGGGGACCTGGTAGGATGTCCAAATGATGCAAAAAGTGAGACAATTGCCTCAGTTTTTGTTTTGTATATCTTCCCTTTAGTTAAATAAATAAATAAATAGTAAATAAATAAATAAATAAAACTATAGACAGTAAGAGTGGAATGCCTGCGCACCACCACCTCTCCCCCAGCCAATAAAAACCCCTCTTTATCAGATAGTCAGGTTGTTTCTGAGATCCAGGTGCCAGCAGAGTTTTAATTTTTGCTTCATTTAACATTAATTTGAATTATGTGGAATGAATTTCCAACAGAATTACTGCCAGTAAGTTCCTGTGTTAAGTGAGTAAAAGGAGTTCTGCTTCTGGGAAGATTGAATACATGTACTTTCCCCTTTTTTTCACATTAAGTACAACTAAAAGTATTGGAATATATCTATATATAGACATAGATATAAAACATATGAAGATTGAAAAGCCAAGAGATAAGAGACTGGTTAGCGTCCTTGGAATTCAAGGAATGACAGGGCAGTGGGTTCCTTGTGTTTTCATTTTGCTTCATATATAATATACTTGATGTTAAAGAAACTGGCAACTTAGAAATGCCAATGGGTTTAAACACATACACACAGACTACACACACACATACACACCTCCAAAAAGCCTGTATTCTATGGCCAAAAGTTCATGAGGTCAGTCTAGCAAGACAGAAATCTTTTGCACAATTATCACCTTACTCCAGCCAAACAGCACAGAAAAACTATGGCCTCACTTCAGTCCATTCCAATAAAGGCACCTTCTTCAAGCTGTAGTGAGCCACTGAAACCCCTCTGCCAGGATAGTATTAGAGAAAGTCAAGCAGAAAGCTGAGGCTTTTATTACTACCAGATGAAAATGAAACCTTCATTACCAGTAGTCCTATAGTGTCAGTAGACACCACATTAAAGCCTGGATTTCTACACCCACCTTGCAGTAATGAGATAACTTTGTCCCTCCTCTTGGTGTCAGGAGAAATCTAGTGAAGCAGATCTATAAAATTTATCTATCTAGCATAACTAAAACTTTATGACCATTGAATAATAACTCCTCATTTCTTCTATTTCCTGACCCCTGGAAACCACTATTGCATTCTCTGCTTCTATCAGTCTAACCACCTTCAATACCTCATATATGTGGAATCATGCAGTATTTGGCCTCTGTGACTGCATTATTTTACTTAGCATAATGTTTTCCAGGTTTATTCATATTTTGAAAATGGCAGGATTTTCTTTCTTTTTCTTAAAGCTGAATAATATTCTGTATATGGATATACCACATTTTCTTTACTCATCTATTGATGGACACTGGATTGTTTCCATATTTTAGCTATTACGAATAGTACCATAACAAACCATGGGGTTGAAAATAACTCTTCAAGGTTCTTGATTTCAATTTCTTTAGATGTATACCCCAAAGTAGGAATCTAGGTCATTTGGTAGCTATATTTTTAATTTTTTGAAGAATCTCCATACTATTTTCCATAGTGGCTGCACCATTTGACATTCCCACAGTGTGTAAGGGTTCCAATTTCCCTAAATCCTCATGTAGGGAGTATCCTCATGGATACTTATTGTATTTTTGTAATGTGAAAGGTAATAATAATAATAATAATAAATAATATTTGAGGTTTTCATATCTTGTGTCTATAATATTGTGTGTCTCATGTCTACATATTGTGAACTTTAAAATTCATTAAGAAGCTAGATCTCATATTAAGTGTTCTTACCACAAAAAGCAAACAGAAAAAAGAGACACAGAAAACCCTGGGAGGTGTTGGAGATATCAATTATCTTAATTGTGGAGATGGTATCATGAGTATTTCTATATGTGTAAACTCATCAAATTGTACACATTAAATATGTACAGGTTTTGTGGTCAATTATGCTATTAAAATCAACTATAAAACTTAAAAAAAAAAGAAAAGAGCTAATGAAAAGTCAGTACTTTTACTATTTCCAAGCAGTGATGAGGATATCCCCCTGAGGTGTCAGTAGAGACCACATGGGGAATTATAATGAAACAGTGCTGAGTGAAGAAAATGAGGAATCTGGATGTCTATTTCCAACTAACAATAATAAGGTGGCACCCCTTTCTGCCCCCTCTTGCTAAAATGGTGTCAGAGAAAACCAGCTAAAACACATTTAAATATGATCTAGAGTCTCAAAACATAATACTCCAAATGTCCAAGTTACAACTGAAAGTCATTTGCATAAACAATGAATCTTGGAACACTGAAAAAAAATTTAAAAAAAGGTCACTCATGATATCAAAAAAGAGGAAGACCTCAAGTTCAAGAAAAAGGGATAATCAATAGAGTCCAACACTCAGATGAAATAAATATTAAAAATATCTTACAGTGATTTTTTTAAGCGGCCTTCATAAAAATGCTTCAACTAGTAACTATAAGTATACTTGAAAAAATAGAAAGTCTCAATCAAGATATGAAAGTTATAAAATGAACCAAATGAGAATTTTTGACTTAAAAAATAATATAACCTAAATTAAAAATTCAGTGAATGGGCCCAAAAGCATAAGAGAGGGGACAGCAGAACAAATCAGTGAACTGAGAGACAGTAGAGTAGAAATTACCTAATCTGATCAACATGGAGAAAATAGACTAAGGGAGAGAAAACAAGAACAGGGCCTCAGTGACTTGGAAAAGTAATGGCTCAAAATATTCAAATTTGTCAAAAGATATAAACCTACAGATTCAGGAAACTAGCTAAAATCCGAAGAGGATAAACTCAAAGAAATACACATCAAGATGCATCATCGTCAAACTTTGAGGATTAAAGAAGAGAAACAATGAGAGAAAAGACAATTTACCTGGAGGGGAAAATCAATTACAATGACTTTGGATCCCTCAACAGAGATGACAGAAGCTAGACAGAAGTAGTACAATAATTTTTAAGTACTAAAAGAGACAAACTATCAAGACAGAAATCTATAACCACCAAAAATATTTTTCAATAATAAAGGGACAGTGAAGACACTATGTCAGATAAAGGAAAATTAAGAGAATTTGTAACCAGCAGAGCAAGATTGAAATAATGACTCAAGGAAATTCTCTGAACAGAATGAAAATGACAAAACAAGGTACCTTCATAAGTCAGGCAGGAAGAAAAAAACATGATCTCTTTCTGAGGTCATTACCAACATTGGGGGATAGTAGTCACTGTTCTTGATCTGAAGATTTAGGTTTGCCACTGTGTTCACAATAGCAGAGTTCATTCAAAGAGAAGGAAATTTTGCCTCTTTGTTTACATACAGGCATAATTCATTTTATTGCATTTCATTTTATTGCATTCCAGATATTGTGGGTTAAAGGTTTGTGGCAACCCTGTGTTGAAATAGTCTACTAGTGCCATTTTCTCAACAGCATCTGTTCTCTTTCTGTCTCTGTAACATATTTGGTAATTCTCACAATATTTCAATTTTTTTTATGTTATGGTGATCTGTAATAACTGATTATAATTTGCTAAAAGCTCAGATGATGGTTAGCATTTTTTAGCAATTAGGTATTTTCCTTTTTTTAAAGATCTCATTTACTTCTTTGACAGACAGAGAACACAAGTAGGCAGAGAGAGAGGAGGAAGCAGACTCCCCGCCAAGCAAAGAGCCTGACTCAAGGCTCGATCCCAGAACCTTGAGATCATGACCTGAGCCAAAGGCAGAGGCTTTAACCCACTGAGCCACCCAACTGTCCCTAGTAATGAGGTATTTTTTGGTTAAAGTATGGACATTGCTTTTTTAGACATAATGTTATTGCACACTTATTTGTCTAATATAGTGTAAACATAACTTTTATATGCACTGGGAAACCCAAAACTCCTTTGATTTGCTTTATTGTGATATTCACTTAATTAAGATGGTTTGGGACAAGGCCTGCAATATCTCTGAGGTATGCCCGTATAAGATGAATTATTTAAGTAGGTAAATAAAGTTCATTGGTAAGTTTATATTTTCAGAAGCAATCAGAGCAGATTTCAATAAAACCAAAAGAACAAAAAACTATAAGTCAATATTTGACAGAATTTTTTATTTATGATAATTCCTGAATATTGATTCCATAAAATAAGTTATGGATGAGAGTGGATGTAACCAAAAAGAAACTATGTTATACTTACAATCCAGAAATAAATTTAGGATTTAGACTACAATTGACATAAAAGTCTAAGACAAAATATAAAATAAATATTTAACTTATTTTGAAAATTTCTCTGAATTTGGTAAAAATCACAAGTCATTTCATACTCTTCTACCAAATGCAGAAATGTTGATCTCAAGAAGCCAATAGTTTGATCATGCACTTAAAACAACAAAATATAGATATGCAACAAGAAAAGCAGAACTTAAAGTATAAATGAAGTTTCAACCTGGGAGAGACTGTCTAGTTAGAGAAGATCCCCCAAATGATGTGGATTTGAGTTCAGCCCTCAAAAATTGAGAAGTATTAATGAATAGATCTTCACCTTAAGGTCTCTAGAAATGCAGGGTATCTTTAATAATTCTTAAAAAATCATGAAATGTAATCATATAGAGATCCTAGTGATTATCAAGTTCTTCAATACAATGACCAGTAATATGTGTTATAAATATGTATATCTATAAATCTGAATTTATTCAATTTTTGTCATTCTTAGAGCAAACAATTTTATATAATCACTAAATCCAAAATAGACCACTTAAAATACAGACTTGTCTTTACTGGAATCTACTTGGACCACAATCTAGCATGATTCTCAGCACATAGTTGGAACTTATTAAAATATGTGAAACAAATGAAATCATAATTAAAACTTTAGGAAAGTGTTAAGTAACTGATTTAAAAATTAAAGCAAGGAAATAATTCAAATTGCAATTATCAATTATAGAAGATTCATGACTTTTGTCATGTGGATATGCTTATTGTGAAACTCCTGCAATGAGTCAAACCCTTCTAATATGCTAATTCTGTATTTGTCCAAGTGTTCAATTGTTTACATGCATGGAAATTTCAGATCTATGTTTATCACAGGTAAAATTGAATCTGACTTTTCTGATCAGAAAACAGGGATCTTTACTTACCTAAGTTAAATTGACAAGAATATAATATGACCTTGGAAAAGTTATATATTTTCCTTGAACAGCAGTCTCCTAAACTATAAAATGACATGGATTTTGTTTTATTTCATCAAGGCTCTGTTGTTGGTGTTTCTTAATGGGTAATTTTACTATATTTTCCTTAAAGCCGGTAATTGTTATTTCTGTATCCTATACATTGCTAAAAATCTTTCTTTATGGAAAAGTGCTCCATGAAATAATTTACTATGTCTTTAAGGATTTTTGTCTACCCCTGTGTTTCTTTCATATTCAATTTCCTTTTTCTTTCTTATTTGAGGAGACACTTGTTTTTGTTAATTGAGTATTCTTGAATTTAGGATGAAGCCAAAAAAGGATAGAAACTTCTGCCTTTAACCATTACCATTACCTATTCAATCAATTTAGAAAAGACAGTACTGTTTATCATTTCTGTATCACATAATTAAAATTGTTTTTGTTTATCTTAAATATATCCTACCAGTTGCAACTTATTTTATGGTTTATTTTTTCTGATATAACTCCATTTAATTATATGGTTCTTTTAATACTCCTTTTTACTGGACTTCTTTTTACATTGCTGAATTTCTATTTATCTTTCTATGTTCTGTGTAATTTAAATTTAGGTAAATTTGATACTTACATGGTTTAAGTCAGTGATCTTTCAATAATTCTAAAGAGATAACCAATGATTTCTACTTATGTACAAACAAAGAGAAAGCTTTGTTTTCTCTTTTTTATTTTAAACACTATTTGCAGTTTTAGAAATTCATTTTTCTTAAATTTATCTGATTTACATTGCAAAATCCTTACTGGTACATGGTAAAGTTGATGCTCAATTATTTGCCTGTCTTGGCAAAATGAAGTGAAGATTATAGAATAACAATTAGTATTGGTATTAGCATTTTGTCAAGATTCACAAATAACAATAAAGAAGTCTCAGTTTGCCTTCTACTCATCTAAATGGCACTGAGCTTATCACTCAGTTGTGAAGCACAGGGCAGCACAGGTTTTCAGTAGAAGTGACAGGCAATTTTAATTTTTCCTCTGTATCCAGGGCTTCTGGAATTACTCTGTCAATATTGGGATTAGTTGGGTGCAAAAGGAGCAATGGGAGTTTAAAGACAGGGCAGATGGGGCACCTGGGTGGCTCAGTGGGTTTTGCCTCTGCCTTCAGCCCAGGTCATGAGATCCATGGCGTCCTGGGATTGAGCCCCACATCAGGCTCTCTGCCTTCTCTGCCTGCCTCTCTGCCTACTTTAAATCATCTTAAGAACAGGCCTTGACATAGAGACCTGGCCTAAAGAGTTACATAAATTTAATTTCTCATCTACTTTATGATGATAAAAGAATGTTCACATATTTGTTATCTTAGAAGAAATTTTAAAAGCAGTATATGTATTTTTTTTTCAGTGACGCAAAACCCAACCTTAAAACTGATTATAGGAAAAGAGAGAATAGCAGTCTTGGTTTCAGAGAGAAGAGCGAAAATATTGAAATTTCTAAGCAGTTATAAGAAAACATAAGATTAAAAATAATAATATTAAAAGAAATGCTTCCCTCTAGTTCCATGAAGAAAGATACAGTTTACCAAGGGTTCTCATAACACAAGTGTGCATACTCATCCTTGGGGAGGACAAAGGTTTTGAGCAGTCAGCCACCTGGATCAGCCTCCCCGATTTGGGTGTGATTCAGTATATATCACTTTCTCTGTGTGGCCTCTCTGTCCCGCAAAAGGAGATGATGACTCTTAATGTGTCTTTCTAGGATCCTCTATTTCCTTGACAATACAGATCTCCATTTTTAATTGTGTATTGGTGTGATTGTATAATGTTTATCACCCACACTAGGATATTTATTCTAAGAAATGCAGGATTACATCAGTCTAGTACATGGATGGATACATAATAAACACTCAAAGCGTCTTCCAATGGATGAGGTAATGTGATATTAGAAATATGCCCTTGGCCAGTGAATTGTTTTCATTCTCCTGGTTGATTAGTGTTGTTTTAAAAGTCTTACCATGGGGTGCCTGGGGGCTCAATCACTTAAATGTCTGTAATTTGATTTCAGGTCCGGTCATGATCTCAGGGTTCTCTGTCTCCCTCTCCCTATGCCCTCCCCTTGCTCTCTCTCTCTCTATCTCAATAAATAAATAAATAAATAAATAAATAAATAAACCTTTTAAAAAAATGTCTCACCGTAGCCACTTTGATAAAGCTGGGCTATACATAATTGTAAACTGAGGAAATAAGAGCATTGTAAAATAATTTAGGACAAACATTCCTAATTAAAAGTTTTGAAGTTATTTCATTTAATGACAAGGCCACCATAGTTTATATTAAATTAAATGTAATTTAAAAGTGTGATATATATATATATATATATATATATATAAATATTATGTTACATATCCCCCAAATTTATAAAAACATAACAATTTTCCTTCAGTTTGTCATTTATTCTACTTTAGCACATCAAATTCCCTATCAACAATACACTTTATTTTGAATCAGAAGCATATATATGCTTTCCAAAATATCTTAAACAAAAACAACTCTTTGTGTGGTAAAAAATGTGCTCTGAAATTTTAAAAGGAAAAATGAAGTGTTGCCAAAATTGCTATAAAATTATGTTAAAAATTACCTCCAAAAAGCTCAGTGTCTTTTAAAAAGAAATTAATAAAAAAGAGTAGAATGTAGCCATAAAAAGGACATACAGACTGTAAAACTGCTTAATAATTCATCAGGGTCAATATTTTCCATCTGATGAATGCAGAAATGAAGACATAGATTCCTTGCGTAAACTAGTTGCCAAAGGTTTAGAATGTATCCCAAAGAAGTCTAGCATTGTAGATTGAAGTTGTAGAGGTTTTGGTAATCATCAGAATCTAGCTCTTCTATTGAATGAAAAGTGTAATTTGGAACAGAAATACTTTGGGATAACAATACATTGCATTAGATGCTAAGAATTATGTATGAATTCATATGTGTATTTTTTTCACAGAAATCTTCCAATTACAAAGAGTTAAATAAGGGGGCACCTGGGTGGCTCAGTGGATTAAAGTCTCTGCCTTTCTCTCAGGTCATGATCCCACATCCGGGCTCTCTGCTCAGCAGGGAACCTGCTTCCCTTTCTCTCTCTCTGCCTGCTCTCTGCCTACTTGTGATCTCTGTCTGTCAAATGAATAAATAAAATCTAAAAAAAAAAAAAAAAAGAGTTAAATAAGCATAAACTTTGGGGTCCCAATTCTTCAATTTACTTTCTGTATGACCTTGAGAAAATCATTTGAGATATTTGATCCTCATTATTTTATGTATAAATGAAAAAATGATGCCTCTCATATATGAAAATATGATGGGATAATTCATGTCAAACATCTAGCCTAGTACCGTCTGCATGGAAGATATTTTAACATTAGGCTTCTCTTTTTTCTTTACCCAACTGTACAAATTTCTTCCACAAAATCATGATAAATTGTTTCCACCATTTCTTCTATACTTTCAGAGTCTAAATACTCATTCTTTATGTGTGTGTGTGTGTGTGTGTGTGGTGTATATGGCAGCCTGTTTCCAAATTTGAGCGTATATAAATGCTGCAAGCATTTTCTTCTGTTAGATAAAATTTGCTTCTTACAACGTATTTCTAAAGCAAGAGCAAAAGAACAGAAGGGAGGCAATAATAGGAATTAGTGCGGAAGAAGTGTTGGAAAATCTAGTTATCTGTTAGTCATGGTAATAAAGAGAAGAGTTTTTAATCTAATTAAAGAAATACTATTTTTTTCATGTGGAAGAAGTATGTTTTACATGATAAAAATAACATACATCTATATTTAGATGTTTATATATATTTTTATATATATACATGATAGCTAAAATAAACTTAGCTTGTGTCCTTTTTATAGAATATTATGTAGATAGCCTGAAAAATACAATGTGAAAAAGAAGTATCACTAAAGATGGTAAAATATCTTCTTAGAGCAGTTAATCCTTAATTCAAATCATAAGAAGAGGATTGTAGTTTTAAGAATATGTTTTTCTTTTTTAAAGGACTTAATTTTTGAGAGAATTTTAAGCTTACAACAAAGTTGAGAGAGAAACACAGAGATTTCCCATATACTTTCACCCCCACACATGGGTAGCCTCCTCCATCATCCACATCACTCACCAGAATGGTAGAGCACACATTTTTTTTTTTTTTTTACAATGACTGAACCTAGGTTAACACATTATAATCACTGAGAGTCCAAGTTCACCTTAGGGCTGAGTCTTGGTGCTGTACCTGCCATGAGTTTGGACAAATGTATAATGACATATATCTGTCATTATAATAACAGAGTAGTTTCTCTGCCTTAAAAATCTTCTGTGCTCTGTCTATTCACTACTCCCATTCCCAGACAACCATTGACCTTTTTACTGTTTCCATCATTTTGCCTTTCCTAGAACATCATGTAGTTGGAATCAAACAGTATGTAGCCTTTTTAGACTGGCTTTGTTCACTTAGTAATGTGCATTTAACGTTTCTCCACATCTTTTCAAAGTATGATAACTCAGTTCTTTTTATTTTATTTTATTTTATTTTTCTTAGAGATTTTATTTATTTTATTTGACAGATAGAGATCACAAGTAGGCAGAGAGCCAGGCAGAGGAGAGAGGAGGAAGCAGGCTCCCTGCTGAGCAAAGAGCCCGATGCAGGGCTTGATCCCAGGATCCTGGGATCATGAACTGAGCAGAAGGTGGAGGCTATAACCCACTGAGTCACCCAGGCGCCCCAACTCAATTCTTTTTAGTGCTGAATAAATATTTCATCGTCTGGCTGTAACAAAGTTTCTCCATTTACCTAACTGATGGACATCTTGGTTGTTTCCAAATGTTGGCAATTATGCATAAAGCTCCTATTAACATTGATGTTCAGGTTTTTGTGTGTACATGTTTTCAGCTCTTTGGGGGAAATACCAAGTGCTGTGAAAGTTGTAGAATATGGTAAAAGTATGTTTAATTTTTTTTAAATTTTTAAAATTTATTTTTAGCGTAACAGTATTCATTGTTTTTGCACCACACCCAGTGCTCCATGCAATCCGTGCCCTCTCCAATACCCACCACCTGGCTCCCCCAACCTCCCACCCCCCACCCCTTCAAAACCCTCAGATTGTTTTTCAGAGTCCATAGTCTCTCATGGTTCACCTCCCCTTCCAATTTCCCTCAACTCCCTTCTCCTCTCTAACTCCCCTTGTCCTCCATGCTATTTGTTATGCTCCACAAATCAGTGAAACCATATGATAATTGACTCTCTCTGCTTGACTTATTTCACTCAGCATAATCTCTTCCAGTCCTGTCCATGTTGCTGCAAAAGTTGGGTATTCATCCTTTCTGATGGAGGCATAATACTCCATAGTGTATACGAATGGATAAGGAAGATGTGGTCCATATACAGTATGTTTAATTTTTAAAGAAACCACCAAACTGTCTTCCCAAGTGGCTATATAATTTTGCATCCCTACCAACAATGTATGAAGTTCCTATTGCTCCCCATCTTCAGTAGCATTAAGTATTTTCAGTGTTCTGGATTTGGGCCATTCTATAAGCATCTTCTGACATCTTGTTTTGCAATTTGTATTTCCCTGACAGCATATGATGTGGAGTATATTTTCATGTGTTTATTTGCTATATCTTCTTTGGTGGGGTGTCTGTGAAGGTATTTGGTCCATCTTCTAATCAAGTGATTTTCCTTACTGTTGAATTTTAAGAGTTCTTTGTATATTTTGGATAACAGTCCTTTATCAGATGTGCCGTTTGCAAATACTTCCTCACAGTGTGTTGCTTCTCTTCTTATTCTCTTGATAGTGTCTTTTGTAAAACAGAGGTTTTTAATATTGATGAAATCTAGCTTTTCAATTATAATTCTTATCTTTGTTCCTTTATAAGTAAGGAGATTTTTTTCCCTCTGGCTTCTCTCAGGATCTTTTACTTTATATTTGATTTTCTGTAGTTTAAAAATGATATGCTTGTGTGTAGTTTTCTTTGGCATTTATCTTGCTTGGTGTTTTCTGAGCTTCCTGGACCCAGTTTGATATCTGACATTAATTTGGGAAAACTCCCAGTCATTTTTGCTTCAAATATTTCTTCTATTTCTTTCTCTCTTTCTTGTCCTTCTGGTATTCCCATTTTATGTATGTTACACCCTTTGTAGTTGTCCCATAGACCTTAGATATTCTGTTAAGTTTTTTCCACTCTTTGTTGAAGAGTGGTGTTATAATCCAGAAGCATAGACTCATTAAAAGACTGAGACCTATTTTTATATCCTTTGAGGATTTAAAGGATTGTATTCATATATTTTTTATATATGACTATATATATATATTCATATATATATATATGTATATATATATATATATATATGAATTTTTTTTACCCTTTGAGGATTGTATTCATATATTTTATAGCTCAGGGATTCTTCTCTTGGCTGTGTTCAGCCTACTAATAAGTCCATCAAAGGCATTCTCGGTTTCTGTTAAATTGGATTTTTTCCTTGGCATTTCTTCTTTTTGTTCTTTCTTAGGATTTCCATCTCTGCTTACATTGCTCATCTGTTTTTGCATTCTGTCTAATTTATCCATTGGAGCCCTTAGCATATTTTTATGTATATATTTAAATTCCTGATCTGATCATTCCAACACTCCTGCCATCTCAGTTTCTGATGCTTGTTCTATCTTTTCAAATTACGTTTTTTCTTTTGGTATGCTTTGTAATTTTTTCTTGATACTTGGACATAATGTGCTAGATAAAAGCAAGTGTAATAAATGACCTTTAGTTATGTGGTAATGAGGTTTGGAGAGAGGGGAAGCATTCCCTGCTCCTAGGATTAGGTCTCAGTCTTTTAATGAGTCTATGCTTCTGGATTATAACACCACAAGTGTTTCTGAGTTTTTTTCCTCCCCCCTTAGGTGGGACAGGATGGCTAGATTAGACTGATTTTGAATATTCCCCATCTCCCATGAGGAACACTAGAGCTGACTGGGGCTATATATTTCTTTTCTCATGATCAGCTGGTTCTAATTGCTTAATTAGTTTTACCCGAAGGTAGACCTTTTTAAGGAGCACAGAGTGCTGGGAAGTATTTTCAAATGGTTCCTTTTCCCCTGGCACTGCTGGAAGCAGGAGAGGACTTTTCTGCAATATTTTTTTGTGGAGATGTTGTTGAGCTTCTGGGGGTAAAACTTACAATATTGTGTCACCCTCCCACCCATAACTGGATCTTCCTGAACTCTTCAACTAAGTTGTTATCAGCAATTTATCAATTACAGTCCAGATTTTCTTCAAGAACTGGCAGCTTCTTGATACTACTTTGGTAAGACACAGCTCCTTTTGTTGGTTTCCCCTGTCTCAGGGGCAGCAGCCTTTTGCTCTGTGTGTTCTCCTCCCTTATGGATCCAAAACTTGTTGATTTTCCAGTCTGTTCAGTTTTTTACCTGCTGTGAGGATGGAGTGGTGATTTCAAGCTCCTTATAAGAAGAGCCAGAAACTCTGAATTTATTTTTCTAGGGAACTAAATTCAGAATGCCTTTGGTCTTTCTGGTAGCTTGATCTATTTTGTATAGAATTTACAGAGGGTGAGAGGATAGAAAAACACTTATTAGCCTATTCTCCAGACAAATTCCTCCAGAAGCTATTGCTTTAAGTGAGTTTTGCAGGAACTGGATAATTTGAATCTATATTTATGTGTTTAGACCCTGAATTCTAGCTATTTTAGAATTAATTGAAAGAGTATTGAAAGAGTATCTACAGATACCAGCTGGCTGGAGATACACTTGACCTAAATGTAAAAATTAAATAATCTGGATTGCAACTTTATTTTTGTAAAGGATCTGTTCATAGAGAATCACCACAGTAATAGGCAAGTTGAAATATTTTGTAGGAAGAAAATTTGGACTTGATAAAAAACTTAGAGAAAGCATTGATTGAAGCAACAGATTTCTCATCCATCACAATGAAAGACTGGTACATACCTTGGTTTAGCTGTAATACAGATAGGAGTTATCAGTTATCTGACCTCAGTTATTTTTTAAAAAGGTTCTGAGGGGGATTGTATTGGTAATAGTTCAATGCACACGCTAAGGTCTATACAGGTAAACCCATTATGAAGAGTAGTTGGGGCAGGTCATCAGAAAATTATGATAAAAGTAACAGGATATTGCAGAATATTGATATTGAGCTGTCCTTTCTGAAAATACGTGAATGATAATTTTATTGTATTGTTTCTCAAGTTCATTGTGAGTACAAGAAAGCATCCATAAACAAAAGAGAATAGTGTTTTTATTTTCTGGTCAAATTATCTAAATCCACTTTACCTGTGAGTGAAACAAATAGTAAAGGAGGATTTCAAAAACAAGATTGAGGATATCTTTATCCTCAATAAAGGATTGAGGATAAAGATATGTTTTTTATCTTTTTATTTTATTTTTTATTATCTTTTTATTTATATTTTAATAAATTAAAATTCTGTAATTTTTTAGAGTTTCTTTCACATCAGAACTACGGAAAATTATCATTCCTGCCTATTCTGAACGCTATACATATTAGGGTAGTAATACACTTTTGTCTTTCGATTTTGTTTTAGCATGTCCTAATGTTGCCTCTGTTCAATTGAAATCAGATTTTTTTTTTTTAAAGATTTTATTTATTTATTTGAGAGAGAGACAGTGAGAGAGAGCATGAGCGAGGAGAAGGTCAGAGAGAGAGAAGCAGACTCCCCGTGGAGCTGGGAGCCCGATGCGCACTCGATCCCGGGACTCCAGGATCATGACCTGAGCCGAAGGCAGTCCTCCAACCAACCGAGCCACCCAGGCGTCCCTGAAATCAGATGTTTTTAATTTGAATCATACTTTAGTGTATGTTTCTCTGGAAACAGAACACAAGGACTTGGGCACAGGTGGTTGATTTGGAATGTGATCCAGAGAGCAGGGATGACAACAGAGAAAGATAGGAAAAGAGGAAAAGCCCTTACAAGTACATGATTGATTTACTGTTCTAAGCCATGGGGACTCTAGTCTCCTGGAACCTATTAGATAAAGTAACCCACATTCCCTGATTAGGTTCAAATGAGGGCTAACCATATCACACTTCAAAGTCTTCATTCCCAGGCAAGTGTCCATCACAGCTGCAGCTAAACTCAGAGTTGAACAGAAGGGAGAGGGTATGAGGCAACAAAGAGGTTTTTAGTTGTTGTTGTTGTTGTTTTAGATCAGCGCTCTTTCTCCTCCCACCTATGCGATTGACTTTTTTTAAAACTTTAAAGTCTTCAAATGTATTTTTGTTAAATTTTATATATTTTTTTGTCATTCTAATGTATTGATATCTGTAAAGGATCTTATTAATTCCAAAATATTGCCACTTACAGGTAAAATATATATTTGTTTTTCTGTCCTCTTCTATTTCTTTAACATCCCATCATTCAGTTTATTTGATACTTTACAGATTTCTCTTGCCCTCTTTTAGATGTGGCCAGTCTTTGAGAGAGATAAAGTATCCAACAGATACTTTAATATCCATGATAAAAAGTGCTATTGTAAAAACTGAATGATATTTAATAATTGAAGAATGCAACATTCTAAAACATGGAAGTTAATTTTCTTAGCAAAATTTAAAAAATTACAGCTACTTTGCCATCGCTTTGGAAGTATACAGCAAACATGATCGATTCTACTTCCTCCTGAACCCTGATATCTATACCTACAGAAGGGGAAATCTCTGTGTTTGATTTTTTTCTTGGCTTTTCTTCTCTAGTGTGCCTTTGTGTTCCAAATCACTGGAGTTGATTTAGACACAGAGAACGCAGTAAAATAACATGTTTTCTACTCAAGTTTTGTTGTTTATGTTATAATAAAATATTTTGTCAGAATTCTGCTAGGTCAGGGTACAGAACTTTCTGGCATCAATTAAGTTTTCCACCAGTCTAAAGAGTCTTCCCCTAAAGTAACTGTGTAAGACACTAACTTTGTCAGGTGCCATTTGATACTAAGTATTCAGTTTGTTCAGTTTTTTACTTTCCTATCCAGAAATAAAAAGATTAGGAATCTGTTTACCAGTCTGGCCTTTGGGAGTGGGGCAGGAGGTAGACAATCATGAGAATAGGGACTCTGTAATTCTTATTGTGTTATAAACCATCATGTTGCATAATGTCTCATATACAGAATTCAGATCAATAACAGAATTGCAAAAGAAGATGTTATTTGTGTGTATGTCTGTGTGTGTGTGTGTGTATTTTTACTTAGGTATTTACAAACCAAGATATATGTCAGAAAATGCAATATGTAGAACTTGTTTGGATTCTTATCCAACAAGTCAATGTTAAAAATTTTAAAAATTCAGTATTTTAATGCCAACTAGATATTTGATATTAAGTGATTATTTTTTAAAGATTTTTAAAGTTAGAATAATATTGTGGTTATGTTAAAATAGATCCTTGTATTTTAGAGATGCAGACTAAAATAGTCATAAATATGTTACATATGAGATTTGTTTCAATATAACCAATTTAGAAATTAAGGATATAAATGACACAAGAATGGTCTTGAATTGATTGTTGTAGTCACGTGATGAATACATGGGAGTTAATTAGAATATTCTCTTTTTTAGATATTTGAAACTTTCCATTACAAGAGTTTTTAAAAATGTATGCACAAATATGACCAATAGTGTATTAAAAAACAACAAAGCTGTGCAGTGTCCTCATCTTATACAAATAAAATTGATTTGAATAACAGATAGGGATTTAAGTAATCAAGTTCTTCCTTACTTCTCAAGTTCAACACTTTTTAACTTTCTTATTCCTTCCATTCCACCTGTATTCTATCTCAAGGTCTTCTGGCAGATTCCTGCATTCACACACCAAACAGCACTCTTATCTGCAATGTGTTTCTTTAGACATCCACATGGCTTACAACTTTTAAATAGCTAAACAAATCTTTTTTCCACGAAGTGTCCCTACATACTCTCTTCCAAATAGCAACTCTAACATATCACTGACCTTCACCTCCCATTGTAAGCTTTTTCCATTTTATGCAACACTTATATATACAATTATATATACAATATAAAATATATATAATATATAAAATATATATATACATGTACATATATACATATACATAACTATATACATGGGTATATACATATACATATATAGTTGTATCTGTCTATTGACTATCTTCCCCTATAGTTGTATCTGTCTATTGACTATCTTCCCCTAACCTAATGTAAACTCAATGGTATTTTTATTTTATTTTATTCATTGCTGACTCCCTCAGGCCTTTAAGTACTTCAACAAATATTTGTTGAGGGAATAAATTAATCAGGTTGTCACTAAACACCAAGTTTGTGTATCTTTTATTTACTTTTCTGTAAATTTGTGTATTTAGTTTTATGCCATATTCTTTTAAAAAATCTTTTGCCTATAGTTCTAAAATATTGTCAAAAATGTTTTTTTGCTCTTTTTATTTAAAGTTATATAGGATATCAGTCTATATAGGATATCAATTTTTTTATATGTTAAAAATTGTATTTTTCTGTGGTTATTACTTTACATTTGGATTCTATTTTTTTGTATTTGTGAACAAAAATATGTGAGTTTCTGGTGCAATTTATCTACACTAGGCTAGACTATACTACCAGACGTATGTAATATGTTCTAATATTAGATTTCATAGCACATCTATCTACTAGATATTCAAATTTAAAATAAGGCTCCTTAGTACATTCTTCACTTAAATTTTTAAGATTTTTTTTGTTCTTATACTAAATGTTATCCTATCTGAATACAGAAGTAAGATAAATTCTCTTATGGAAAGTCCCTTTCTATATAATGTTCTTTATGTGTAGAATATTTCACAGATATCATCTTATGATAGATATGATAAGTTTGAGGCACTGAAATATTAAGAAGCAGACAAAGATTATCTGGGAATGTAAAGAATAAAGCCTTAATACATGTTAGAAAGCATAAGTATCTTTGGAAAGCAGTACAATGTAGAAATTGAGTTTTCAAATGCCTTGGTCATGTCTGCTATTTTATTTTCTCTCCATGAATTTGTAATCAAATGGTACCTGTTTGATTTGGCCTGAGTCAATTTTTATAAGAAAGTGGGGTTTGAATTCTTAGCTATTGGTTATTAATGAATGTATATGCTGAAGTTTCATTTAAGGCAGAACTGTTTGGAGAATAAGAAATTTTTTTAAAGATTTATTTATTTTAGAGAGAGAGAGAGCACAAGCGAGTTGGTGGAGGGGCAGAGGGAGAGAGAGAATCCTGAAGCCGACTCAGTGCTAAACTTGGAGCTGAATGCAGGGCTTGATCCCAGGCCCCTGAGAGCATGACCTGAGAGAGACCCTTAACTGACTGTGCCACCCAGAGAATAATACCCATTTTGAGTTTCCCTTTGGAGCTCTTGTTTTCATCTTTCACTTGTATGCAGAGTAGATACACTTAGCAAAAGTAATAGTGATGTTCATATTTATTTTTTAGTAGATGGTAATGTGCATAAAGGTAACTAATCTCTATTCTGTTTCAAGAACAAAGAATATATGGAGTAAGGTTATTCTCCATCTAGCCATATGATCTGCAATTGTTGCGGCTGGCGTGACAAATCGACCAGGAAACGCGAGGGTAAGAGGCTGGTGAAAAGAAATTAAGAGACAAAGAGATGGGGGCAGGAGGGACACTGAGGAGGATGTCCAACAGTGCTGATTTTATTCCACATCTTACAAGCATTTATAAGGCAGACCACAATAGAAGGAGTAATACATCAGTACCTAGTCAGATGACCGCAAGTTCCTATAACAAGTTTACATCAACTACAAGCAAACCTCGTGATGCCAGGTAGTCTCGGCTAAAGCCATTAGCAAGACAATCAACCAGGGAGTAGGTTATGGGAGGTACAGGAAAAACAAGGACCAACTAAGAATTCATGACCCTGACCACATTGTTCCCTTCTGTAGGGAGAGTGTGTGGGAAGTCACGTAGGCGAGCGCACGACACATGGTACAGACCCTTTCTCAGTGTTACTCAACTTTCCCGTCCGTAACCCCTTATCAAGGCATCCAGACTTTAAAGGAGACACAAGTCAGGGCCTGGTTTGATCCACGACTCCAACCGTGCCGTAGCCTCCAACATGCAATATAAGTTATCTTCAAATTTTTATTTATGTGTGATGCTTGATTCAAATATCAACATTTAAAATTATGAAAGTTGATCCAAGAGGACTGAAAATTGAGAGATTTCTATATTGAAATGTCTGTAATCATGGAGATAATATCTTGTAGAAATGTTGAATTTTACAGTACAGTGAAAAACTGGCAAAATGATTGATGCCAATATCAGTGATATCCTACCAGACACAATGTGAATTTCTTTGGACAAAAATTATTTGCATTGCTTTAATTTTTCTATATGTTAACTTTTAACCTCAATGGAGTTGCAAACTAGTGTAATCAAAGGTGAACAAAAAAGGGGGAATAACCTAGATGGATGAGCTACCAGGACATCCACAAAATTGCAATATCTGACAATTTTTCTTTACCTTCTTTGCCCACCTGGCTCACTCTTCAGATACATTGCATAGAAAGGATAAAGATGTAGAAGGAACTGTGGAGTTTTTACTTGACTGATACTGTTTTCAGTTAATGGCAGGTTCTCTAACCCAGGAAAACACTTAAATACTCTCTTGAGGGCACCTGGGTGGCTCAGTTGGCTAAGCAGCTGCCTTTCGCTCTGGTCGTGATCCCAGCATCTTGGGATCCACCCCCACATAGGTCTCCTTCCTCACTGGGGTGCCTGTTTCTCTCTCTGCCTGCCACTCCCCCTGCTTGTGCTCTCTCCCCCGCCTCTGTGTCAAAAAAATGAAATCTTTAAAGCAAAACAAAACTCTTGTGAGAACACCTTTATGAATTCTCTGGAGGTTCTAATTTCTGAGACCTGTCAGAGCAATTTCTTTAATGAGGTGATATATTATTCTCTGAATCATAGATTTCTCTGGTCTATCTCCAGAAAAGAGAGTTATTTTCCAGTTATCCGGAAAATAACCCCAACTTCTCTTTGTTGAGATTTTACCACCATATCTCTTGAGTAGGTTCTAAGGCAACTCCTGCCATCTCTTTCATAGGGCCCACGTCTGATTCATGGGAAGCATAACTCAATTTTTTGCTTTAACAAACTTTGGGAATCTAGCCCTCCCTGCGACACTGCCTTAATTTAAGTGTTTGTAAAAGTGGCTTGCACACTGATGTCTCACCCTTTATGTTACTCAGATGGGGTTCAGACATATGTATGTCCATACTGCAGGAGTCACAAGCCAATACGAGCTAATATTCCTGGTTAAGTCCTACTCTTAGGTACTCTGTGGTGTGTTTGGGGGATATATTAGGTGGGATGGGAAGGAGGGAAACTCAGAACACCAACAATTCCCCCCTAAAAAAAAGAGTCTGTCATTCTTCCATTCTTCACTTTGCCCTTCCTTGGCCTTTGCAATCCTTATTAGCAGGAGATGGATAGGTTAAGGTTACAAATCTGGCCTTCTCTCTGCATATTAATGTGACATAAATACATATTCTAGGATTTTAATGCATTGTGGAAACCGAGACTGGAAGAGTTTCACTTTCACATCTTAGTTATGGGGGAATGTAATATAACAATATAACTTTAATCTCCATGTTTTCATATGTGCCCTATGAGCAAAGGACAGACACCTGTACTCAAGAGAGACTTAATTCAAAAGGATTATTGCAATAAGTGGAGGAGACTATTGCAATAGGGAGAATGTCCTGATAATAAGATGTACAAGCTTCACAAAGGTCAGGCAGAAGGAAATTTTCTTTTACTGGCAGGAGTAAATAAGACTAGAAAGAACCCAGTAGGTGTGCATGCCAACAGGATAGAGTGATCTGACATCTGAGCAGGAAATGTTCCTTGGTGGGGAGAGTTTGTTAAGGAAGGGTAACTCCGTATCAGATGTTGATGCTGGCTTTGGCCGAGAGCGAGCCAAAGTTCAGGGGCCTGTTGGAAAGAAAGAGATTCACTTAAGTTTAACAAGTCACAGGTGTAAGAATTTTGTCCAGTTTGGTCAATGGTTACAAAGAAGGGGAATCTGGAGGTCTGTATCTGGCCTTGCCATAGGTAAACAAAAGGAGTATCCATGACTTACCTAGTTTGAATGGGAAATGGTCATTCTTAGTAGTTACTGTCTGAGGAGCGCAAAAGGGTGGGGAGATTTCTTCACCATCACTATTACCCACATGGTACATGGCTCAGGAAAAGTCTGACCTTTTCACTTAACATCTCTTATGTATTCTGACCAACTTTTTTCTATTAACAAAGCATCCTTAGGGCAATTTCTCCAGTTGTGTCCTTCAAGAGAGAAACTGATTTTATTTTTTTGAGAGTAACAAAAAAAGAAGGCAGGATGCATTTTTTTTTTTAATTTTGCAAAGAATATAAGAAGACAAATTGTCTTTGGCAGTCTATTTCTGAAGAAGTACAAAGCTTCAGGCCCTTAAAATGAGGCCACGTAGATGGAAACTTTATCACGTCTTTGCTAAGAGTCCCCATGTGAATAATTCTAGGCAATTCTAAACCTTGTGAAGAATATATTTGCTTTAAGGGAAACTGGAATGCTCCTATCTAAGAGGAAGCAAGTCTATCCTATTAGTCTGAGTACTGGACTGGAAGATAGAACTCCAGTTTCTATTTACAGCTTCAGTGGAGATTTGCTATGGTTTCATGGGGCCTCCCCTGCCTCAGTCTCCATGTTTCCCCATTTACAAAAACATTTCACAAGTTCCTTTGATAGAGTCGTAGAGAAACCACAGTACTCGTGCTGAACTTTGCTTGTATTTACACACAAGCAAACATCAATCAATGGAAGAGTTGTAAAAAATTTAATATATGTTTATTAAAACTTGCATGCTTTATGAAACAAAACTGCAGTTTACCAGGCTTTGTTCTAAGCTCTTTATGTAATTCCTTCATTTAAAACTTGGAACACTTTGAAGTTGATGCCATTTTACTTTGGCTTTGCACATTGAGGTAAATGAAGGAAAGAATGGCTGAGTGGCCCACATTTAATACTGGAAAAGTGAGATTTTGTATCCTGCCAGCTTGATTCCATTAACTTACTGTTGAAAGGTAAGCAATAAGCCTAATGCAATTAGAATCTCAATCAATTTTCTTTATCAACAACTGGTCCCTCCAGTAGGAAACTTTAATAAGTTAAAGTTTTACTTGTATTAATCTTTGGACCCAAAAAAATAAGATACAGTTTTCTTAGATTTGAAGGATAGCACTTGCATGTTGAGCATTAAAGACCGGGTGCATGTTTAGAAAATTTGAAAAAAAAAACAAAAAACAAAAAACAAAAACAAGCAAACAAAACTAAACCAAACCAAAATACCCAACAACCTGAATAGATGCTCATCTTTTGGATATTTCTACTAATTTTATGGTGAGCAGCATTATTTTACAAACTGATCTTTGGAGGGTTAATGAAGATAGTTTGGGCCTAAAATTCAGTCTCAAGATAATTCCAGAGTAAATAGGAACATTATGTGTAAATAGATTCATTTATCACAGCACTCTAAAGCCTGATGGACCATACAGTCCCCAATCTTGCCTATTTGCTCCCACCTTCCCCAAGCACAGAACCTGTAAGATCTGTGAGTTTAAGAAATTTTATTGAAGTTTATCAGTGAAGTATCAATTAAGTATTGGGGTATTTCTCCACATGACAGGTACATAATTAGGTAGTTCTCTTTCTTAAAGAAAAATAAAATTAAAAAAAAATTGACTTTCCTTTTCTGGAAATTTCAAACAAGATTTGAAAACTTGAACTTGTCCAGATAATCACTTGCTTCCCATCTTGCAAATATAAGTCAAAATGAAACAAAGCCTGTAAAATAGAAAACGTGTCCCTGGAATTTATATCACCATTTTAGTCTATATAGCAGATCATTCTTGAGTTCTTCAAGCTATTTGATGATTAAGAAATAAAACTTTCTAAAAATTACAGTCACATTTACCTCACAGCAGGCAACAGCCTTTAAATTCCATAAGAGCTGAGTATCCCAGAGCAAAATTTGGCCCTAAAAGTGATGTAAGAGAGCATAGAAAGTGAAAATGAATTTCCTATGCTAGGCCATATGCTCAGCTTTCCAGAATTTGTTTTCTGGTAGCTCAGAGCCACCATGGTTGTTAGAGACGTTTAGAAGTCCCTGGTTTGAAAGAGGGAAGAACATGCAAAGCTGTACTGGGTGGACAGTTAATATATTTATTAGACTTTTATATGTCCTTCATGATGGCCAGTTGCGCCAAGTTATCTTTTGAATGTATTTAGTAAGTTTATTGGCAAACGGGAAGAAAATCTTCAGTTCTATAGTTAAATCTTAATTATCTAATGGTGGGGGGAAGGGAGGATGCAATTAGAATGCAGCAAAGGGAAATATTTGTTCATAATGTAACACCAGAGTCAGGAAAAGATGCATTCATGGAGCTAAAGTTCTGCTGTAATCATTTAGAGATTAGCTAATTCACAGAGTGTCAGCAAACTCTTCTTTAGAAGTTGAAAAGAAAAACAGGAATTTTTGATATTTAACACATTTGACATTTAACGTCAAGATAGTGTTGAGGTTCGTAGTTCATTTTTCCCTCTTGCAGTCACCTAAACGTTTGCCAAGAAATACTTTGTGGTCTCTATGAGAGTTAATGTACACATATAGATTATTTTTACTGCATTTAGAGTTTTCCTGTTCTTCACTTGATAATCAAGATATACCAGAAACGGTTTAAGCTAAAATTAATTTGATAAATTAGACAGTTGTCCTCTGGATCAGCAGTTCTTAGGAAGCACACCGAGGACTCCAACTGCTAACTGTTCCCAAATGTATTTGGCATTTTAGAGTCCTCTATATTTATATTTGTATCTGTAAGTTAAATTCCTATTCTTGTTTTATGGTACAGAGCAGATGACCCTCCTCCATGCCTCTCTGCTCATTCTATTTACTTATTTTCTGGTTTCTGAGAGCATTGTGTTTTTATTCCTCTAACCATATACTGTTTTTTTAAATTTTTGTTTTCATGCCAAAAAAAAAACTTTGAACATGATTTTATAGAACACACAATGCAGCCTTCTTATCATAATAGAAGCAGGATTGAAATTAGACAGAAGCCATCTGCCAATATTGCCACATTTTCTTAGCAGTCTCCTTTGCCTTAAACTCCAAGAAAAATTCTAGGAATTCATTATCATTTCTGACACACGAATGCACTACATAGAAGCCATCCTCTTCACAGGCACTAAGTTCTTTCCATGGCCCTTTAAGCCTGAAGATGCTGAAGTCTTCTCAACTTTGCTGGTGTGTCAGTACCCTCTGTACAGAGCGTCTTTATTAATTCTCTTGAACAACTTTTGTTGGATTCTCTTTTCAGTCAGGATCTTAACTGACTCAGAGAGGAAGACACCAGTCTTTCTCTTTGTTTATTTTTAGTATGAGAAGGCCTAGTTTGGAGCTTTATAATTCACAAAACTTAAGTATATTTTGCATATCAAAGATCATTCTAGCCCATTTGGTCTCTCACACTCCCTTTTCTTTAAATTTCTTGGGGCGCCTGGGTGGCTCAGTGGGTTAAGGCCTCTGCCTTCGGCTCAGGTCATGATTCCAGGGTCCTGGGATTGAGCCCCGCATCAGGCTCTCTGCTCAACAGGGAGCCTGCTTCCTCCTCTCTCTGTCTGCTGCTCTGCCTACTTGTGATCTTTGTCTGTCAAATAAATAAACAAATAAAATCTTTAAATTTCTTACGTTATTTTACTTCCTGTTTTCAAATGAATTTATTTTTATACTCCCTTTCTTCCTTTCTATGAATTTCTAGGTGAATTTTAAAGAAGTTCTCTTCCTGATTACCACACCATCAAATCTGGGTTTGATTTGATAGGGAATGGTTGTGAATTGGAGGGACTGGGGCAGCTGTGCCCTATTTTTCTCTTCCCCACACTTCCTTCAGTGGACCATTGTCCCGTTCCCAAAAAAACTATAAGGACGGGTTTCCTGGGTGGCTCAGTGGTTTAAAGCTTCTGCCTTCGCCTCAGGTCATGATCCCAGGGTTCTGGGATCGAGCCCCACATCAGGCTCTTTGCTCAGCAGGGAGCTGCTTCCTCCTCTCTCTCTGCCTGCTCTCTGCCTACTTGTGATCTCTGTCAAATAAATAAAAAATCTTAAAAAAAAAAAAAAAAAAAAAAAAAACTATGAGGAAGGACAACCTGCGGGATCAGTTCAGCATTATCCCTTGATACAGACTGAACCCTTGTGAAGGAGAAATGTGTACATTCCACAGCTTTTCATGCTTCTGAGGAGTCCACTGGCCTCTGCTGCAGAGCCCAGACCAAGGTGTTCTATGTGGGGGTTTCTGGGAAAAGGTAGAGTTTGTAGTAGCTGTGACAGTGGTCATACAAAAGCATGAATTTCTTGCAACACTTCCCATCTGCTTCTGTGCTTCCAGAGGGAGGAATCCTAGGAATGGGAAGTTTCTTACAAGATAGTAAGAAGAATGTGCCTTTCTCTCCAGCAGTTAGTGTCAATGTGAAGAAATTTAGTTATTAGAAATCATTTGGTAATTGTTACTTATATAGTTCTATGACCACTTACTAAGATGAGGATAGTTGATCTTTAACAGGAATTGCTCAAATCAGAGAATTAAGCATATGTGCATAATTGCTGGTGTTTGAAATGTTCTAAACTAAATAAGTTATATAATGTTGTCAAATTTCTTATTTCCCAATAGTTTCTGGTTATATATTAATATGACCTATAAGAGATTTAATATAGTGATGCTGCAGGAAAGTTATTAGGTACTCTGATGTCCACAAATGCACTTTATTATACGTTTAGCCTGTATGAATTATTTGTGCAATAATTGTGAAGAAAATCTTTTATAGTCATCAAGGTATACATTTAAAATAGGAGTTAAATTTCTAATTTAACTGTGTAATTGTACATTTCTAATAAAATCATGTAGGCTTAAGTATATTACCACTAAATTGAAATATAATTTGAAGACCAAAAGAAAATAATGAGCTATAAATCACCTAACCAGGTATTCCTGAGAGTAGTTATATAATCCCTAAGATAAATTTTCAAACAGTAATTTTCTACCCACAATTTTCTAATTGTGGGTATCTGTAATTAGCTAAATGTTCTTCTTTCACTCTCTATAAAGGTATTTTTTTCCCCAGTTCAGCTTTTAGTATATGCTATTTGTTTTTCTAATAAAATAAATACTCTGCCTAGTGTAAGCTAGTGATTTTATAACTGCATAACTCCATGGAATGAGGAAAAAACCTTATTTACCCCATATAATGCCTCTTTATATACTTTATAAGATAAAGTTGCAGAACATGGGAATGTAGTCTTTGGCATTCTTGAAACAATTTAAAATATCTTTTTGAATTAGTGTTTTGTTCTCTTTGAATAAATACCTAGATGTGGACTTGCTGGATTATATGATATTTCTATTTTTGATTTTTTTTTTCTCGAGAACTTCCATGCTATTCTCCCTAGTGACTGCTCCAATTTATATTCCCACCAACAGAATGAAAGGTTCCCTGTTCTCCACATGCAGTCCAACACTTATTATTACTTTTTGATAATAGCCATTCTAATAGGGATTAAGTCATATCTCATTGTGATTTTGATTTGTATTTCTCTGGTGATTAGTGATTTTGAGCAATACTTCATGTACTTGTTGGCTATCTATATATTTTCTTTGGTAAAATGTCTATTTAGAGTGTCTGTTTATTTTTGAAATTATATACACTTTTTGTTTTGTTGTTGAGTTATGCAGATTCTTTATATATTTTGGGTATTAGCCCTGTATTATATATATGATTTACAAATATTTTCTCTCATTCATTGGTTATATTTTCATTTTGTTGGTGGTTTCCTTTGCTGTGCAGAAGAGTTTTAGTTTTAATGTAGTTACATTTGCTAATCTTTTCTTTTTCTGCCTTTATTTTTGGTGTTAAATCCAAAAATTCATCCCGCAGGTGTATATTGAGAAGCTTATTGCTTGTGTTTTTTCCTAGTAGTCTTACTGTTTCAGGCCTTCTGTTCAGGTCTTTAATCCATTCTGAGTTGATTTTTGTACATGGTATAAGATAGTGGTCCGTTTTCCCCAGTGCTTTTTATTGAAGAGACTGTTCTTTTTCCACTTTATATTTTTGGCGCTTTTATTGTAAATTAATTGATCATATGTGTGTGATTATTTCTGTGTTCTCTAGTTTGTTCCATTGATCTATGGGTTTATATTTATATTAGTATCATACTGTTTTGATTATTATAACTTAGTATTTCCTTCCTTCTACAAACTTTGGGCTTTATTCATTTCCTAGTTCCTTTAGGTAAAAGGTTAGATTGAGAATTTTCTTTTTTCTTTAGGTAGACCTATACAGTTACAAACTTACTTCCTAGAACTGTTTTTTCTATTTCTCAAAGATTTTGAACAGATGTGTTTCCATTTTTATTTGTCTCCATATATTTTTGTATTTCTTCTTTGATTTCTTATTGACCCATGGTTGTTTAATAACATTTTTTTTTTCTTCTCATGTTTGTGTTCTTTCAAGTTCTTTCAAATTCTTCTTTTAGTTGATTTCTAGTTTCATATTATTGTGGTTAGTGAAGATGCTTGATATGATTCCAGTCTTCTTGAATTTGTTAAGATGTTTTGTAGTCTAGGACAGTTCATATGTTGGAGAAAGTTTAAGTATCCTTGAAAGTAATGTATATGGCTGCTTAGGGATGGAATGTTCTGTTTATATCTGTTAGGTCTATCTGGTTTAATGTTACTCAAAACCACTGTTTCCTTAATGATTTTATTCAATCTGGAGAGTATATCCATTGATTTAAGTAGTGTGTTGAAGTCCACTAGAATTACTGTTACTATTAATTTGTCCTTTTTCCTCTGTTAGTATTCACCTTATATATTTAGGTGTTCCTATAATGTGTACAAAATAAGTATTTACAATTATTATATCCTCTTGTTGAATTGTTACCTTTATCATTATGCAATGCCCTTTTCTTTGTCTCTTGTTAGAATCTTTAAAGTCTATGTTGTCTCATATAAGTACTGCTTACCTCTCCTTTTTTTTTTTTTTAATTTCATTTCATTTGCAGGTATTATCTTTTTTCACCCCTCGATTTTCAGTCTGCATGTTTCTTTTGGTCTATAAATCTCTTGTAGAAAGCATATAAATGAATTTTTCATCCATTCAATCATCCTGTTTTCTGATTGGGACATTTAATCAATTTACATTTATAGTAATTACTGATAGGTATCTGCTTTTTGTCATTTTGTTTATTGTTTTCTGGTTGTTTTTGTACTTACTCCCTGTTCCTTCCTTCTTCCTTTCTTGTCATTTTGTGTTATGATTGGATTCCTTTCTCTTTATTTTGTTTATCTATTATAGGCTTTTGGTCTGTGACTACCTTGAGGTCTATATAGAACATCCTCCCTATGTTTATAGCAGTCTATATCAAGTTGATGGTCACTTAAGTTCAAACACATTCCTAAAGTGTTATATTTTAACTCTCCTCTCCTTTAAATGTATATAATGTCATATTTTACATATTTTTGTATGTTTCTTAATTTCTGTAGAGATAATTTATTTCACTTTTTTGTTTTAACCCTCAGTTTGTAAGTGATTGATATATTTGACTTTACTGATAAATTTTTTTTTCCTTTCATAATTTTCCTACTTCTAGTTATGGTCCTTTCTTCTCCATTTGGAGAAGTCCTTTTAACATTTTTGATAAGGTCATTTTAGTGGTAATGAACTCCTTTAATTTTTGTTTACCTAGAAAACTCTTTCTTTCTCCTTCAATTCTGAATAACCTTAGCAGGTAGAGTATTACTGGTTATAGTTTCCTTCCTTTCAGCAGTTTGAATATATCATGCCACTTTTTTCTGTAATGCGAAGTTTCTGCTAAGAAAAAAAAAAAATCAGTTGATAAACTTAAGAGGTTTTGTTGTATGTAACTATTTGTTTTTCTCTTGTGGCTTTTAGTATTTTTTTCTTTTTTTCTTAATTGTTGCCATTTTAATTATTACGTGTCTTGGTATGGATCTACAACTGTCTTGGAAGAGGTGAGGTCAGGATCCTTTTACTCCACCATCTTCCCTTTACCCCCTCAAGAAAACTATTATTATTTGAGGAAAGTTTTCCTACTGAGAAAATTTCTGCAATTGGTATCTAATTATAGGCAAAATATATTCCAGTATAAGGAAAATGTAATTAGTATTAATAGTAACTTCTTGAAATGTTCATGACCTGCTTATCTCTACACTTCTGTTTTTGACAGAGTGTTTACCAGCTATATCCTAATATTCAACACAGATTTATACCTATTTTTCTACCTTACAATAGCTCTTCAGTTACATTTTTTTAAATTTTTGGGTTATAATCTTGAGGATATTTTGCTATTAGAACTGATTTATTCTACTATCAAGTACAGAGTTAAAATTCAAGTCATAAATTTTTATCAGCTACCCATTCTTCTATACTTCACAAATTCCTCATATTTATCAACAATATAAACAATTAACACTGAGAGATTATAAACATTTTTCTCAAACTAAAATTATTTTGTAATGAAATAGAATGCCAACAAAATATGAATAACTAAAGAGAGAGTGATTAATAAAGTAATTAGGTTAAATAGTCAAAGAATGCCAAAGACATTTTATTCACTGCTCAGATCACTAACAATTTAATGTGTCAGTTATAGCTAACATGTGTCTGATTTTTGGTAGATCAGTAGTTTGTCCTAAAAAAAGGAAACTAGAACTTTAGAAACATAGTAGCAGTAGTATTTTTTTTTAAATAGTCTATTTTTCAAAGTTGACAAATAACAATGTGTGCTTTTTGAATTAAAAAAAAAGTTCTTATACAAATTAGGAGAGATACATCTACCAGGCTTAAAATTTCTTTCAAAAATAAATATATATATACTGGGATGCCTGGGTGGCTCAGTCAGTTAAGTGGCTGCCTACGGCTCAGGTCATGATCCCACAGTCCTGGGATTGAGTCCCGCATCAGGCTCCTAGCTGAGCAGAGAGCCTGCTTCTCGCTCTCCCTCTGCCTGCCACTCTTCCTGCTTGTGTTCTCTCTCTCTCTCTGTGTCAAATAAATAAAATCTTAAAAAAAAATATATATATATATACACACACACACACACACACACACACACTATTCAGTGTTAAGAGTAGTAAGGACAAAGGGAACAGGAATAATTTAAGTAGGATAATATCCATATCTGCATTGTTTAGGTGCTGATCAATTCAACATAAAAATTCCTATTCACAAGTGCCCGGGTGGCTCAATCAGTTAAGTGTCTGCCTTCGGTTCAAGTCATGATCCCAGGGTCCTGGGATTGAGTTCCACATCGGGCTCCTTTTCAGCAGAGAGTCTACTTCTCCCTCTCCCTCTGCCCCTTCCCCCCTGTTCATGCTCTCTCCCTTGCTCTCTCTTTCTCTCTCTCAAATAAATACAATTTAAAAAAAAAGAATTCCTTATATAGAATAAAATTCCTATTCACCATTAATTTTGTATATATTGAATCTGAACATAATCAATATAAATTATTTAAAGGAAAAAAAAAAACCCTGGAAACTGATTATCATGATAATTTTAGTAAATGTTTCCAAATTCAACATGTCATTTTTACTTGGTGAACTATAGTATGAAATCTCACAAGTGCCAAACAAAACTGTGATATCCTGTCCCTACCACATTCTTCCCTTAAGTCAGTGCAGATGACTGGTTATTACAAGGGAAAAAATGATGCTAACCTGTTGGATGGTAGAAACTTGAGGTTTTCTTGTTGAAGATGATCAGCCCTAAATTTTATACTGTATGGAACCATCAGCATCATCAATGATTCTTTGGTAAAAAGTATTTTACTTAGAAGGTTTCTGAATGCCTCGAGTGGACTAGTAACAATACAGCCCGAGTTTCTAGTCCCAGTTCTGCCATCACCTGTAGTGTTGTCTTATGTGAGTTACTTATCTTCTGTGTCTTAGTTTTTTAAATGTACAAAGTATAAGATTACCCTCTAGGTAAAATTTGGAAAGACTATCAAAGACAATAAGGCATAAGAAAGATAAAGTTTATTAAGGGTGAGAATTTGATAAGGTCTGGAGTATGGGGAGTATGGTCAATTGCTTGGAAAAGTTACATTTAATTGCTGAAATGTTGATCCATGATGGCGATAAATACTTGGGACAAAACTGAATTTTAGAAAAAGCAATGACTACTTTTTAGACCTCATCATTTTGCCTGATGTCAGATCTAGTTGCAAATGTATTCTAGTCTTAATTGCATTGTTATGTAACAGAGGTAAAATAGCACATCTTATTTTTGTCCAGAACAGAAACCATGACTGTGTCTCCATACTTTAAGTGAATAAACATAAATAACTTATAATATTAAACAACAGCAAAAAGAACTTGGGCTTTTCTCTGTTTCACAAACAGATTGGAATACTGGAAATTTTGATAGTAGAATTGTTATACTTTAGCTCTATCATTAAAATTCTGTGAGTAGTTTACAATCTATGGAAGACTTTAGGAAAAGTGTCAGTATTCCCTTGGGACTGGTCTAAATTTATTTCTCACTAAATTTAGCAGAGAAATTCAAGTCATCAGGATGGAGAGTATAAATTACCCTACATCTATTTCTATAATTGATGTCAATATTTATGCTTTCTTCCTCAACAGCCCTCCCTGCTTATAGAAATGCTGTGTGTAAAAGAAATGCTGTGTGCATAGAAGGGTGTGTGTGTGTGTGTGTGTGTGTGTGTGTGTGTGTATAAATGTGAAAAAAGTTTGTAAGTCAATTGAAAGTGAGTAGCTTTCCATGCTTTGAAATACACACGCTTAACTACTCAAACCAATACTACCCATACTGTGTTTATTTTGTCAGCCACAAACCTGTTAACTCAAATAACTCACTGCTTTGTCTATTGTTCACAAAGAGTGAATTACTTCTAAAGAACAGAAAAGTTCAAGATAGTAAAAGGAAGAGACTTGTTTTTCAGGCTGAAAACAAAACTTGAGAGTGGAATGTCCCAATGGCATGCAGTTCTTACAGCTCAGTTATCCAATAAACTCTTAAACACCTGAGTATCTTGAAAGAGTAGTACAAAATCACATTTAAAGTTTATGTAAGTCCAAATTGAAGGCCATTAATAAGAAAATAGTATCTCCAGATCCTTAGAATTCAAAATTAATATGAAACATGTGAGTAGAAGCAATATGGGAGTTACATTGGTCTGGAATTGGGAGCCATATACATATTAACCCATTTGCCCATCAGAGTGAATTTTTGAAAATTACTTATTATTGGAAACTATATCCATGTATCTATTAAATATGTAGGATAGATTATAACACAGGTGTGATCTTTACCTGCTTCTTTGCTCCTGTAATCCCCTGGCGAAAGCTTGCCAGGTCTCAAATGGCTATGTCAAATCTACAATAACACATGGGGACATTCATAAATGAAAGTAAACATGGGATCATAAATTGAAGATAAAAATGCAGTGCTTTTCATAATATGCTCTTAGGGTTGATGAATTGAAAACATCCTTTAAAAAGCAGAGAATCTCAAAAAGGCCAAATCATGTTTTTTCTTTTCTTTTTTTTTTTTTTTTTTAACTTTTTCATTCAAATGGAAAGAAATGCTCATCCAGTTTTACTCTTTTCTTCATGTTGACTAAAGTAATGAGGGCTCAGGGAATTCTTAGTCACTCCAGAAAGGTTTCTTCTTATTTTAGGCAGTATATATTATTCATAATAAATATGCTCTTTCTATTTTTGCTGCGAATTCTCTGTAGATAGCCTCCGCTATTTCATTATTCAGTTGAAGAAGCCAACATTCACTTGTGGTGAGTAGTAGCACCAGTACTTGCTGTTGATTTTCTAGTTGTCATCATCACCTAGCTTATTTATTAAATCCATTGCAAACCCGATAAAGGAATTTTTTTTCTCATTTTTCCTTGTTTCCCATTCTTCTCTCATTCTTTGTGGTGCTGACCTTGCAGAGGAAGTTAGTTTAGGATCTTAAATTTTCTATATTATCAGCTTTCAGTTTGAAGATCACCTCTCCCTATCATGCATAGATATTTATTTCATTTGGGCTGCGATAGATGTATTTTTCTTTTATGTAAGATGCTTGCTTCCTGTTACTAATGTTTTCTTGAAGAACTTTGCCCAAAATATTACATTTTTATGTTTAATTTTTGTTATAAAATGAATGTGAAGTTCTAAGTTGGGGAATCATAAAGCAATGAATGAGAGATAAGTGCTCGTTCTGTAGTAAAAAGCAAATTTCATGATTTGTAAGAATATAGCATACTTCTTTCATCTACTATACACATAGCTGTAGTTGCCATTAGAAAAAACAAACAAACAAAATAAAAACAGACTACCCCGATCACAGCTTGGAAACAGTATTTCTAATCCTTCACAAACATTTGGAGTAGACTTATAGCCCAAAAGCCAAGTACTGACAGTTACAAGCAGCAGGGAAAATGACCACCTGCGATTCTGTCCGCCTCTAGTGACAAGAGATCTGTGTCTCCCCATAAGCATAGAGGAATGCCAACTACTGAAAAAACATTAATCAATACATTATAAAAAGTATTTTTCCATTCAGAATTCTGATACTATAGAAGGCTTGAGATGATTCTCAAATTTACAATCTACCTCTTGTTAATCTATTTTCATTTCTAGTGAATTTTGACAGAAAATCCAAATAACTAGAATTAGAATTAAGATGTGTTTACAAGATGTTCAAAATAGATTTAGAATACTTGAAACTTATTACTTATTAAAAAGTAACATTACAAATCAGAATAAAATCTCTTTAGAGTAATAACACAAGTCTTGAGATAAATTACAGTTCTTGCTTTTTTTCTTATTAAATTATTTACCTATAAATCATACTTAGGGGCACCTTGGTGGCTCTGTCAGTTTAGTGTCCGACTCTTGATTTTGACTCAGATTGTCTTGGAGTTTGTGGGATCTAGCCCAGCCTCTGCTCGCGTTCTCTGCTTGTCCCTCTTCCTTTGCTCCTTCCCCTGCTTATGTTCACTTGCACTCTCTTTTTCAAATAAATAAAATCTTAAAAACAAACAAACAAACAAAACTAAACTAAACACACTTAGTTGTTTAAATACCACAGAAGAAAATCCAAATTTAATCATAAATGTTAAAATATATATATAATACATAAAACATAATAATATTAAATGGGATGAAGAGGTAATAAAAGTAAAAATATAATTTCATTAATAATAATTAAGAGTCCAGATAAGGAGAAAATGCAAGAAAATTTTTGAGGATAACATGGACATAATGACCACAAGGAGAAAACAGAAGTTATTACAGGTTTTCTCCCAACTTGATTTAGCATTACTTGACAGGTAATTCTTCTACTCTTAACACTAAGGTGATTCAAAGTAGGGAGAACATTTAATATTTCTTTCTTGCTCTTTGCAATAATGAGATTTCTCCCTGAGTTTGTAAAAACAGACACAGATATTCCGGGGATCATTTAAAAATTTTTAGAGTAGTAAACAAAAGTCTAAATACTAGACTAGGAAAAGAAACAAACTTACTTGAAAGATAACTAGGGAAGTATGAAATATATTAAAGAAAATTTGTCATCATATAGTGTATGGTCAATTTACAAATTTTGGGAAGATTCCAATTTAAATTTATTTTTAGCAAAATCTGAATTGACAGTATCTCAAAAATCTAGAGAACACCTGACTACTGAATACTGGCACTTTGAATCACAAAATAATCAAGACTTTAACATTGGGTTGCTCTCAGTTTACTGCAGAAGTTCAGCATCATCATATTCACCTGGTCATCACAGAGATCAATTAAGGTATTGCAAACAACATTCTATAAGGAATCACAGAAAGATGGGTAGTGGGGCTGGAATTTCCCTAGGTCATCATTTGGGCTTATTGGAGGTGAAATGGGCAAGTATGACAAAATGGTGAGTGGTAGAGCCAGACAGTCTGAATCTAAGTAGCATTAGGCCCATTCTTTTAGAGGTCTCAGTCTTTGCTTTACACATTATTGAACTTAGAGCTTCCAAGTTGTTTGAGGGGAGAATTCTGCCTTCAGTGAATCAGTGAAATAAATAACTTGGAGCATGCCTTTGAATATATATTGTGAAAGTACATAAATATAGAAAATACATGCTACCTTCATATAAAGGAAATATCAAAGTGAAGATGTTAGTTTTTTCCTAAATAGATACACCCATTTGATAAAACTATAATTGCAGTAGAAATTTTGTGGATTTGCAAAGTCATTAAAAAATGTAATAGAAGAGCAAAGGACAAGGAAAAATTATATTCTTCTGAATACAAAAAAATAACTTAGAAGAAATTAAGGAATCATAAAGCTGTTAAAATTTCATGTCCCAGTAACTGCTTCGTAAGGTATACAGACTAAATACACTTATACTGGAGAACATGGAGACTTGTTTTGAAAATGTGCATATTAATATTGCTCATAAAACCAAATATAAGAAATTCCCAAATGTCCTAAAAAGAATGGATAGTAACTAACATATACATAACATTGAATGATCATAGTATGACCTACAGCAACAGACATTAACATGAATGCATACTAAAAACATAATATTGAGTGTTAAATTATTCTGTAAGTTGCTTTTTAAGTGAATAACTGTTAAATACAATGGGAATTTCTGGTCACATTGTTTAAGAATACATACACACTTATGCTTATTTTAGCAATTCACACATATATGTTAAACTATATAAAGACAAGGGATTGATAAACACATGATATATAATTATATCTCAGTAAGAGTGAAGGAATGTCACCAAGGAGAGAGATTCAGAAGACTTCAGTGGCATTGCTAATTATTCATTACTTATTTTTGTTAGTGGATTCATTCACATTCATCTTATTTTTATGTTGCTTGGAAGTATATTTAACTACTGTTTATAAATATATACAACTAATAGTAATCACATGGAAGTATTCTCTTTTATGTAAGACCCAGGGCAGATAAAATATGTTTTCTATACATTAGTTCAAGGTTCTCAGAATACTGTAACTGGAAAGTGGCAGATGAGGTTAAAAAGCCAATTTTTCTAATGTTCTTTGGCTTTTCTATCCCATATTTGCTTTTTCAGGTGATTTGAAGAAATTAAACATTAGAATGTTTGTTTTCCTATGTCTAATTTGAAGATTCACTGGATAGTTCTAAATTTGATTTATGTACTGTTTGTCAGGTTACTGTGTCAAAAATTGAGAGAACAAAATTAATTTTAAATGACAAATTTAGACATTCCAGCAATGCAAAAATATGTTTCTCATTTATTCTTTTCTGAACACCAATTTCATCTTGCCAACTCTATTGCCATTTGTTTTTATTACATTCCCTTGTTCTTTCTAGCATATCCTGTTCTGTTAATTATATTGTCTACTTATTACACCTTAAGTGGGTTTTAATATCTACTAAATTATTTCATTTTAAGAAAAAAACACTTTTAATCTTAAAATTCATCCAATTAAAATTCTGCTTTCCTCAATTATTCCCTATAAGATACTTAAATGAATAAATAGCGTATATTACCAACATTTTGTCTCTTATGCTTATAACAAATTCTTTGAAAACGGTGAAACTGATCTCCCATACCTTTTCTTAATACCAAATCTGTAAGTTTTTCTTAGTCCTAGTTATACTTCCCTTTCTATAGCTGGTAACTTTTCACGTTTATTAAAATCTTTCCCTTGTTTTCAATAAATGACTTACTATCTTAATCCAATCTTCAGTATAATGTGGGCAGACCCATCTAAGCCTATCTTTCTCTTTCCATTCATCTTTGTCTTTTTTCCCTTGGACAAACTAACCACTCTCCAGTTTATGATTATTCCTCCATTGTAGCCACAATCTATTTCTCAAACCCCCTTAATTTTCCTCATATCTCAATATCACCTGTTTTTGTCTGATGTTAATGTGGGAGTATTAGTGATCAAAACAAAGCATTCTGCTATAGTAGTGATCTTACAAAGGAGCAAACAGGAGTCTTTATTGCAGAGGCAATCTTATTTCTAAACTCTTGGAACCTTAAAGATGAGAATATGTTTAAGTAAATTTGAAGTATATAAATCAGCCTACATGCTGACAACAACAAAAAAATTAACCCAGGTGTCCCTCCAAATTATGCCAAATCTCTGTTAGAATTTCAAATATGCATTAATGACTTTATAAAATTACCATTTGCCTATATCAGTAAAGAAGAGAGGAAATATGTAATTCATATGCCTCCAAAGAGAACCCATAGTCAAATATCTGACTATGACTATAGCATTCGACTATTGGTCAATAAGGATAAGTGGATGGAACAAATTAATATCCAGAAGAAAGCTAAACAATATTTTGGAATAAGCTGTGGGAATAATGTCATCAGAGCGCCTGGATTTCAATCAGGAACCAAAGATGTAATCATCATGGTTCCATACTGGTGGGAATTACAAAGTATTAAGGACATCTGGGTATAACTGAAGAAAACTGTCTTAAGAGAGAATAGACAAGAGAATACACTTAATTCTCCTTCAGTATCTAGGAACTGTTCCTTACTTTTCAGATAATGATCCAAAAGGACCGTAATAAATATAGATACTGCCTCTTGGCACATGGACATAAGTCTCATTCCTGGAAGAGTAACTGTAGGTGGTTAGCAAATAAATGCCATTTAAAAAATTAAGAGCCAAAATCAATGAAATAGACCAAAGAAATAAAACTACTTTTAAAATATGGTAGCAGAGTTTAAGAAGGAACATATCATGTTTGGGGAAATAATTATTAAATTATTTATATATTCACACAAGCAATCTGTTCATAAATATGTTGACAGATCAAAAATTTCATTGGGTAATTATTTATATTTTTGTACTAGAGAGGATTCCAAAAATGCAATTCCTGTAGTATAAAGAGTAATACATTGTTTAAGCCTTGGTCCCTTCTAAATTCATTCATCTTCATTATTAATACATAAAAGTGTTACTAATAATCAATTTGAAAATTTTAACTTTATATAGATTACTTGGCCAGAAAAAACAGTTTCTCATAAGCAGCTATAGTCCTAAACTAGGTAATGAACTAGTAAGATACTCTAAGAAAAATGCTTATTTTACAAAATGTATTAAAAGTCAAATAATGAAACAAAATCTGAAATGTGAAAAATGCTGACTTAACACAAGGATAACAACATTGAAATCCATATTTCATTTTTCTTAACTTGACACTAAACAAATTCAGGATACTAATTTTTAAAAATGAAAGTTTACCTTACTACTTTGCAGAAAACTTTCATTACTAAGTCAAGGACATAGTCACTAAATCAAAAATATTAAAATCTTACATTAAAATTTTCCTGTAATCTAAATTGTGACTTGATCTTTTAAGGCAATGACTACCTAATTCAAAACTGTAAAAAGTAACAGCATTCCTCCATTACATCATTCAAATAACAAATATAACTGGTGGATTTTAAAACATTTTCAATGTTATATTTTCATCTTTTAAGATATTATCTTCCTTTCTTAAACAATTTTAGCTATGTTTACTGATTTCTATTCCCACTGAGAGTACCTCAAACTTCATACATATATCAGAGACACTTAATGCATAAACACACATCTGTGTAAAAGATAGTTGATGAGTAGTCTTTGTGGACCAGCAAGTGAAATCTAAGGAATAGAATTATGCCTACCACATTTCTGATAGATGACTTAATAAATATGGCTACTTGGAAAAATATGGTTACATCATGATGGTAAAAGTTATTTAAGCCATTCTCCTTAATATAAAGGGAGATGAAATAAAACCACTCAAAAATAGAGTGCCTAAAAGAGTGTGTCACTTTTTTTTTTTTTTCAATTAGGTTCAAGGTTTTCTATGTTGCAGTTTCATTAGAAATTCCTCAAGATTTGGGGTACCTAGATGGCTCAGTTGTTAAGTGTCTGCCTTCAGCTCAGGTCATCATCCCAGGGTCTTGGGATTGAGCCCCACATTGGGCTTCCTCCTCTGTGGAAGGCCTGCTTCTCCCTCTCCCACTCTCCCTGCTTGTGTTCCCTCTCTTGCTGTCTCTTTCTCGTCAAATAAATAAATAAAATCTTTAAAAAAAAAAAAAAGGAAAGTCCTCAAGATTCAAGATAAAAAATAGAAAGATGCTATATATTGTAAATTAAGGTTTATCATTATTTTCAGCACAATTGGGCTTGTATCCAAGGTCACTTAGAGCATTTCAAGGCAGTGTTAAATTTACATAGCATTGTAAGATTTTGAATGATATATACCACATCAAATTTTTTTTCATAGCTTTTATACATCTGACCTTAAAGTCATGGTACTAAAGAGAAAAAGGAAAGCAGAAAATGTATCCATAAAATAAAACATAAAAATATGAAGAATTATATCTAATAAGCTATTATGAAATTTATCTATCTATATGGCATGATACAAGGGGCTGAGTGAAGAAGAAAATCAAGAATGATGGAAAACTAATCATGGCTCATGAGCTTTTGTTGTAAAACTTTCATAGATTTATTTCTAAAAACTGATAAGGAAATATGTTACCATGTTGGGGCAGAGAAACAAATGATAAAGAGTAAACTACAATTTACTGCTAGAAGAGATCACTGTATAATACAATTTATTTTACCCTCTCATAAATTTCAGAACAAGTTGAGTTTTTACTGCTAACATTCTTTCAGTTATATATAGCCTCAGTATACAAGTAAAACATGTGGACTTGAGATACTACAGGCCCACTCAAACATCATAGGGACTACATGTGGGTGATGGTGAGGACGCACTGCTAAACCACTTCTCTGCTCACAATGACAATTTTGGCATCTTAAGTATAATTAGTATCTACTTTAGTTTCTAGTTTTTTTGGATGTTTCATTTTTTCCCTGCTGTGCAATTACAGAGATTAAGTGACAGTGAGTACTTTAGACATACCTTATAGGCAGGCAAGGTTTACTCATTCATTATGAAGGAATTAACCCAACTGGTGGTGGTAGCACAAAGAAAATGTAGAGATCACTATTAATATGTTTGTCTTACTTTTTATTATACCTTATTCTTGATGGATAGAAAACAAGAGGAAATGCATAATATTTTTGAGTAATAAAATTGTGTTTTCCTCCCAGTCATAAGTTTATATGCCAGGTAGATTGCCTCACCTCTTGCTTTTTTTTTTTTTTTTAATTTAATTTAATTTTATTGTTTCTTTTCAGTGTTCCAGAATTCATTGTTTGTGCACCACACCCAGTGCTCCATGCAATACTTGCCCTCCTTAATACCCACCACCAGGCTCACCGAACTGCCCAATCCCTTCCCCTCCAAAACCCTCAGTTTGTTTCTGAGTTCACAGTCTCTCATGGTTTTTCTGCCCCTCCAGTTTCCCCCAACTCACGTCTCTGCTCCATCTCCCAATGTCCTCCATGTTATTCCTTATGCTCCACAAGTAAGTGAAACCATATGATAATTGACTCTGCTTGACCTATTTCACTCAGCATAATGAGCAAGTTTAGGTTCACAGAAAATTTAGGAGGAAGGCACAGAGATTCCCATAAAACTCTTGCCCATACACATGCATAGCAACCCCCATTATCAGCATCCCCTACCAGATTGATATCATTTATTACAACTGATAGACCTACATTGATACATTATAATCAACCAAAGTTCATAGTTTATTTTAAGGTTCACTCTTGTTTCTGTACATTTTATGAGTTTGGACAACTCATATAATGATATGTAGCCATCATTGCAGTATCATAGAGAATAGTTTCACTGCCCTAAAAATTCTCTGTGCTTTGCCTTCTTATCCCTCCCATGCCTCTAACTCCTGCTAAGCTATTAATATTTTCATTATCTCTATACTTTATCATTTTTAAAATACCATATAGTTGGAATCATGGGAGTGTATAGACTTCTCAGCCTGGCTTTTTTCACCAAGTAATATTACTTATCTATTCATCTAGTGAAGAATATTTGGTTGCTTCTGAGTCTGGCCAATTATAAATAAATAAATAAATAAATAAATAAATAAATAAATAAAATGCATTTATTTATTGATAGGCACCTAGGTTGCTTCCATGTCTTGTCTATTGTAAATAATACTGTAATAATCATACAGGTGCATATGTGTTTTTGAATTAGTGTTTTTATTTTCTCTGGGCAAATACCCAATAGTGGAATTATTGGATCATATGGTATTTCTATTTTAATTTTTTTTAAATTTTTAATTTTTTCAGCATAACAGTATTCATTATTTTTGCACCACACCCAGTGCTCCATGCAATCCGTGCCCTCTCCAATACCCACCACCTGGATCCCCCAACCTCCCACCCCCCGCCCCTTCAAAACCCTCAGATTGTTTTTCAGAGTCCATAGTCTCTCATGGTTCACCTCCCCTTCCAATTTCCCTCAACTCCCTTCTCCTCTCCATCTCCCCTTGTCCTCCATGCTATTTGTTATGCTCCACAAATCAGTGAAACCATATGATAATTGACTTTCTCTGCTTGACTTCTTTCACTCAGCATAATCTCTATTTTAATTTTTTGAGGAGTGTTCATGCTGTTTTCCACAATGGCTATACCAAATTACATTCCCATGCAACAGTACATAAGGGTTCCTTTTTCTCCACATCTTCACCAACACTTGTTTCTTTTCTTAATTTTAGCCATTCTAACAGGCATGAAGTAATATCCCATTGTGGCTCTTATTTGCATTTCCCTGATGATAGTGACATTGAAGATCTTTTCATGTCTGTTGGCCATATGATGTTTCCTTTCAAAATATCTATTCAAGTCCTCTGTCCATTGGTTGTTTTTCTTGTTTTTGGTGTTTATTTTTTTAATTTTGTTTTTGATGTTGAGTCGTATAAGTTCCTCATATATTTTGGATATTAAACCCTTATCAGATATATCATTTGAAAATATCATCTCCCATTCAGTCTTTTTGTTTTTTTTGATGGTTTCCTTTGCTGTGGAAAAGCTTTAGCAGTTTAGTTTTATTTTTGTTACCCTGCCTCAGGAGACCTATCTAGAAAAATGTTGCAATGAATGATGTTAGAGAAATTACTGCCTGCATTCTCTTCTAAGATTTTTATGGTTTTAGGTTTCATATTTAGGTCTTTAATCCATTTTGAATTAATTTTTATGGATGGGGTTAGAAAGCAGTCTAGCTTCATTAATTTAAATGTGGCTATCCAGTAAATGTTGCCAGCACCATTTACTGAAGAGACTGTCTTTTCTCCATTGTATAATCTTGCCTTCTTTGTCATGGATTAATTACCACATAAATGTGGGCTCATTTTCTATTCTACTTTGTTCCATTGATATATGTGTCTGCTTTTGTGCCAGTATGATGCCATTTTGATGCCTACAGCTTTATAGTATACCTTGAAACCTGGAATTGTGATATGTTCAGTTTCATTCTTCTTTCTCAAGATTGCTTTGGCTCTTCAGGGTCTTTTTTGTTCCATATGAATTTTAATATTTTTTCTAGTTTTGTGAAAAATACTGTTGCTACTTTGATAAGGATTGTACTGAATCTACAGATTGTTTTGGGTGGTATGGATGTGTTAATGAACAGTAATAATTTGAATCCATGAACATGGAGTATCTTTCCATTGTTTGTGTCACAGTCAATTTCTTTCAGCAGGGTTTTATAGTTTTCAGGGTAGATAGAAGTCTTGTACCTTTTCAGTTAAATATATTCCTATGTATCGTAATCCTTTTGGTGCAATTATAAATGGGATTGTTTTCATAATCTCTTTCTGCAACTTCATTTTTAGTGTATAGAAATGTAACATTTTTTTTATTTTGATGTTGTATACTGCAACTTTACTGAGTTTGCTCATTACTTTTTTTTTTTAAGATTTTATTTATTTATTAGAGAGAAAGAGAGAGAGTACATGAGTGGAGAGGAGGGCCAGAAGAACAAGCAGATTCCCCACTGAGTGCGGAGCCTAACAGGGGACTCAACCCCAGGAATCTCAGATCTTGACCTGAGTTGAAGTCAGATGCTTAACTGACTTAGTCACCCAGGCACCCTAAGTTCACTCATTACTTCTAATAGTTTTTGAGTGGAGGCTTAGGATTTTCTGCATATAGTATCATGTCATCTGTGACTAGTGACTGTTCTACTTCTTCCTTTCCAATTTGGATTGCTGTGGCTAGAACTTTTAATACTATATTCAAAAAAAAATAGCAAGAGTTATCTTTGTATTGTTCCTTATCATACAGGAAAAGCTTTCAACTTTTCACCATTAAGTATGATTTTAACTGTGGGTTTGTCATATATGTTCTTTATTATGTTACATTTCCTCTATACCTACTTTGCTGAGTTTTAATCATAAATGGATGTTGAATTTTGTCAAATGTTTTTTCTGCATCTGTTGAGATGATCATGTAATTTTATCCTTTTTTTTGTCAATGTGAAATATCCCATTGATTTCAAAATATTGAGCTATCCTTACATCCCTTGAATAGATCCAGTTGATCATGGTGTATAATTGTGTGTGTGTGTGCATATTATTGAGTTTGGCTTGCTAATATTTTGTTTATTTTAACAACCATATTCTTGAATGTTATTGGCCTCAATTTTCTTTTTTTCTAATGTCTTTGTGTGGTTTTGATATCAAAGTATAGCTGCCCTTGGGATCATTCTTTCTTTTTTGAATGATCAAAAATTTTTTGAAATAGTTTGATAAGAATGAGTAACTCTTCTTTAAACATTTGGCAGAATTCACCTGTGAAGTTGTCTGTTCCTGGACTTTTGTTTTTTGGGAAATTTTTCATTACTAATTCAATTTCATTGCTTGTAACTGGTCTGTTCAAATTTTCTATTTCTTCTTGGTTTAGTTTTGGAATATTGTATTTTTTAGGAATCTGTCAATTTCTCCTAGGTTGTCCAATTTTTTGGTGTGTAACTTCTCATGGTAGACTCTTATAATCCTTTGTTTTTCTGTAGGGTTGATTGTAATATCTCTTTTACTTTTGACTTTATTTGGACCCTCCCTCTTTTTCTTAATGAGTCTTGCTAAATGTTTATCAATTTTATCTTTTTAAAGAACCAGCTCCTAATTTTATTGATCTTTTCCATTGTTTTTGCCTCTATTTCATTTATTTCCATTCTAATCTTTATTATTTCCTTCCTTCTACTAACTTTGAGCTGTGTTTACTCTTTTTCTACTTCTTACAGATGTAAGATTAGATAGTGTATTTGAGATTTGTTTTTTGAAATAGGCCTGTATTGCTTTACATTTTCCCCTTAGAACTGCTTTTACGGCATCTCATAGACTTTCAAGTGTTGTTTTTATTTTCATTTGTCTTAAGGTATTCTTTGATTTCCTCTTGGATTTCTTCATTGACCTAGTGGTTCTTTTGTAGCATGTTGTTTAGATATATGACTCCCCCCCGCAGATTTCTTATAATTGGTTTCTAGTTTCATTGTGTTCAGAAAAGATGCTTGATTTGATTTGTCTTCTTAAATTCATTGAGACTTGTTTTCTGACCTAACAAATGATCTATCCTGGAGAATGTTTCATGCACATTTGTGAAGAATGTGCATTGGGTGATATATGCAAACAATGGATCATGGAACATTACATCAAAACTAATGATGACTAACATAACAACACAATTTAAAAAAAAAGAAGACTGTGTAATCTGTTGGGGGGTTTTGTTTTTGTTTCTGTTTTGGTTTGTTTTTTATAAAAGTGCTGTTATATCTCTTAAACTGATTAGGTCTAGTGTTTGTTAAGGTCAATGTACCCATTTCCTATCTGGATAATTTATCCATTGATGTAAGTGCAATGTTAAAGTGCTTTACCCTTGTTTTATTACTGTCAGTATCTGTTTTTGTATCTGTTAGAGGGAGAAGCAGGCTTCCTGCCAAGAAAAGAGCCCAGTGTGGGGTTCGATCCCAGGACTCTGGGATCATGACCTGAGCAAAAGGCAAACTCTTAATGACTGAGCTGCATAGGTGCTCCTAGTTTTGGTATTAGAGTAATGCCAGTTTCCTAGAATTAATATGAAGCATCTCCTTTTCATGTATCTTCTGGAAGAGATTATATAGAAAATTGGCATAATTCTTCTTTCAGTGTTTGGTAGGATTCATCAGTGAACCCATCTGGACTTGGTGCTTTCTATTTTTTAAGGTTATTTTTGATTCAACTTTTTAGTATTCTAATATTGTCTATTCTTGTATGAGTTTGGCAGAATGTGTCTTTCAAAGAGCTTATCCAGGGGCACCTGTGCTCTTCAGTGGGTTAATTCCTCTGCCTTCAGCTCTCGTGTTCCCAGGGTCCTGGGATCAAGCCCCACATTGTGCTCTCTGCTTAGCAGGGAGCCTGCTTTCCCCTCTCTCTCTGCCTGCCTTTCTGCCTACTTGTGATCTCTGTCTGTCAAACAAATAAATAAAATCTTTAAAAAAAAAAAAACCCAGATAATCCATTTCAACTGGTTTATAAAGTTTATGGGCATAGAGTTGGTAATATTATTTCTTTAATATCTGTTGAATGTCCATGTGATCTGTAGTGATATCCTCTCTTTAAATTCTGATATTATCAACTTGTTTCATTTTTTTTTCTTAGTTAGCATTTGGTTTTATTCTCTATTGATTTTCTATTTGCAGTTTCATTTATTTCCACTCTAGCTTTACGTCTTTTATTATCTTTAGTTTCAATTTAATTTTGTCATTTATTTTCCAAGATGCAAGCTTAGATGATTAATTTTATATCTATTTTCTTTTCTAATGTATGTATTCAATGCTGTAAGTTTCCCTCTATATACTGCATGTAATACATCCTTTAAAAATTGAAAAGTTAGGGGCGCCTGGGTGGCTCAGTGGGTTAAAGCCTCTGCCTCCGGCTCAGGTCACAATCTCAGAGCCCTGGGATTGAGCCCCACGTCGGGCTCTCTGCTCAGCGGGGAGCCTGCTTCCTCCTCTCTCTCTGCCTGCCTCTCTGCCTACTTGTAATCTCTGTCTGTTAAATAAATAAATAAAATCTTTAAAAAAAAGTTGAAAAGTTATATTTTAATTCTCATTTAGTTTGTTATTGATTTATATTCTAATTCTAATGTGGTTTGAAAAGACAATATATGACTTTTATTCTTTTAAATTTGTTATGATATGTTATGTGGCCTTGAATATGACTTGTCTTACCTAATGTGGCATGTGAGCATGAGGAGAATGTGTAGTCTGCTCTTATTGAATGAAGTAATTGATAGACGTTAATTATTTCCAGTTGATCAATGGTGTTGTTGAATTTGTTGATGTCCTTACTGATTTTTTGTCTTCTGAATCTGTCCATTTCTGATAGTGGAATGTTGAAATAACTATGAATATCTCAGTCACATATGAGTTTCATTCTTAATTTTTGAGGAATCTTCACACTGTTTTCCAAAGTGGTTGTACCAATTTACAATTCTATCAACAGTATACAAGTGTTCCCTCTCCTCCACATCCTCTCCAACACTTGTTATTTCTTGTCATTTTTGAAAATAACCATTGTAACAGATGTTAAGTGATAACTCATTGTGGGTTTGATTGGCATTTCCTTAATAATTAGTGATATGGAACATCTTTATATGCCTTTTTGGCCAGCTGTATGTCTTCTTTGGAGAAATGTCTATTTATATCCTTTATTTATTTTTAATCAGGTTGGTTGTTTTGCTGTTGAGTTGTATAAGTTCCTTTTATATTTTGGATATTGACCTTTATTAAATACATGGTTTGTAAATATCTTCATCCATTCAATAGCTTACCTTTTCATTTGATGATGGTTTCCTTTCTCATACAGAAGCTTTTTATTTTGATGTAGTCACATTTGTTTCTTTTGCTTTTGCTTATTTTGCCTTTGGAGTCAGATCTGCAAAAACCTTCCAAAGACAGATATCAAGGAGTTTACCACCCATGTTTTCTTCTAGGAATTTTATGGTTTCAAGTCTAAATAAAATCTTTACTTCATTTTGAGTTAATTTTTGAGTATGGTGTAATATAGTGTTCTAGTTTTGTGCTTTTGTATGTGGCTGTCCAGTTTTTCTAATTCAATTTATTAAGGAGACTGTCTTTTTCCATTCTATGTTCTTAGTTCCCTTGTTGCACATTAATAGTCTATATTTGTGTATGTTTATTTCTAGGATCTCAGTTCTGTTCCATTGATCTGTATCTTTTCTTTTTTTTTAAATTTTATTTATTTATTTGACTGAGAGAGAGATCACAAGCAGGCAGGGAGGCAGGCAGAGGTGAGTGAAGCAGGCTCCCTGCTGAGCAGAAAGCCTGATGCAGGGCTTGATCCCAGGACCCTGAGGTCATGACCTGAGCCGTAGGCAGCCACTTAACTGACTGAGCCACCCAGGTGCCCCAATCTATATGTTTTCTATTGTTCTACATAATAGTGCACCAAAATCATATTGTTTTGATTACTATAACTTTAGGGATAGGTAGATATAGGTATAGTTTGAAATCTTTGTTTTTCTTTTTTTTTTTTTTTTTAATTTATTTGACAGAAATCACAAGTAGGCAGAGAGGCAAGCAGAGAGAAAGAAGGAGAAGCAGGCTCCCTGCTGATCAGAGAGCTGGATGCGGGGCTCCATCCCAGGACTCTGAGATCATGACCTGAGCTGAAGGCAGAAGCTTAACCTGCTGAGCCACCCGGGAGCCCCTCAACTTTGTTTCTCTTAAGATTGCTTTGGATATTTGGGAACTTTTATGATTTCACAAATTTTAGAATTATTTGTTCTAGTTCTATAAAGTATGTCATTGAAATTGTATTGGAATTACATTGAATCTGTAAATTTCTCAGGCTAGTATGAACATGTTAACAATATTCTTCTAATTCACATGCACAGAACATTTTGCCACTTGTTTAGATTTTCTCAAAGTCTTTCACAGTGTTTCATAGTTTTCACTGTATAGGTCTTTCACCTTTTTGGTTAAACTTATTCCTATGTATTTTATTCTTTTTGGTGAATTTGTAAATGGGACTGTTTTCTTAATTTCTCTTTCTGATATTTTGTTATTAGCGATAGAAATATGACACATTTCTGTATATTGATTATGTGTCCTGCCATTTTAGAATTTATTTCAACAGTTTGTTGGTGGGTTCTTTAGAATTTTCTATATACAGTATCATGTCACCTTCAAAGAGTGCCAGCTCTAGGTCTTCCTTTCCAATTTGGATGTCCTTCCTTCCTCCCCCCCACCCTCTTGTAATTGCTGTGGCTAATACTAATTTGAATTAATTTCTAATACTAATTGAATTAAAGTGGCAAGAATGGGCATCCTTGTCTTGTTTCTGTTCTGAAACTTTCTTATTTCTGTTCTGAAACTGAAAGGAAAAACTTTCATCTTTTCATCATTGAATGTGATGTTAACTTGTAGGATTTCCTATATGACCTTAATAATATTGAGATATGTTTCTTCTATACCATTTTGTTGAGAGTTTTTATCCTAAATGAATGTTAAATTTTATCAAGTGCTTTTTCTGCACCTACTAAGATTACCATATGATTTTTATGTTTGTTAATGTGATGCCTGAAATAAATCCTTAATTGTAGTATATAATCATTTTAATATATTGGATTTTATTGTGGGATTCGATTTGTTATATACTTTGCTGAAAACTTTGGCTTCTATGTTTCTCAAGAATATTGACTTATGTTATTTTTTTGCATGTGTCTGGTGTCCTACTCTGGTTTTGGTGTCAGGGTAATGCTGGCATCATAAAATGTGTTTGGAAGCTTTTGCATCTCTTTAATTTTTCTGGAAGTGTGTGAGAAATGTGGGTTGACATTATCTATATTCTAGTTAGTATAGTTAGACCTCTTGATATGTAACGTGATTAATGATATAGCTTGATTAATATCAATCATTTATATTAGTATTTTCTCCTTATTACCTATGTTCTTTGTTCCTATTTTTGTCTTATACTCTTTTGTTGTCATTGTTTTGCCTTTTTTGGTTTTAATTGAATATATAATTCCATTTTCTGTCCTTAAAATTAGGTGTACATCTTTAATGCCTTTTTTAGTAATTTCAACAAAATTTGCAAATTGTATTTACAACTTATCCAAATTCACTTTCATATATCAGTATGCTTTATACTCCTTCACAGGTGATGTGAATACCTGATAAAAACAAAAATAATCCTATTCCTTCCTTCCTTTGCATAATTTCTGTCACTCATTTAAGTGACAGAAATTGGAAAATACCTAAGGATACATAAGAATATGTGCATATATTATATATAAGTCAATGTTGTTGAATACAGTGTTGCCATTTTAAACAAACTGTTATACCTGAAATCAATTAAGAATAATAAAAAGAATGACTTATTTCGCTTAACATAATACCCTCTAGTTCCATCCATGTCATGGCAAATGGCAGGATTTTGGGTTTTTTGATGGCTGCATAGTATTCTATTATATATATATATGTGTGTGTATACACACACACACACACACACACACATATATACATATAAACATACCACTCTTCTTTATCCATCCATCTGTTGATGGACATCTAGGTTCTTTCCATAGTTTGGCTATTGTGGACATTGCTGCTATAAACATTTGGGTATATGTGACTACATGACCTGAGATCATGACCTGAGCTGAAGGCAGAGGCTTAACCTGCTGAACCACCCAGGGGCCCTCCGCTTTGTTTTTTTAAGATTGCTTTGGATATTTGGGAACTTTCATGATTTCACAAATTTGGATCACTGCCTTTGTATCTTTAGGGTAAATACCCAGTAGTGCTGGGTCTATTTTCAACTTTTTGAGTAATCTCCATACTGTTTTCCAGAGTGACTACACCAGCTTGCATTCCCACCAACAGTATAGGGGGGTTCCAATCAGAGAAAGACAATTATCATATGACCTCTCTGATACTTTTTGATTTGAGAGGTAGGGTGGGGATCATAGGGAGTAGGGAGGGGTAGGGTGGCTGGGTTATGGACATTGGGGAATGTATGTGCTATGGTGAGTGCTGTGAATTGTCTAAGACTGATGATTCACAGACCTGTACCCCTGAAGCAAATAATACATTATATGTTAATAAAATAATAAAAAGAATAAAATTATTCTATATTTACTTATTATTTCTCTGTAGTTTTTCTTGTTTTTATGCAGACTTAGATTTCTTATCCATATCACTTTTATCTTCTAAAAAAATTTAACATTTGTTAGTATTAACAAGACATGTCTTATGTTTACTGGCAACAAATTCCTTTAATTTTTGTTTGTCTATCAAAGTCTATTTCTTTGTCCTTTAATTTTTAAAAAAAAAATTCAGTATAATTAACATACAATGCTATTTTATTTAAAAGATTTTATTTATTTATTTGACACAGAGAGCGTGAGTACAAGGAGTGGGAGCAGCATGCAGAGGGAGAGGGAGAAACAGGCTCCCAGCTGATTAAGGAGACCAATTCAGGACTCAATTCCAGGACCCTGGGATCATGACTTAAGCCAAGGGCAGACACTTAAATGACTGAGCTACGTAGGTACCCTCATACAATGTTATTTTAATTTCAGGTATAAAATATAGTGATTCAATAATCTATACATTCCTTAGTCCTCATCACAATAAGTGCAGTTTTCATCTCCTTCACCAATTTCACCCATCTCTCTACTAAAATCTCCTCTGGAAATCACCAGTTTGATCTCTGTATTTAAGAATCTGTTTTTTGTCTCTTTGGTTATTTTCTTTATTCCTTAAATTACACATATGAATGAAAGCATATGGTATTTTCCTTTCTCTGACTGACTTATTTCACTTAGCATTATCCCCTCTAGATCTGTCCATGTTGTTGCAAATGGCAAGATTTCATTTCTTTTTCCTTAAGAATTTATTTGTCAGGGAGACAGAGTGTGTAAGTAGGGGGAGAGGCAGGCAGAGGCAGAAGAAGTCTCCTTGCTGTGCAAGAAGCCTGATGGTGGAACTCGATTCCAGGAACCTGAGTTCATGACTTGACCCAAAAGCAGATGCTTAAGCAACTGAGCCATCAGGCATCCCAGCAAGATTTCATTCTTTTTTATGCCTGAATAATATTTCATTTTGTGTTTATATACACACAAACATCACATCTTTATCCCTTAATCTATCTGGGGACACTTGGGTCGTTTCCATATCTTGGCTATTATAAATAAAGCTGCAATAAACATAGAAGTTTTATTTCTTCTTTTGAAAGACAATTTTGTGGAGTACAGAATTCTAGGGTAGAGTTTCGGTTTTTGTTTTTTTTCCTCACAATACTTTAAATATCCCCCCTTTTTTTTTGTTTGCGTGGTTTCTGAGGAATAGTCGATGTAATTCTTATATTTCTTTCTCTATAGGTAACATATTTTTTCACCTCTGGCTGCTTTTAGGATTTTTTCTTTTTTTCTTTTTTCTTTTTTTTTTTTTTTAAGATTTTATTTATTTATTTGACAGACAGAGATCACAAGTAGGCTGAGAGGCAGGCAGAGAGAGAGAGGTAGAAGCAGGCTCCCTGCTGAGCAGAGAGCCCGATGCGGGGCTCGATCCCAGGACCCTAGGATCATGACCTGAGCCAAAGGCAGAGATTTAACCCACTGAGCCACCCAGGCACCCCTGCTAATTTATCCATTAGAGACCTTAGCATATTAATCATAGTTGTTTTGGATTCCTAGTCTGAGTCTGATAGTTCTAACATCTCTGCTATATCTAGTACTGGTGTTTTTTTCTGTCTCTTTGAACTGTTTTTGTTGTTGTTGTTTGTTTGTTTGTTTGTTTTTACCTCCTAGTGTGCCTTGGAATTTGTTTTACAAAAACGGGATATGATGTAACAGGTAAAAGAAAATGCTATAAATAAGTGTTTGGTAATGTGATGATGAGAGGTGGGGACAGTGGAAGCATTCAATGGTTCTATGATTAGGTCTCAGTCTCTTAGTGAGTTGTACCTCTTGGCTGTAAAGTTCACAGTGTTTCTCATTTTGTTTTCCCTTGCCACAGTGGGAGAGGGTCCTAGTTTGGGCTGGTGTCTGGTATTTTCCTTTGACTAGACTGGTTAGAATCTGAAGAAAAATTGTAATCATTTATCCTCTGGTAAAATACTTTATCTCAAGGGAAGGCCTTGGTAAGAATAGAATGCTCTGGCATACTTCAAAATGTTTACTTTTGCCAGAAGACCAAGGGAATTTTTCTCTATTATTCACTCTGAGAACCTATTCAAGATGGAGGGTAAAAGTCACAATGATGAGTATCCCAACCACTATGTTTCCTATTTGGGGGGCAGTAGTTTTTCCTGTGGCCTTTAGTGGATCTAAGAAGAAGTTGATGTTTCGTTCATTCAGCTTTTTCTTGTTAGGATAGATTGACAACTTCTAAGCATCTTACATGCTGACCAGAAACCAAAAGTCGATAGTGTTGTTTTGAGGATAAACCACCCCCCCACGCAATGAGTTAAGTGATTTAAAAATGTCTCAATGTTGATAATTTTTCAATATCATATTTATTGCCAACACTTTTTAAGTTACATGTACACAAGCTATAAACATTTTTATTTTTTAATTTTACAATATCATAAATTTTAGAATTCTTTTTTATAATTGGAATTTTTATTTTATAATTCTTCTAAACTAATTTATGGTAAAGATAAGTAGGAAATTTAATAATTTTTAATAGTTTTTTAAAATTTTATTTTACTTTTTTCAGTGTGGAACTTAAATAATTTTAATATAATTCCCATCATAATGATTTGTTACTGTAAAGTAGCATTATTTTCAATGAAGAGTTTAGTAGAACATGTATATTATTACATTTAGAGATACCTTATTCAAACCTAAGTTGTATATTACAGAGGTGACTATATTTTAATAATAATTAATGATCTTCACACATTTATACATTTAATTATTTACTTATAATCTTTAAACTCTATGTTTTATTATGTTTCAGGCATGAACTGATGTCTTCTAAAAATAGAAGTACATGGTATAAACTGGAGAGAAAAATACATGTTAATAATCCATTTGTGGGAGCACCTGGGTGGCTCAGAGGGTTAAGCCTTTTTCAGCTCAGGTCCCGGTCCTAGGGTTCTGTGGTCAAGTCCCACATCAGGCTCTGTGCTCAATGGGAGCCTGCTTCTTCCTCTCCCTCTGCCTGCCATTTCCTCTGTTTGTGCTCTCTCTCTGTCAAATAAATAAAAAAGTCTTTAAAAAAAATAATCCATTTGTGTAGGAAGAAAGAGAGGGAATTTAGGACCAATATTGATATTAATATTGCACTCAAATCCTAGTGAAAACAGATCAAGGCTTCTCATTGTTCAAAATGTTTCTACCTCCTATCTCCTTACTACCCATAACTGAAATCTTCCCATATTCTATTAAATTCCTTTGGATATACACCTTTCAAGTACTTCAGAAGAAATATTAAGGTAGGAAGAGCACAGTAGAAGTCCTAAAAATAATGAAATATTGGTTACTTTAATTTTCTTGATGTCACTCAGAATTTTATAAAGTCATAAGGGAATGTGCCTTTTGTGCATTCATTTTTAGCTAATGCAGGTGTACAAGAGTTTCCTGGAATTTTTTCTTTATATATTTCTGGTAATTTGTAAACACAAATTTCTCAAACTATATTCAGTAAAGATCAGTTAAATTTACTTCAACCTGATTAATCATCAATGACTGGATAAACAAGATACCACCATTAAGTGATTATGTCAAGAAAACATCTGATTATATCATTTCACCAAATAAGTCATTTATCTGGCATTTCAAAAAGAACGTATTCTTCTGGATGATTTGTCCAGACAATCCTCTCACAGTGATTAATACTTTCAAGTACATTCTATCCTGAAGTTCTTGATTAAACACTAAGCATTTTCTTCCTTCCAGTCTGAATGAATTGAAGTTAAATGTAATAGGGAAAATTAATGTAATAACATTCAGAAAATTTGAAAATTTCCTCCTCTTTTATGTTGATTAATTAGATCACCTTAATTAAGCTTCTAAGTAACCTCTTTCTTTAGGAACTGTTAAGCAAGTATAAGGCTTACTTCTATCTCCAAGTCTCAGAAATATGAAACTTCTACATTGTGCCCAAGGAGTCTTTGGTGGTAAAGAAGAGGAAAGTTCTGAAGAGATTACTTTGTAATTTGATTTTGTGCTGATTTTATTTTTCTATTAGAGGGATAGAAAAAATAATACTCTATGAACAAAATAATTTTTGAAAACTGTTCTAATTTGATACAAGCAAAATACGATTTGAAACTCTAAGATACAGATGAAAGGGAGAAGTGGGCTAGAAATTCAGGAGGAACTTCTAAAAAAAATTTTGGCTTTAGAGGAGGATGAAGCAAAATTATTTTCTAGTGAAAAAAAAAGTAGAAATCATACAATGCAAGGAAATGGTATTTTCTCTGTTGTTATGTTAAGGATTGGTGAAAATAAAGTATTGATTGTATTGAAGTATTGATTGTAAAGTATTGAAAATAGTATTGATCACTATGCCAAAGAAAAAGCATTATGTATTCTTAATGCATCCTTGACAGCAAGAGTTGATCAGTTTTTTAAATGAACATTTATTAATCAAATAATAGCATTTTAATTAAAAGCTATTTTTTTTAATTTCATTCCGTCTCTTCAATTACCTGTAAAGTAACAAGTCAAATGACTTTAAAAGTCACACAGTAACCTGTGGCAGAACTGGGAGAACTTAAATTCAGTCTAAAGGGTATGTAGTAGAAACTAGTGTTATGATATTTGTTGGAGAGCATGATTTTAACTTTTATAATTGGGACAGTGCTGAATATAAAACTAATAACAATCATAGTCTGCCCATTTGTAGAACAAGGATGTACAGTCACAATAAAAAGAATAGGCTTCGGGACGTCTGGGTGGCTCAGTTGGTTAAGCGGCTGCCTTCGGCTCAGGTCATGATCCTGGGGTCCTGGGATCGAGTCCCACATCGGGCTCCTTGCTCGGCGGTGAGCCTGCTTCTCCCTCTGCCTCTGCCTGCCACTCTATCTGCCTGTGCTCACTCTTGCTCTCTCGCTCTCTCTGACAAATAAATAAAATCTTTAAAAAAAAAAAAAAGAAGAATAGGCTTCAAGCATTTTGATTTTTTTAATTAAAAATATCCTAAATAACAATTTTTCAATTATCTTTTGTTCTTATGGCAAATGACTCCATTTGAATAATTATTTGCCCTAGTTCTTTCCTCCTTTCCCAATGTTTAGACCTATTTTTTGAGCACTAGAGATGAGAGGATGTAGTACGTTCTTTCTCTAAATGTCCTATTTCATGTTGCTACTTTACCTAATATAATTACTTACTTTTTCTCAGAAAACTTCAAAATTTTGGCTTCATGAAAGATATTTGTCAATAATACCTAAATTTTATATTATTATTATTTCAGAGCATATCTGGTTATTCTGATGTATTTGATATTTCTTTTCCTTATTCTAAAGTGTAATCGCTTTTTATTTTTTATTTTTTTTATTTTTTTAAGATTTATTTATTTATTTATTTGACAGACAGAGATCACAATTAGGCAGAGAGGCAGGCAGAGAAAGAGAGGGGGAAGCAGGCTCTCCGCTGAGCAGAGAGCCCAACGTGGGGCTCGATCCCAGGACCCTGAGATCATAACCTGAGCCGAAGGCAGAGGTTTAACCTGCTGAGCCACCCAGGTGCCCCTGTAATCGCTTTTTATTTTGAGCATCAGTTATTTCTATTGCTTTTTCTTTTTTTAACCCATTTAACACTAGAAATATCAATGGGAGGAACTTATTTTTTAAATAGTACAAAAATTGAGGGGTGCCTGGGTAGCTCAGTTGGTTAAGGGTCTGACTCTAGATTTTGACTCAGGTCAAGATCTCAGGGTCATGAGAATCAAGCACCACATCCGGTTGTGTGCTAGGTGTGGAGCCTGTTTAGGATTCTTTCTCTCCCTCTCCTTCTGTCCCTTCTCCCCTTTCTGGAAAAAAAAAAAAAGTACAAAAATTGATATTTATCTTTAAAATTGTATCTTTCTTCATGGATTTTTTTTTATTGTACACAATTTTAAGTAAATACTCTTGAAGTGCACTGATAGTATCCACAGCATTACCAAAATTAAAAGTCAGTTCAAGTCTAGACTAGGTTTACTTAACTGCCAATACTAATCTTCTAAAAATAGAATGATCCTTATTTTCAGGTGTAATACAGTTTACCTTAGTCTCTACTGTGAACACAATGTCTGGTATCTGATTAAAAATTCCAAGGCATGCATCTCCACAAACAATAGCAAAAACAAGGTTGCCTAGAAAAAATGCCCATTACCAAGAAATCATTCAACAGATTTGGGCTGAGTTGTGACCCCAGTTTGTAAATGATCAGGTAAGGATTTTATGAAGATATTAGTTAATATGATAAAGATTTAATGGAAAAGAGGGACAATATGCATAACCTAATGAGAAATCTCAGTAATAAGAGCCAAGTGGAAATAGTAGAAGTATAAAATATGCCAAAGATACCTTTATTTGGTACTTATGAGTCAACTCTATACAGCTGAAGAAAGAATTAATGAACTTGAACATGGTTCAAGAAATATTCAAACTAAAACACAAAATGTAGAAAGATTAAAATAAGAAAATAAACATACAAATAAAATAACCGAGAATCTAAAAGTTGTGGGGTCATATTGGCAATATCAAACAGTTCGAATTATAGACAATTGGATTCCTAGAGAAAGTTAAGAAAAAAAAGAGAAAGTGAAAAATAACAGGAAAAAAAAATCGTTTGAAGTAATAATGGCTGAAGAATTTTATAAAAGACATCAAATTACAGATCCAAAAATGGAAAAGGATCCCTAACTGGATGAACCCATTAATACTTAGAAGTCCTCATCAGTTGTTACAATACCAAAAATAGACAATCTTGTAGGCAGCCATAGAAAAAGGACATAGTACAGAAGGAAAAAATAAATAAATAAAAAGATAAGAATTACAGCACATGTTTCATTAGAAAACATGCAAACTAGAAGACAGTGGAGTGCCATTTTTAAAGTACTGGAGAAAAATGAGCCAATATACAAAAAAGTACTATAATTATTAATAGATGAAGAAAAAGAATTGGAAAAATTCAATACTCATTCTGATAACTATTCTCAGTTCACTATCAATAGAGGAAAACATCCTCATCTTGACAAAGTTATTATGACAAATGTAAAGCTAATATCAAGACAATAATGAAAGACTTAATGTTTTCCTCCGAAGTCTAGAAAAAAAGCTTGCTCTCATCATATTCATCCCATACTTTACTGAATGTATTGGTCAGGGTAGAAGGGGAAGTTAAAACAAAAAAGGCCTAGGGGCACCTGGGTGACTCAGTGGGTTAAGCCTTTGCCTTGGGCTCTGGCCATGATCTTAGGGTCCTGGGATCAAGCCCCGCATAGGGCTCTCTGCTCAGCAGGGTGCCTGCTTCCCCCGCCTCTCTCTGCCTACTCTGATCTCCCCCTTTGTCAAATAAGTAAATAAAATCTTTAAAAAAAAAAAAAAGGCCTTAAGACTAGAAAGTAAGAAGTAATACTGTCCTTATCCACAGATGACAATGTTTATATAAAATGTATTAAATTTAAAAATAAGACAACTAAAATGAATAAACAAATTTTACAATGTTGCAAGATAGCAGGTCAATAGAAATAAAAGGCAAAATTATTTAAACATCTTTTTATGCATAAGTGCTTAATGAACATACAAAAGAGATGTTCAGCATATTAACCATGGAAAGGCAAATAAAAACAAAATGAGTTCACATTTTACATCCACCACAATGACTAAAATTAACATAACTAATAATACCAAATAGTAATGAAGAAGTGGATTAGATGAAAATTTCACCCTTGCCTTGTAGGATTGCAAAATAATAAAACATGTTCAAAAGTGTTTGACAGTTTGTCATAAGGTTCACCACATATGATCCAGTAATTCTACTCTGAGGTAACTGGAAAAAAAAAAAAGAAAAAGAATTGAAAAAATATATGTCTTTATTTTTATTTTTTTTAAAAGATTTTATTTATTTATTTGACAGAGAATGAAAGTGGGAGAGGGAACACAAGCAGGGGCTGTGGGAGAGAGAGAAGCAGACCTCCCACTGAGCAGGGAGCCCAATGAGGGTTTTGATCCCAGGCCTGGGATCATGACCTGAGCTGCAGCAAGATGCTTGACTGAGCCACCCAGGAGCCTCTCAAAAAAAAAAAAAAAAAAAAAAAAAAAAAAAAAAATATATATAAATATATATATATATATATATGAAAACACACTATGTAGATGAATATTTACAGTGGCTGTATTTATTATATAAGTAAAAATCAGAAATGGTCCAAAGGAAGTAATCAATTTTATGCAATTTCATGCAATGGAGTACAATCCAGGGGGAAAAAGGGTGGGGGTGGGGTGGGGGAGATACACTACTGCTCCAGCTATAGGAATAAACCTCAAAAACATTACGCTGAGCAAACAAAACACAGAGGCAAATTACTGTTTTCTCTTATACGAATTTCAAGAATCAGCAAAATACTCTCTAGTAATGAAAATTAGACCAGTGGTTCCCTGGAGGAAGAGGCTGATGAGAAATGCTGAATTGACTACCGATGGTCTCAGGGGATTTTTCTGGGGTGCTAATGTTCTATATCTTGTTTGAAGGGTAAAGATATGGATAAATAAATTTGTCATAACTCATAAAATTGTACACTCAAATTAGGTATAATTTAAATTTTACCTCTACAGATTTGACTTAAAATGCCAGCATAGAAGTCTTCTTGATCTTTTACATCTATTAAATTTAATTAAATCTTTTTCATCTTTGAGGAATAATGCATATGTTAATATTCACTTATACAATAAAAAATTTGTTTGAAAATATAGTTAGACTAAAACTTTTTTCTTGATAATTAATTTCTTTATTTTCCTCTTAAATCTTGTTGGGAGAGTTTTTTAGTTCTTCACATTCTTTCAAATTCAGAAATAATATTATATATCCTATTTTTCTGCCATCTACATACCTGAAATAATTTTATTAAATTGTCAGTCCATAGAGCTATCAAACCCATAACATGGGTGAAAGGAAATATCATTAGCATTTTCTTACTAACCATTTCACATTTCGAACATTCCAGAACCAACTATCAATTTTATCAAGGTCCACAGTATAAACTTCAGAGGTCTAGAAAATAGAGTATGTGAGAACATATGGTTATACTTACACAAGTCACTTACAGCCTATACAGATGGTTCCTTGGAGAATAGCGTGGCATGCTTGGTTTGTTCTTTGTAGTCAGTTTGCTCCAAGATGGAGTGTGGCATCAACTGACAGTTGGCAGTAGTAACTTAATTGTAGAAGACAAATCTAGAAAACCCATATGGGTAACATTGAATGCATTTTCTTTCAGTTGGAATCCTCAGGTTTGTATAGCCAGGTCCTCTCAACAGATTTTCTGATAAAGGTAAAAATTTAAAAAAATAAAAATCCACAGAAATTCTAAGTGATGTCAGGAGGTATAGAGAAGATTTCAAAAACTGACAAAAACACAAATTAGCAAAAGAGAAAAACTATAAGCAAATTCACAGAAGTATGAAATAAAGAAATCCAAACAAAATTACTGTTCTATTGTGTAAGGGAAATTTAGCTTTGGCTGTTTGTGATCTGTCTTCAAAACTCACCTTCACAAGGATGCTTTCTGGTGTAGCCTGCTAATCTTTGCTTCAAGGCTTTTTCTGGATGGCAGGAGCAGCCTCAGCACAAAAGAGGCAATATGAAATTGCTTTGGAGTCCATGACCCTGAAAGCAGACCTCCAGCAGGGATGAATGAGGATTTGGCATTTAAATACCCACTCCTGGGTACCTGGGTGGTTCAGTCTTTAAGCATCTGCCTTCAGCTCAGGTCATGATCCCTGGGTCCTGGGATTGAGCCCCTCATCAGGCTCCCTGCTTAAAGGGAAGCCTGCTTCTCCCTCTCCCACTCCCCTTGCTTGAAGATAGGCAACCAAAAGACTGTTACTTAGAGAAAAGGAAAAATATTAGAAGTTACATATATTTTCAATAGCATTCATTTTTTTAATTAATTACTTATTTATTTGACAGAGAGAGAGAGAGAGATCACAAGTAGGCAGAGAGGCAAGCAGAGAGAGAGGGGGAAGCAGGCTCCGTGCAGAGCAGAGCAGAGCAGAGTGGGGCTTGATCCCAGGACCCTGGGATCATAACCTCAGCTGAAGGCAGAGGCTTTACCCACTGAGCCACCCAGGTGCCCCCTACATATATTTTTATAACTGATTTTTCCCCCTTTTTAAAAGATTTGATTTATTTTGAGAGAGAGAGGGAGAGAGTGTTCAGGAGAAGGGTCAGGGGCAGAGGGAGAGAGAAAAACTCAAGCAGACTCCATGCTGAATGTGGATCCTGACATGGGGCATGATCCCACAACCATGAGATCGTGACTTGAGCTGAAATCAAGAGTCAAATGCCTGATCTACTTAGCCACCCAGGTGCCCTTATAATTGAAATATTTTTAGTTGCAAAGAAGGTATACAAAAAATCTGGATAATTTTATGCCCTTGACTTCTAAGCCAAAGACACATAATCAGTATTCCTTAAGAAATGTATTTGAAGGGGGAGTGGGGGGCATCTGGGTGGCTCAGTAGGTTAACTGACTGGGCTCAGTCGATTAAGCATCTGCCTTCAGCTCAGGTCATGATTTCCTTGTCCTGGGATCCAGCCCCATGTTAGATTCCTTGTTCAGTCGGGAGTCTGCTTCTCCCTTTCCTTATGTTCCTTTGGCTTGTGCACTCACTCCCTTTCTCTTTCTCTCTGTCAAATAAATAAATAAAATCTTAAACAAAAAAGAGATGTAATTGAAGGGGAGATATTTTAAGGTAAAATTTATCCCATTTGAAAGTTTAGGCAAAGGTGAGTCACTTTCATTGACAGTTCTATAAACATGAAGGCTTATTTTCTTCCTCCTCACCCCTCCTCCCCACTCTCACCCTTCCCTCCTCCTTCTCTTCTTCCACTTCCTCCTCCTCTCTGCTGTTTCTTCCTCTTCTTCTCCTCCTCCCTTCCTCCCCCTCCTCCTTTTTCTCCTTCTCCCCCCCCCCCCCCCCCCCCCCCCCCCCCCCCTCCTTTTTCTCCTTCTCCCCCCCCCCCACTCCCCGTCTCCTTCTCCTCCTCCTTGCTTGAGCTTTAAGACAGCTCTCTGGGTCTCTCTTCTGTTTTACCTCCAATGTGGCTTGAGGGACCATCTGGTATCCACACTCTCACCAGCCTCCTCCCCATTCAACTTCCTGCCTCTTCCTTCCAGTTATTCTTCTCCAGAGCTCAGTTAAACTTTAGATTCCACCTTCACTACTCACTGTAGGCATGAATGTTAAATGGGTCATTATTCCATTTCCTTTGTCATTTATTGGATGATCTGATCACTGTGATGGACTTTCCTTACCAAGTGGTAACACTTAAGATTTTGAGTCTATTAGCTAGATCATACAGTCCAATTTAGTTTACCAAAATTTTAGAGTAATTTGTAACTAAAAGTTCAGGTCGTAGTTGGGTTTTTTTATTTTTTACCTTTGAGAATTCTTGTTGTGTAGGGGCATAGAAAAATAAGGGAAATGGGAAATGTAGGATCAAGTATAAATGCTTGTTTGCTTGTGAAGTAAGGAAGAAATTGGAGCATTACATATAATATGTAAATGTGAATCACTAAATTCTACAACTGAAATTAATAGTATACTGTGTGTTAACTAACTGTAAGTCAAATAAAAACTTAAATAGAAAAGATGATGGCAGGTAGGCAAAGGAAGACAGAGGAGAAGCAGTATTGAGCAGTCTGGAGAAAAATGTTCTGTACTCTATTTTCTTTTGAATCTCTGTGGAAGTAAAATATGTTACATAAGTTTTCAAGGTCAGAAAGAAAAATCAGAATGACTGCAAGACCCCATCAAAAGTATGGCTTATAGTGAATCTGAGTAATAGAACTCTGGATGTCATACAGAAATTTTGATAAGTATGAAGCAACAGAATAATTTCTACCTCCCGAAAACACATAAGAGGGAAAGTAATTCTGGACATGAAGGACAGGCAGAAAAGAAAAAGAAACCTCTTATTAGGGATCAAACATAATGGTGAATATTTCAGTGGATATTTCATTAAATCATCAAATACTAACTGAGTAGCTACTGTGCAATAATATTATTCTAGGTGCTAGGTGTGCAGCAAGGAGTGAAATATAGGACATTAGGTAACAGTGGAAATGACTGGGGAAAAAGGGGGGGAATAGGGAAAGCTGGATTTGGGATGAGCAATGGTAAGTAAGGGTAGGGAAATGTCTCAATTAGAAAGGTAAATTTAAGGCAAGACAAAAAGAGAGTTCATAAAGGAAAATGACTAACAAAGGTTTTGAGAAAGCATGTATAGGATGCTCTATGAAAACAAGGCAATTTGTGTGGCTGGGTGAGAGGAGGGAATGAAGGTAGTAAATTACCGAAGGTCATTATAAGGACTTGTATATTATTTTGTGTTAAAACAGACATTAGAGAGATCAAAGTCAAAAATTTAGAATACACTAATTTCAAATATATAGAGATCAATTTGGCTCTTGTTTTAAGAACACAATCTGGAGAAGCGAGGTGGAAGAGTGAAAAATTGGTAGGTTATTGCAATAATTCAGGTATAAGAAGACAATAATTTGGAATAAATAGTAGCAGTATGGAGTGGTAAATAATGGCATTCTAGTTACATTTGGAAGAATCTACAGTCACACCATCCTGAACATGCTCGATCTCGTCTGGAAGTAGAGTCCACAGGATTTGCTGACATGGAAATGGAATGTGAAATAAGTAAAGATGATTCTGTCCATTTTGGCCTGAAAAGTTGAAAATAGTTTTAACTATTTGAGATAAGGGAGGCTGTGGGTATAAAAAGTTAGAATGGGTAGATAAGATTGGGAATTTGGTATTGACATCCACTTTAGCTGTGCAATCCTACTCTTACCTCTAAGTTTGGGTGATAAGGAAATTTCTCTTGCCTTTTCCAAATCATGGTAGTTGATTCTCAAACAATATCTCTAAATTAATTTAAGAAGACTAAAGTTGTTGGGGTGCCTGGGTGGCTCAGTCATTAAACGTCTGCCTTCAGCTCAGGTCATGATCCCAGGGTCCTGGGATCCAGCCCTGCACTGGGCTCCCTGATCAGAGGAAGCCTGCTTCTCTCTCTCTCTCACTGTGTCTCTCTCTGTCAAATAAAACAAACAAACAAACAAACTTTAAGTTGGAAATAAATTGATTGGTGGAGGAGGGGTTATGTTTAGTGTAAAAAGGAAATAAGTTATTGAAACAAAGCATTATTTGTGAAAAATATTTTTATTGGGTGTAGCTGAACAAACCAGTTCTAAGTTCCCTGATGATGTTAACATCATAAATCAAATGGGCAGGACATATTTCAGTCTTTGCCTTGACTTGACATCTCAGCAAAATTTTTGACAAGGTTGGTCCCTCATTATTTCTGAAGTACTGTCTTATCTCTGTTACCCATTCTTCAGATTTTTGACCATTCCTTTAAGTTTATATCACATGCTTACCACCTCCCATTTGGTCATTAAATGTAAACATTTCTCAAGTATTAGTCTTATTTTATTTAAAAAATTAAGCTCTTTAATTATGTTATTCATTTATCTCAGTAGCTTCTGACACTATTATAGCTTGATTGTCATTGAAGTTAAATTTTAACTGTTATTTTTCATTTGAGATCAATCTGGAATTTGAGTCAAATGGAATGAGCCCCTTTGGCAAATTCTTTAGCCATCTCTATCAATTTTTTCCTTCCAGATAAGTTCCCAAATTACATTGCTCAGATGAATTGTGCATAAGATGTTAAATTCCTTCTAAAGTGTATCAATTTACACTTTTGCCAGTGATACATATTGAAGAGTCTTATTTGTCTTATTCTTCCCAATCCTATTATCACTCTTAATATTGAACAATTTGATCAGCTAAATGTATCTTATTTTCATCTGCTTGTGTTACCAGCTTGCATTAAGTTTTGTGAGTTACTTGATCTTATGTTTTGGCCTCCCCCCACTTATTGAATATTTATATTTTCTGACTTTAAAAAATTAGTGCCTTGTGAGTAGATAATCTAGTCTCTATTGAAACTAAATATATGTATATGTGTGTATATATATGTAGACATATGTATATATGTATACACACATACATACATATATATATATATAGAGAGAGAGAGAGAGAGTGATCGTGTGCATGAGCAGGGGGAGAGGGACAGGCAGAGGGAGAGAGGAAAGTGAGAATCTTAAGCAGGCTCCATGTCCCATGTGAAGCCTGAGTCAGGACTCAGTCTCATGACCCTGAGATCATGACCTGACCTGAAATCAAGAGTCAGACATTTAATCCACTGAGCCATCCAGCTGCCTCAAAATTATATTTCTTTTGAGTAATTACTAGCATTGATCTGAGAAATGAAAATAACTATATCTGGATTTCTCCCATAAGTTCAATTTCAGCTAGTACTAGTGGATTGTTAGATGAAGTTTAGCTCAAGAAGAGAGAATCTTCCAGTAGAAATTGGGTAGAGAGAAAGAAAAATACTGGGATGCCTGGGTAGCTCAGTCAGTTAAGCATCTGCCTTCGGCTCAGGTCATGAAACCTGGGTCCTGTGATTCAAGTCCTGGTTTGGGCTCCTTGCTCAGCAGGGAGCCTGCTTCTCCCTCAGTCTGCTTGTGTGCTTCCTCTCTCTCTCTCTCTCTCTCTGTCTTTCTCAGACAAATAAGTAAATAAAATCTTTTAAAAAAAGATGAAGGGAAATACTAATTGCTGATTGGAACTCATTTATGTGGACACTAGGGAAAGATTTACCTCTTTTTTGTTTGCTTGAAGTTCTAGTTTAAAAGTGCCGTATACACAAACAAATTTAGTACTACTAAATTGGAATTGTTATATATAATATCCACATTTAGATATTGATTATGAATTTCCTACATTTACTACCTGAGTTATTTTGGTTCTCTATAATTTTAAAACTCTGTTTAATTAAATCAATTGTTTCATTATAAAGATATTTAGAGCTTATCTTCTCATTATCCAAACTATGCAGGAAATGTCATTGACATTTTTTAACTATTTATAAAAATAACAGTATGACTTTAATTGTCTTAATAAAATTGCTTTAATCTTAATTAAAATCTCTTCCAGAAAAGATATTGTGTAGGCCTATAAGCAATTTCTTAATATGGGAAAACACAGAAACTTGTTACATATTTATAAATTGGAAAATAATTGGGAACAAATAACTTTGTTCTTTTACTAGTTTACATAGATAATGTGATGACTGTTGAAGTTTAAAATTAGTTCTTGAATGAACACATGTGGTAAGTTATCTTAAATACTGAAAATACCAGAAAATAGTAATTGCTGTTCTATTTCTCAGAATGCTATTCTCATACTCACTTCACTCTTATTAAAAGAAAGCTATCATCACAAGTTAGATACTGCCCTTTTATATTCTGAATTATATTACTGTTTGATTTGCATAATGTGATTTTTTTATCTCTGTAGGTGAATATTTTTGCTAATTATTATCTTTCTTAGTAGTAATCTAGACATCAGATAATAGAATAACATCATTTAGCTGCTAGTGGGGAATTTGGCTCTTGAGCTATACATTCATCAATACATTCCTTACAGTATTGCACGTTCCCTTTGTGGTGAGATATTTGTACACAAACCATAAATTTTCTATAGTGTGCAGTTGACCCTTGAACAAAGCAAGAGTTAGGGGTGTCAAATACTTATACATTTGAAAATCTGCACAAAACTTTTGACTCTCTCAAAACAACTACCTACCTCATATCTAATAGCCTACTCTTGACTGGAAACCTTACCAATAACATAAACAGTCAATCAACACATTTTTCTGTTGCATGTATTAAACTTATTGTATTCTTAAAATGCATGAGAGAAAAGAAAATGTTACTAAAAAATCATAAGGAAAAAAATTCATTTACAGAACTAAAATGTAAAAGGAAAAAAAATCTGTGTATAAGTGGACATGCACAGTTCAAACCCATGTTTTCCAAGGGTTAACTCTATTTCTCTTTACCCTTTTACCTCCTATAATTTGCATGTCCCCTGCAGACTTCCACCATTCACTCAATGCTCAGCCCAGTACCTAAATCATAGGAAGTGCTCAATAATGTTGAGTGGATTGGTATAAAAATAAAGGTAGAATCTAGAAGCTAAACTATTGACAAACTCTCTGGGGAAGGCGGGTATCTTGTTACTGTTAAAACAAATAGTGTAAGAAATAGAGGATTATTATTGAGCAGTTTAGTATTCTGCTGATTCAAATCTAAGGGACTGTAGAAGTTACAATAAATATCCAATAATAGTGTTAAAAGAAATTTCTGTTTATTAGAATCTAAGTTTCTCATAGCCAGAGAAAATGTTTTGGTCGCAAATGTGTTCTCATACTTTGTACAGTGAGTGATTTGTTTATTCTTGCCCTAAATGAATGTTTGTGGAGGGAAGAAGGAAATGAGGGAAGTTAGTAGGGAAAGAAGGAAGGAACCCCATACATTAACAGTCACTTTACATTCTCTCCTTCCTTTCCAAACTCTTAACAACAACTAGCATGTATTCAGTCTCTAGGGATTTGTATGTTCTGAACATTTTTATATAACTGAAATTATACAGTATGTAACTTTCTGTGTCAGGCTTCTTTCACATAGCATATTGTTTCAAGGTTCATCTATGTTGTAACCTGTATTATCTTTTTTTTTTTTAATGGCTGAATATTCCATCAAATGGCTATGCAACATTATATATATCCATTGAGCAATTAATAGATATTTTGAGTTATTTCCACTTTAAGGATATTACGAATAATGTTATAAATATTAATTTATAAGATTTTGTGTGAAAATGATTTTATTTCTCTTTGATATATTCCTAGACATGGAATTCCTGGTTATATGGTAGCAGCGTATTCAGCTTTTTAGAGAATTTTCAAAAGTGGCTACATCTTTTACAGTCTCACAAGCAATGTCTGACAATTTCCCCACATTCTTGCCAAAACTTAATATTGTCTTTTTTTTTTTTTATTATCCAAATGGGTGAAAATGGGTTTTTTTTGTTGTTTTTGGTAAGCTTTTTTTTTTTTTTTTTTTTTTTTTTTTTTAAGATTTTTTATTTATTTGTCAGAGAGAGAGGGAGAGAGAGCGAGCACAGGCGGACAGAATGGCAGGCAGAGGCAGAGGGAGAAGCAGGCTCCCCGCCAAGCAAGGAGCCCGATGTGGGACTCGATCCCAGGACGCTGGGATCATGACCTGAGCCGAAGGCAGCTGCTTAACCAACTGAGCCACTCAGGTGTCCCTGGATAGCATTTTTCTAATGACTACTTTAGAATCTTTTTTTGTGTCTGTTAGCAATTTCTATATTCTTACTAAACAAATGTTTATTCCCTTCAGCTATAATTTTTATGAGTTGTCTTTTATTGTTAGTCATTAAATTTCTTAGTGATAAATACAAATTGCTTATCAGATACACAGTTTGCAAACATTTTCTCCCATTCTGTGGGTAGTGCTTTTATTTTCTTGATCATTTCCTTCAAAGTACAGATGTTTTTAAATTTAATAAAGTCTAATTAACCTGTATGTTTTTTTTTCCTTCCACCTTCATTTTTGGTATTATATGTAAAAAATAACGGCCAAATATGAAACCATATGAGTTACTATTTTTTTCCTAAAATTTTACAGTTTTGATTCTTACATTTCATTTTTAATCCATTTTGAGTTATTTTTTTGTATATGGTGTGATCCAGGGTTCCAACCTTTTTCTTTTTGTTTTTTTCATGTGGATATCCAGTTTTCCAAGCACCATTTGTTGATATCTGTCTTTATTGACTGTTTTGACACTTTTGCCACAAACCTTTTATTACAAAATTGACCACAAATGTAAATTTATTTTTGGTTTCTCAATTCCACCAATTACTCTTTATATTATACAAAATATATAGTAGCACATAACCTTGATTACTGCAGTTTTGAAGTAAATTTTGAATTTGGAAGTGTGAGTTCTCTAACTTTGCTCTTCCTTTTCAAGATTATTTTGATTTTTCTATATCCCTTGGATTTCGATATGAATTTCAGGATTTGTTTTTTAAGTTATATTCAAAGGGAAATTAGAAATTTGATAAGGATTGCACAGAAGCCATAGCTCAATTTGGGGAATATTGTTATCTTAACAATATTAAATCTACTAATCCAAAAAAATGGAAATTTTTAACTTAAGTTACCTATAATTAATTTCAATAACATTTTGTAGTTTCTAGAATACAAGTTCTGTACTACTTATTATTAACTTTATTCCTATTTTATTCTCTTAGAACCTATTAAAGGTTTTAAGATTTATCATTGATAATGTAAAGAAGTAAAATTGGTTTTTGTATATTAATCTTATATCCTGAAATTTGCTTATCTTTTCATTAGTTTTAATAGAATTTTGTTTGTGGATTTCTTGGGATTTTCTATATAAAAGATTATGTTATTTACAGAGATAATTTTACTTCTTTCTTTGCATTCTGGATGTCTTTTAAGTCTTCATTATAAAATGGACAAGAATTGTTAAGAATAATTTGTCTTATTATCTCAGGGAGAAAGTTCTCATTTTTTAGTCTTTCAGTCATTAAGTATAACTTAAGATGCGTTTTTTGTTGTTGTTTTTGTTTTGTTTTATAAATAGCTTTTACAAAGTGTAGGAAGTTCCTTCCTAGAAATAGGATAAGAATAGAAAATAGAATAGAATAGAAAATAGAAAAAAAATGTTGGGTTTTTTCAATTTTTTTTTGAATGTGTTGCAATTACTATGTAGTTTGTCTCCTTTATTAATATATCATATTTGATTGATTGATTTTCATTAAATTGAACCAGTTTTATATTCCTGGGATAAATCCCACTTGGATATACTATTTAATCATTTTTAAATGTTTGTGAATTGGGTTTGTATTTTTTTAGAATTTCTGCATCCATATTTATAAGGGATTTGTAGCTTTCATTTCTTGTGATGCCTTTATCTGATTTTAGCATCAGGATAATATTAGTTTTACAGAATCAGTTTGAAAAGTGTTAATTTCTCTCTCTCTCTCTTTTAACAAATTGTGTAAATCCTTCCCAGAACTCAGTAGTAAAGCCATCTAGTCATGGATAATTAGTTGATTACAAATTAAATCTCTTTACATGTTAAAGCCCCAAACATTTTTTTTTCTTGATTTTTTGGGGTAGTTTTTGTTTTTCTGGAGATATATTTATTTATTTTTAAAGGTTAATTTTGTCATTCTAGAAATACAGAAAATTGTTGATAGTAGTTCCTTATAATTCTTTTTATTTCTACAAGGTTGATAGTAATGCTCCCTTTCTCATTTCTGATTTTAAAATTTCAGGCTTCTCTCTCTCTCTTTCTCTCTCTCTCTCTGTTTTTATTTTTTTTTCCCCCATGGTTTGTCTACCTAATAGTTTACTAAATATGTTGATCTTTTCAAAGAACCACCTTTTGTTTTTGTTAAATATCTTTATTGTTCTGTTATACTCATCTCTTTCCATCTTTTATTGTTTCCTTCATTTTGCTCATGATATGTTTAGTGTGCCATTGTTTTTCCTGTTTCTTTAAGTGGAAGATTAGATTTTTTATTTGATGTCTATCTTCTTTTTACTGTAAACATTTATAGCTATAAATTTCCATTTAAACATTGTCTTATCTTCTAGCCACAAATTTTGGGATGTTTTCATTTTCATTTATCTTAGAGCATTTTCCAATTTCTCTTAATTTTTTTCTTTGACCCATTTATTATTTGGGAGTTTGTTGTTTAACTTGTACATACTTGTGAATTTCTAAAATTTTCTTCTCTTTATTTCCATTTTTATTCCATTATGGTAGGAAATCATATTTTATATCATTTTACACATTTTAAACTTACTGAAATTTGTTTTATGTGCTATCTAACTTTATCTTGGACAAAGTTTCATATACATTTAAAAAGGACATATATTCTGTTTGTTGAGTAAATTGTTCTATAACTATAGGGCTCTATTTTTTGGCATGTATATGTTTATAAATTTTAAGGTTTCTTGATGGATTGGCCTTTTGATCATTATAAATTGTTTTTCCTTATCTCAGTAATTTTTGCTGTAAGGTCTATTTTGACAATAGTGTAGATATCACATGACTATTTTAGTCATGATTTGCATGGTATACTTTTTGTCATTTTAATTTCAACTTGTTTTTGTCTTTGAGAGTCTCTGTAAATAGTGAAAACAACCATACCTCATTTTATTGTGCTTTGCTTTATTGTACTTCACAGATACTGCATTTTTTACAAATTGAAGATATATGGCAACCTTGCATTGAGCAAGTCTAATGGTGCCATTATTTTGATAGCATTTGCTTACATTGTGTCTCTGTGTCACATTTTGGTAATTCTCACAATATTTCAAACTTTTTATTATTATATTTGTTATGGTGGTGTATGATTAATGATTATAATTTACTGAAAGTCAGATGATAGTTAACATTTTTTAGCAATAACTTTTAAATTTTGATATTTTTGAGAGATTTATTAATTCATTTTAGAGTGAGAGAAAGTATAGGAGTGGAGGGGAACAGATAGAGAAATGGGAAGTAGACTCACCACTGAACGGGGAGCCCAGTGCAGGGCTTAATTCCACTACCTCAAGATCATGACATGAGCTGAAACCAAGAATTGGACTAAGTTAAATGACTGAGCCACCCAGGATCTCTGAAATAAATTATTTTAAATTAAGGTATGAACATTGTGTATTTACACATACTGCTATTTTATACTTCATAGAATACAGTGTATTAGAAACATAATTATTATAGGCACTGAGAAGTTAGAAAATTAATTAAACTTACTTTACTGCAATATTCACTTTATTCCAGTGGTTTGGAATTGAAACTGCAGTATCTCAGAGGTGTGCCTATAGTTGGTTCGTGTTTTTTGGTTTTTGTTTTAATTTTCCATTATGCTAGTCCATGACTTTTGAATGTTTGTTTAAACTAATGACATTCAATCTAATTACTAGTAAAGTATGATTTATTTCTGCCATTTTAATATATTTTCTATTTAAAATTTTTATTTGTATATCATTCTATTTCCTTTTTTTTTTTTTACATTAAGTACATATTTTCTAGTAACCTATTTTAATTTGCTTTTTATTTATTTTGCCAAAAAATTTTAGGGTATATTTTTTATGTTTTTTCTGGGATATAAATTAATCTCTTTATTTACAACAACCTACTTTAGTTTAATACCAACTTAATTTCAATATTATACAAAAACTTTGCTTTTATGCAGCTCTGTTGCCTTTCCACTATTTTGTACTATTATCACACAAATTACTTTTTGTGTATTATGAACCAGGTGTTATATATATTAAAAACAATGTTTTATAATTTTGCTTTATATAGGTTTCTTTTAAATCAGATAAAAATACACAAAATACATTTACATTGTCTTTATATTTTACTATGTAGTTTCCTTTATTAGCAGCCCTTATTTCATCATTTGAATTCAAATTACTATCTAGTGTATTTAAATTAATTAGGTAAAGGTAAAACATTTAAATTAATAATTAAAAACTTTCCACAAATAAAATCTGAAAACAATTTGGCTTCACCGCTGACATACATCAAATAGTATCAAAAATATACCAATCCTTGATAAAAATTTTGTTAAAGGAAGAAAAAGTTTATTTTGAGGATAGCATTGCCCTATGGTAAAACCAAAGACATAACAAGAAAAATTTATATCAGTATAAAATCTAAATGCAAATGTCTTTAACAAAATTTTAATATATGAAAAGTAGCAATAAATATGAAAGATAGTACATGATGATGAAGTAGAGTTTATCTCAGAAAGGCAAGTTGGGTTTAAGATTTTAACATCAATTCATGTGATTCACCATGTCCCAAAATAAAGAACAAAAAAATCCTGTGATGATCTAAACAAAGAGAAAACCTTCAAATCCTACAGAAAGGAAAAGTATCATTTCACATTTTTTTTGACATATGCTTGATTAATTTCAAGGTTTACCTATCTGATAATATAAGAATACTATAACTAAACGTAGGTATATGTAACAGAATCTCAGTAATATAATACTATTCTTATATTTTAATTTTTTGCACAAGTGTTCTAAACATAAACCCAATCCTTCATTAAGAACTGCAGACTAGGGCACCTGGGTGGCTCAGTGGGTTAAGCCACTGCCTTCGGCTCAGGTCATGATCTCAGGGTCCTGGGATCGAGTCCCGCATCGGGCTCTCTGCTCAGCAGGGAGCCTGCTTCCCTCTCTCTCTCTCTCTCTCTGCCTGACTCTCCATCTACTTGTGATCTCTCTCTGTCAAATAAATAAATAAAATCTTTAAAAAAAAAAAAAGAACTGCAGACTAGGGGCGCCTGGGTGGCTCAGTGGGTTGAGCCACTGCCTTTGGCTCAGGTCATGATCTCAGGGTCCTGGGATTGAGCCCCACATCAGGCTCTCTGCTCAGCAGGGAGCCTGCTTCCCCCTCTCTCTCTGCCTGCCTCTCTGCCTACTTGTGATCTCTCTCTCTGGCAAGTAAAAAAATAAAATTAAATTAAAAAAAAAAAAAACTTGCAGACTGCTTAAGAATAGATTGAAATTTTGCTGATGCCTTAAATGTATTTTTATGGATATTATTATATAAAAGACTTTGAGATTATAGGAATGATTAAGGTACCAAATATATGAAAGACCTGATATAATTCTGAATATAGGAAAAGGTGTTATAAGTTAATGAAGAAAAAATTTTATTTGGCTATTGTCACTTGGATATATTGCCAAAATATTAACTAATATCCTAGTAGTACATTTCACAGTAGTAGGCTATAAAATATAAACAGGTAAATCTCAGCAACCACAAATAATACTTAGAACTGAAGTAAAAGAAAAATAAAAACACATAGGTGTCATCTTTAAACTTCTGAGAAGTATTAGAAATTATGTGGCAGGCAATTCCCAGGAGCAAATAAGTGATTGAGAAGATAAGAAAATCCAATATAAACATATATTTTCATTCCTCGGATAACAATGTCTTTTTTTTTTTTTTAAAGATTTTACTTATTTATTTGAGAGGTAGAGATCACAAGTAGGCAGAGAGGCAGGCAGAGAGAGAGAAAGGGAAGCAGGCTCCCTGCTGAGCAGAGAACCCGATGCGGGACTCAATCCCAGGACCCCGAGATCATGACCCGAGCCGAAGGCAGTGGCTTAACCCACTGAGCCACCCAGGTGCCCCCACAATGTCTTATTCAAATATTTTCCACTTTCCTATTCACAGTCTTACAGTTTTTAATAATTCTTATGATAATTTGCATTCCTATAAGGACTCCCTGTAAAACAAATGGAATTAATGATACCTAGATTTACTTCTAATAAATGAACTGATTGTATTGGGGAAGAAATAATCAGAAGATAAAATATGAACTAATTTAATGTATAAAAATTTTATGAATATTAATTAAAAATTTTTATTTTAAAAATAAATTGGACAAATGCCATTTAAATTATTGAAAAAGAGAAATTGTGCTCTTATGTGAATTTTGAATTCTTTAACAGAAACCATAGAACTATTTTTCAAGATGAAAATTTATTTTCAGCCCATTCTATAACAAACAGAACAAGCATCTTGTGGCAAGAGCCTGGACTAGGGGACTCAATAAATCTTTTAATTTCATGATAAAAATTTCTAATCTTCTTTATTAACAACAAAAAATACATAAAGAATCCTCAGCTATAGCTTGTTATTATATCACAATGTTAAGATACAGCTACCTTTACTGTACAATTTTTGGCAGGTAAAGCCACATTTATTATCCTACTTAGATTATAGGTAAAGGTTAGTCTTAGCATCTTCAAAGGCAATTTGCAGCCTCAAGAATGTCTTTTGTGATATTTATAACTCTGAAATTTTAGGAAATTCTGTTCTTTCTAATTTGAACCCTCATGTTATACTCCATTTTTTTTTTCTAATTTAATACTTAGAGAAAATAAATATTAACTGGTCCCACGTGAAAACTAATTCTTTAAGTTGATCTGTTAACATACTGATCTGGTCTCAATTAACTAGGTCTAAATGTAAAAGTTAATCAGTTTTGGGGGGTTTGCTCAACGATTTTCATTTTCTCAATGTCTTTTTAAATTGTGGAAGTCAAATGTAGACTTTTTTTCTGATTTGGGATTTTTTTTAAAAAGTGATTAAATTTGAATTAGGAATTAAGTTTATACTCATACAAATACAAGATACCATTAGTGTAATAATAAGTGAATTTTCATGTTAAAAAATAATTTTCAAAAACACTTTTGTTTCTTAGTTTAATATAGAAAACAGATGCAAAGTGTATTGAAATAAGCTCTTTGGTGTGTTCATTTTATGATAACAAAGGAGCACTTTCAGAAATATGGCTAAATGCTTGAAATTTTTATGTTCTTAGTAAATTACCTATTAGTATAATTATTAAAGGTTTTACAGAACTTTATGTGCATATACACAAATGAACACATATGAAAGTTTTTCAATTATAGAGGCAGATATTTATCATGTAAGAGACTACCTTAATTTCTTGAGTCCCTGATTTCTTCAAAGATCATAATTTTCTAGGAGAAAGAAATATTTTAATATTCTTATGGCCATGCAGAATAGAGTAATTAAAAAAATACAACTGTATCCATTTAAAACAATGAAGAACACCTTACAATGCTGTGCAATAAAAATTAAAAGTTTCCATTAATAATTGCACATGTATTAGAATGAGAAGTTTGTCATTTTAGCATTGAAATGAAATATAAAAAGAAACCACTAATATTTCTTTCATAATGACTACTGAATAAGCTGTGAAGAATAATTAAATCATTGTTGCTACTATTGTGATGAAGAATGATTACTCCATGTGAATATAATCCAGATGCTAGTTTGAGGCCCCTTGTGTCCTGTAAATTTGGTTTTATTTGCTTCAACTCTAATTCTATTAACTATGATACTCCAAAACCAAACTTGTTTTTTGGGTTTGTTTGTTTGTTTTTTGTTTTTCTTTAAAGATTTTATTTCAGAGAAAGAGAGAGAGGGGGTGAGGGACAGAAGGATAAGCAGACTCCCTGCTGAGCAAGGAGCTTGATGTGGGGATCAATCCCAGGACTCTGAGATCATGACTGGATCAGAAGGCAGACAATTAACCCACTGAGCCACCCAGGTGCCCCCAAACTGGAATACTCTTATTAGAGGTTTAGATCAGTTTATTTTGTCTGTTTTCCTTTGACTCCTTGCAGCTGTCTGATCATGTTTACATTTCTTTGTTCCAGCAACCAGGGTAAAACTCATTTTTCCTCAGTTTTCAGAGAACCAAAATTTATTATTTATACATATTTTTGAAGATTTGGGACATTGCGATGAAGGCTCATATTGCATCATAAGTAATTTTCCATTTTTTCCTTAATTCCTCCTTTTCTTATCCCTTTATTCACTTTCTTCTACTTTCTTTGTTGTAGCATATCATATTCTACAATTTATATTTGTGATTTATTTTTTGTAATTTACCACTGTTGATTATGAACAGAAAAACAATAAATATTATGAAAGATATGAGCTAAATTGGGGAAATAGAAAAAACTGTATGAAATAAATCAATGAAGGAGAAGGGAATTAAATCATTAATATCACCACAGAGAAAGAATATATTGTAATAATGAAACAAGAGTAAAACACTATGCAAAGGAATATGCAGGGAACAAAAAGATCTTGGAATTAAAACTATAGTAACAAAACTACAATTTTCTAAAAGTTTGGAATAAAAGATTAAGAAAATGTCTTAGTAAACCTTAAAAGAAGATGGAAAGTAGAACAATTAAATTAGGGTGCCAGTCTAGCAGTGTAGCTCCCTAAATGATTTCAGACAGATTGAATGGAGAAAGTAGAGAAGAAATAGTATACAATAAACTAATTTTTTAAATTCCAAGAACTTAAGGACCCGAATTTCAGAAGAAAGAAGTGTATTAAAACCTGGTAAAGTTGAACTGTTAAACCCAGGTTTTATGAACAGGAATTATATCAATCATATATAAGATAGAAGAAAATCATTTTTAAACATGTGAGTCCTAAAAAAGTTCTCATTCTCTTCGTAATAAATGGAATAAAGTAAGAAAATGGAAAGAAATGGGGTACTGGAAATATAAATTAGAAAAAAAGGAAGGAAGCCTAAAAGTGAAGAGGAAGTTCCATTCCAAGATGATGGTTTTGCATCAAGCATAGAATAGAATATAGATTGAAGTCCAAAGACATCCACATAAACTTACTCAAGAAAATACATAGAATATGGTAAATAATGACTGAATATTAAAAGAAATGTCCAACATATATGTATATGGTTGTGTGTATATGTATTATATATATATGTGTGTATGTAGTTATAATACAAGCTGTGAATTATATATTTTATATCCTATATACAAATACTCTATTCTTATAACACCTTATAAATCAGAACCGATTTCTCTATTTTGCATGTAAGGAAACCTAAAATGGATTAGATAAATGAGATTCATTTAGATTCACAATAGATCTTTGTGTCATGTATTTTAACATGATACATTTAGAATGAAAAATAGAGATGAGCTTTTCAAGTTCCATATGCCTTTGCAGAAACATTTGCACAAAGAGAAATATCTGCAGAGTAAAAAGTGAAAATGTTATGAGGATAAAACACCATTTCTATTGTAACTATAAAATGTATTGCTGTTTAAAATGTGTGTGTCATAAAGTAGCACATCTGTGGGATGGAGGATGCATGTAGTTTTGTAACACATTCAGTTGCACTGAAATTCCTAGAAAGTTGTAACTTTCCATTTATCTTCTGAACTAAATAATGTAGCCTTATAAAATATGAATTTTTATATTTAATGACAGTGTGTTATTTACTATTTTTAAAGGAGTTTTATTATTTTAAGATTCTATTCATTTATTTGACAGAAATCACAAGTAGGCAGAGAGGCAGGCAGAGAGAGAGAAGTGGGAAAACAGGCTCCCTGCTATTTACTTTTTGACCCATGTTGTAGATTAAACCACATATGTCAAACATTAGAATCAATTTCATTATTTTTAATAGAGATTTTTTTATTTTGGATATGGATTTAACAATAGTATTTACTGCCCTGCACTAAGAGATGATGTAGTCTCTTTTACAGAGTTAGCAGTAGTAACCAAGAATTTTTAGCAGAGTTCTTTAAAACACAAATAATACATACTCTGCTGTTTCTCTTGTCATTTTAATAGTTGTGCTTGAAAAAAATTTTAATAGACTTTCTCTTGATTCAAATTACTAAAAAAAACCCTTGCTTATGAGATGGCTTTCAAAACAAAAGCAGAGGTCCCCAACTACACTTAATTACACTGGTCCATTATATCCTTTTATATATTCACATATTTATTTTTCTATTATATATGTACATGTATATATGGTTTTGAATATTGGGTAATTTATTTTATAATTATAGATCTTGAAAAATTAAAACCTCAATACCATGTAACTTACTGGATATATTGTTTGAAAATGTATTTAGTAGGTTGCCTTCTCATTTTAAATTTTTTTCTGTGCTAAAATTTAAATTTTGGTATAGTTCCAATAGTTTATTTTTACTTTTATTTTCTTTACCTGAGGAGATATATCCATAAATATGTTACTAAGGTTGATCTCCAAAAGATTACTACCTGCATTTTCTTTTAGGAGTTTTATAGTTTCAGATCCCACATTTAGGTCTTTAATCCATTTTGAGTTTATTTTTGTGTATGATATAGAAAAGTGGTCCAGTATCTCTCCCCACTGTATATTCTTGCCTTCTTTGTCATACGTTAATTAACTATAAAGACATGGGTTTATTTCTCAGCTCCCTATCCTGTTCCACCGATTTATGTGTCTGTTATTGTGCCAGTACTATACCATTTTGATTATTATAGTGTTATAGTTTATTTCAAAATGTGGGATTTTTCTATCTCCAGCTTTGTTCCTCTTACTCAACATTGCTTTAGCCATTTGAGGTTTTCTATGAAAAATATTTGTATTTTGATAGGACTTGCACTGAGTCTGGAGATTGTTTTGACATTTTAACAATATTCATCCTATCTACAAGCAGGGTGTATCTTTCCATTTGTTTGTATAATTTATAATTGTTTTCGTCAGTGTTAGTTTTCACAGTATTTCACCTCCTTGGTTAAATTTATTTCTAAGTATTTTTTGTTTTGTTCTGGTGCATGTGCAAATAGCATTGTTTCCTTAGTTTCGCGTTCTACTACCTCATTAGTGTATAGAAATGCAACAGATTTCTGCATGTTAATTTTGTATCCTGCAACTTTATGGAATTCATTTATTCTAATTGGCTTTTTGGTGGAGTTTTAGGGTTTTCCATATATAGTATCATGTTATCTGCAAATAGTGAGGTTTTACTTTCTCCTTACCAATTTGGATGTGTTTTCTTTCTTTCTTTCTTTCTTTCTTTCTTTCTTTCTAATCATTTTGCCACACTTTTTTAAATTAAATTCAACCAACGTATCACCATTAGTGTTTGAAGTAGTGTTCGATGATTCATTAGTTGCATACAACACCCAGTGCTCATCACATCTCTTGTCCTCCTTAATGCCCATGACCCTGTTAACCACATCCTCCCACTCACCCTTTCCACAACCCTCAGTTTGTTTTCCAGAGTCAAGATTCTCTCATGGTTTGTCTTCCTCTCTGATTTCTTCTCATTCAGTTTTCCCTTCCTTCCCCTATGATCCTGTGCCCTATTTCTTATATTCCACATGTGTGTTTTATTTCTTGTCTCATTGCTACAGCTAGGATTTTCACTATTATGTTGAATAAAAGTGGTGGGATTAGACGTTGTCTTTTTCCTGATTTTAGAGAAAACTTTTTAGTTTTTCCTATGGAGTATGATGTTAGCTCTGTGTTTTTCATATGTGCCCTTTTTTTTACTGAGGCATGGTTTTCTAAACCCACTTTGTTGATTGAGAGTTTTTGTCACGCATAGATGTTATATTTTGTCAAATGCTTTCTCTGCATGTGTTGAGGTGATTATATATGCTTTTCATCATTCCTTTTATTTATTTTTTATTTTTTAATTTTTAAAAAATATATTATTTATTTATTTGACAGACAGCAAGAGAGGGAATGCAAGCAGGGGGAGTGGGAGAGGGAGAAACAGGCTTCCCACTGAGCAGGGAGCCCAATGTGGGATGGATCCCAGGATTCCAGAATCATCTTAATGAATGAATTCCCAGGCACTCCTCCTTTTTAAAAATATTTTGTTTATTTATTTGAGAGAGAGAGAATGAACCAGGGAGATTGCATGAGTTGGGGGGCGGGGAGGGCAGAGGCAGAAGCAGACTTCTCACTAAGCAGGGAGCCCAATGTGGGGTTGATCCATGACACTGGGATCGTGACCTGAGCTGAAGGCAGACATTTAACTGCTGAGCTACTCAGGTGCTCCATCATCATTCCACTTATTAATGTGATGTATCAGATTGGTTGACTTGTGAATAATGAACCACCATTACATCCCTGGAATAAATCCTGCTTAATTGGGTGAATGATCCTTTAAAATATTCATGAATTCTGTTTGTTGATATTTTGTTGAAGATTTTTGTGTCTATGTTCATCAGGGATATTGGTCTGTAGTATTCATTTTTTTTTCTTTTTTGTGGTTTCTTTGGTTTTGGTATCAGGGTAATGCCAGTCTTGTAGAATGAAATCGGTAGTTTTCTTTCCTCTTAATTTTTGGAGTAGTTTGACAATAGTTTGACAACAGATATTAACTCTTTTTTTTTTAATAGAATTCACCTGTGAAACCATTGGAAAAGAACTTTTTTTGAGGGGGAGTTTTTTCTATTAGAAATTCAATTTTCTTACTAGTAATAGGGTTTGTTCAAATTTTCTACTTTTCCTAATTCAGTTTGGGAGATTTTGTGTTTCTAGGAATTTATTCATTTCTTCTAGGTTGTCCAATTTATTTACATATAATTTTTCATAATCTCTTATAATTCTTGTGTTTCTGTGGTAGTTATTTCTCCTTCATTTCTGAATTTTTATTTGAGTCCTCCTTTTTCCTTAATGAGTCTGGATAAATGTTTATCAACATTGTTTTTTGTTGTTGTTTTTTGTCTTTTATTTCCATTGTAATCTCTATTTCCTTTTTTCAACTCACTTTGAACTTTTTCTAGTTCCTTTAGGTGTAACGTTATGTTGTTTGAGATTTTTCTTATTTCTTGAGGAAAACCTGCATCACTATAAATTCTCCTCTTAGAACTGCTTTTGCTGCATCCCAAAGGTCTCATTCCATTGTGTTTTCATTTTTATTTGCCTTCATTTAAAAAAATTTTTTTTTCTTTTTGATTTCTTCGTTGGCCCATTGTTTGGTTTTATGTTTTATAGCCCCTGCATGTTTGTGGTTTCCCCCCCCCATTTTTATCTTATAATCGATTTCAAATTTCATATTTTTGTGGTAGGAAAAATAGCTGATATGATTTTATCTTCTTAAACTTATTAAGATTGGTTGTGTGGCTTAACATATGATCTATTCTGGATTTTGTATACATTTGAAAACAATAGTATTCTGCTGGTTTTGGGTGAAATGTTCTGCATAAATCTGTTAATGCCATCTGGTCTAGTGTGTCATTGAAAGCCACTGTTTCCTTGTTGATTTTCTGTCTGGATTATCTGTCTATTGATGTATATAAAGTGTCAAAATCCCCTATTAAAGATTACTGTCAATTTCTCCTTTTATGTCTGTTAATATTTGCTTTATGTATTTAGGTGCTCCTATATTGAATGCATGGGTATTTGTAATTGTTACATCCTCTTGTTGGATTGATCCCTTTATCATTATATAACACACTTCTTTGTATTTTGCTAGTCTCTGTTTTAAAATCTATTGTTTTTGATGTAAGTATTGCTATCTCAGCTTTTTTTCCCCCTTCCATTTGTGTGGAACACCTTTTTTTCCCATTCCTTCTATTTCAGGCTATGTGTCTGTAGGTCTGAAGTGAGTGTCTCGTGGGCAGCAGACTGATGGGTCTTTGTTTTAATCCATTTAGCCACCTGTTTATTTTGATAGGAGCATTTAGTTCATTTACCTTTAAAGTAGTTACTGTTATGTATGTACTCATTGCCATTTTGTAACTTGTTTTTGTAGTTTTTCTGTTCTTTCTTGTTCTTTTGTGGCTTGATGGCTTTCTGTACTGTTATGCTTTGATTCCTTTCTCTTATTTTATGTATAGCTAGGTTTTTGATTGGTGGTTACCATGGGGTTTATATATAACATTACATGTATATAGCAGTCTAAATTAAACTGATGGTTGACCACATTCTAATTGTCCACATTGACTACATTCTAAAGGCACTAAATATTTACTCTCACCTCCACATTTTATGTGTATTATGTGATATTTTATGCCTTTTTATTTTGTGTATTACTTAACTAAATTTTGTAGATATAATTGATTTTACTATTTTTGTGTTTTAGCCTCTATACGGGCTTCGTAAGTGATTAATCTACTATTTTTACTATATGTTTGCTTTACTGGTGAAATTTTTTCTCTTTCATAATTTTCTTCTAATGGGGGACTTTTTCCCCCACGTAAAGAATTTCTTTAGCATTTCTGGTAAGATGGGTTTAGTGGTGATGGATTTCTTTATCTTCAGCTTTTCTGGGAAACTCTCTTCAATTCTGAATGATAACATTTTAAAATGGAATATTCTTTGTTGTAGGTGTTTTTTGTTTTTGTTTTATTTTATGTTTTCCCCTCCCAGCACTTTAATATATCATGGCACTTTCTTCTGTCTGTCAAAATTTCTGCTAAAAAATCACATGATAGCCTTCTGGCATTTCCCTTGTATGTAACAGTTTTCTTTTTAATTGCTGCCTTTAAAATACTCTTGGCCATTACATTTTTCCAACACATTATGTGTCTTGGACTGGACTTCACTGTGTTCTTATTAGGTGCTCTTAGTGCTTCTTGGACCTGGATATTTTCTTTCCCAGATTAGGGAAGTTTTCAGGTATTATTTCTTCAGATAAGGTTTCTGCTCCCTTGTCTCTTTCTGGTGAATGTAATTATGTTTGATGGTGTCACAGAGTTTCTTTAACCTATTCTAATATATCGTTTTTGCTATTCAATTTGGTTGCTTTCCATTACCCTTTCTTCCAGATCACTGATCAATTCTTCTGCATCCTGTGTTCTGCTGTTGATTCTAGTATATTTTTTTATTCCAGTTATTGCCATTCTTCAGCTTTTTTTTTTTTTAAATTTTCTATGTCTTTATTGAAGTTCTTACTAAGTTTTTTCACTTTTCTCTCAGGCACAGTTGAGTATCTTAATGACCATTACTTGGTATCTTCATTAGACATATTGTTTATCTTCATTTCATTTAGCTCTTTTCCTGCAATTTTGTCTTGTTCTTTCAATTGGGTCATAGTCTCGTTTGTTTAACTCTGTGTTTGTTTCTATGTAGGTAACTCAGCTATGTGTGTTAGACTTAAAAATAGTGGCCTGGTATAGAGGAGTCACTGTGACACCTTATAGCAGAATCCCCTGTTCACCAGAACCAGGTGTCTAAGGGTGTCCCCTGTTTGAGCTATATATACCCTCCTTTTCTGGATAAGCTGCTATTGCTGTGGACATGTTGGTGGATGGGGCTTACCTTTCAGTCCATCCAGCTACAATGACTGCTTTGCTACTGTGGGCACACTGGGCATAATTTATTCCTCATAGCGTTGAGAGGCCTGGCTGCAGTCCATGGGCTCTCTAGTGGGTAGGACTGGCAGTCAGCCTAGCTGTCTGCAGTCTCTCTCTGCCATAGCCAAGTAGCACTGAAAAAAGGACTTGCTTCCTGAGCAGCCAGCTAAGATGCCCAGTGAGGCCACACTGGTATGTGGTGTTATCTTCTCCCCTTCTTGGGGCAGGTCTTACTTTGGAGTGGCATTAATTCCAGCCAGGACTACCTGCTAGATGGTAAAGTGTGGCAGAAACACCCTGAGATGGATGCTTGCCAAGGCAGGCAGTTTGGGTGAGGTGGGTGTGCAGGGGAATCCCAGGGTAGTGCACATGGTGCTAGTAAGGTACAGGTAGAATTTTGGAATTGGCTCCCAAGAGCATTCAGCAATCTAGGCCAGAAGAGGGGAAGCTAAATTGTTCCTGCCAGGATTTTTTTTTTTCCCAGAGAACTCTCCTGTAGACCTCTGTGCCTTTGACACATGTCCTAAGATTAGTCAATAAATCTCCTTAATTTATACCCCAGGTGTCTTTAAAACTGCTGTTGCTGTTTGTGGTTTCTGTTGAGTTATTTATTATGCTGGCTCTTTATGGTTAGGGACTTGGTCTCCTATAACCTTCCAGTTCTCCTGGAGTTAGGACCTGCTGGTTTTCAAAGCCAGAGGTTATAGGGACTTGTCTTCCTAGTGCTAGGGGTGGCCAATTTGGGATCTGATCCTCTTGCTTCTCTGTGCTTGTGATGTCCTTCCTATTTATGGTTAATTACAGCAGAGGTTTGATTCCAAACCAAGTCTTCATCTTTCCTACCCTTTAAATGTCGTCTTCTTTCTAGGACTAGCTGTTGATGATGTTTTGCCAGGCTTCAGGTCATTTTCAGAGTTGATTGAAAAGATGGAAAGAAAAAAGAAAGTGCATAAGAGGCATGTCTGATAGTCAAATTACATGTATAACTGGAGTTTCATATGGAGCGTAGAGAATGGGCCAAAAGGAGTACTTAAAGATATATGACTGATAATTTTACAAACATTATGAAAGACATGATCCTGTTAATTTAAATATCTCAGTGAAGTCCAAACAGAATAAGCATAAGAAAACCAAGTTAGGTATATCATCCTTGAATGTAGAAACTACAGACAAAAAGAAAATATTTTTTTAAAATATTCATGAGGTGGGGGACATTACCTTAAAAGGAGAAACAATGAGAGTCACCAATGGAAACTAGAAAAAAATGAAATAGTATCTATCAGGCTACCCAACACAAAACAAAAACTGCATTCCTAAGATTCTAAACTCAGTGAGAATATCCCCCATGAATGAAGATGAAATGAATTATTCAAACAGTGAATAATAGAATATATAACTGTGTTGGAAAATATTAAAGCATTTTTCAGGTAGAAGAATGATCCCAGATGGAAACACAGAAATATATGAAATAAAGAGCATAGCATGGTTAAAAATAGAATAAATTTTTAAAAATTGGCCTTCTCTGAAAATACTAGCCAAAGAAAAACTGGGATAAGCCTTACAAACATCAGACACTGCTTTTCAGGCAAGAAGCTTTACTAGAGATAAAGAGGGATACATCCTAAAGGATAAAGGTGTCGAAACACTAGGACAATATCACGTTTCTAAATTTCTATATAACAAGTAACCTTTTAATAACCACTTTGTCTGTCTAAACAGCTGATAAAGTAGGCAGAAATAATATTCACTAAGGACTTAGAAATTCTGAGCAACATAATTAAGCTCAACCTTATAGGTACAGATACAGAATTCACATTCTTTCAAATACACATAAAGCACTTATTGAAAGTGACCATCAAAGAAAGCCACAATGGTTTTTTAAAGAATTGGAATTACTTAGGGTATGTCTATTGACTTCAGAGGCTTTTGGTTAGAAATTAATTAAAGAATGATAATTATATAATCCATAAAAGCCTACAAATTAATTAAACCACTTATAACTAATATATGAAATACAAAAGAAATACAAAAGAAAATATAAAAATGAAATAAAATATCTGGTATTCAACAAAATATAATCAAAGGGAAATGTAGAGCATTTAATTTACATATTTGCCAATTATCTATGTTCATATTTTAGGCACATAGGAAAAAATGGAATATCAGTCACCTCAAGAAACAAAAATAGAAAACATTAACAAAAGAGCCATAGTTGATGAAAAAATGTAAACATATAATAAAAGAAATCAACTAAGATAAAAACTGTATAATGAAAATATTAATAACATCGTAAAACAATAAATTAATCTGATCATAGAAAATAAGGATAGAAAACATACATTACTATTATCAATAACAGAAAAAAAATCACTACATGTCTAAGATATTTAAATAAGATATTTTGAAAAATTTTGATTCAGTTTAATTATAAGAAATAGACACATTTCTCAATAATTGCAACTTGACATAAATCTGACAAAAAGTAAAATCTGAATAATTTAATTGCTATTAAAGTATTTAACCATTTATAGAATATATTTCCACAAGTAAAATCTCAGACATAAATGACTTTAGTTGTGACCTTTCCAAATCTTACAGAAATTATTGAAATAATATATAATTGAAACCATTATGGTTATATGAATAACAAATTAGCTTTCTTAAATATCCACTTAAGAGAAAATCAACATTTGAGAGAGGGGATATAAGACATTTGAAGAGAGAGTTATGCATAAAGCTGCATTTGATTGATAGAAGAGTTCTTTGAAGCTCTGAGGTTAGATGTGGAGTGATTTTATGAGGGTGGCCTTCCTTGGCAATCCTCCTCCTTTAGTTGGATGACCTCATTCATGGTTGCCTAGGTGTAAAAATAAAATGGATCTCAGGATGATTGGTTGAAAATTGGAACATGGATGATGATCTGGCAAACAATGGTCAGATTATTGCAAAAACCCTTCCTTGCATGGTCACCAGGATTTAATTAATCATATATGATTTATAAATAAGTGTTTACAGGAAATAAAAGCAAAAAGGACATGATTTATTTTCAGTGACAAAGTAGATTGGATTTCTCATAGATTGCTTTCGCCATCTGTGTTTTCTAGCTCTTGGTTCTATAGGACTAATTGGGGTTCACAGACCCTAGACCTTTCTGCAGCAACCAAAACATTTAATGTTGTGAATCCTGTCAAGTTGATCTATTTCTGATACCATTTTCCCTTTCAGATCCTCTTTTGGCTTCTGGCCTTGGAGAGGTTTGAATGTCCTGACAGATAAATGAAGCAATTTCAGCATTTTTGAGTCTAGGCTTTTGATCAGTTCTCAAAAGGAGATAAAATGTCTTTCTGACAGAATATCACCATGAAAGGCAGGTTACACAAAATCTTACAGAAAGGGACAGAGGGGTGCTGAGAGAAGAAAGAGAAACTATTTTCTTGCATTTCACTAAAGACTAGTCCTGCATGCTAGGAGAAATATAAATCCAAAAGCTGATCACTTAAATATTAGATTTTATTTTCTTGTATGTGAACATGAGCTGCCTAGAAAGGATCTAAAAGAAAAGAAAAAGGAGGAGTAGAGGAGTAAGCATAACATATAAATCAAATATTTTAGTGATGAAACACAATAGTCATTCATTCCTTTATCATTTTTTCCACCCTGTTCAAGGATATAAAACCTCTGAAATGTTATTTTGTGTGTATCAATATAGCTTTACCTTAAAAATGGTATTTTTTATAAAGTCATTAAGAAATAAGCATGTGAAATTTCATGCTTTCTCCTACATTTCTGATTGAAATTAGGCCTTACAGAGAATTAACTAGTTTCCACAGAACTTAAACAGAATGAATGGAACCTATTCACTTATTCAAACTTACACTGAATACACTATAATACATATTTTATTTGGGGGCATGGATGGGTCAGCAGCAAATTATCCATTACAAACAGTGACATGAGGGGTGCCTTGGTGGTTCAGTCAGTCAAGCATCCGCCTTCAGCTCAGGTTATGGATGGAGCCCTACATCAGGCTCCCTGCTTAGTGGGGAGCCTGCTTCTCCTTGTCTCCTCACTCTTGCTCTCTTTCACTATCTCTGTTGTTACCTCTGTCTCTCTCTCAAATAAATACATAAAATCTTTTTAAAAAAATTAAAAATCTATTAAAAATACAAAAAAAAAATACACTGTAATAGACACTATTCCAAGCTATGGAAAAAAAGTACCAAGCAGAATATGACTCTTCTGCACAAGAGAACTTACAGTAGGGGGAGATTTGTTGGTCAAGGATGGGTTATACATGATCAGTGGTAGCAGTGGAAGAGTTTCTTTATCCTTGATGACAAAGTTAGCAGAGAGGTGAAGTGAAGGGATAAGAAAGTGTAAGCCTTATTATCAAACAAAACTACATTTCATCCCTTTCTCTGCCACTAATTTGCTGTGTAATTCTGGGCAAAATTTTGTGTCATCTATGAAAATATGTAATGATATTATCCACTATTAAGAATTGTGATGATGATTTTAGGAAACTTATATGAAATTTCTGATATGGAGTTAGCTCCAATAAAGAGAAGGAGTCACTAGTCATTAATTTCAAGATTTCTGTAGCTGGGTATCAATTATATCAAACCTTGTCCACCCTCTGTCTTTTATACATAGGGATCCTTGAGGAAAATGTTAAATTGCTTGTATTTATGGATTGTATTTTTAAAATGTTGCCATTATTCCCAAATTTCTAGAACTATCACTATTGTAGAATCAGAAATATAAAATTTAAAGTTAGCAAGATATCTTGTCTAACATCTTTTTAACATTTTTTAAAAAATTTTCATGTGTAAACAATGAAAAGTAGTCAAATTACTTAATAATAGGGAAAAAAAAGTGTCCATGACACATACTCTCCTTGTATAGATCATAACCAGTAGATGCCATTGTATTCAGTATGGAATAGAAAAATCTATGTGAATAGGATATAGCTGCGTTGTCTATACAGGGACATTATTTATGAAAAGGAGTTAGTTTTATACTCTAATTGTTTTAATTATTGACTAGTGATTCCCATTTTATACTTTAAATTCCCAACACAACTGAAGTAGATTGTGGTTTCTATTTCATTTTTGAGCAATGAATGTCAAAATTCTATTCATATACCCAATAAACTGTATTAATTTAGGCTTACACAGCTTGGGACAAAATATTACACAAACTTGACCTGGTTGTCAAATTCTGTCCTGTTGAGTGTTAACGATCATGATGTTATACCTTGCTTGATGAGAGTCTGACTGAAAGGGAACAGCATGCATTTTCCTATTAAACTAAGATGTATGAGTTTATTATTGCTGCTGTAATCAATTACCCTAAACTGTGAGTCTTAAAACACAAATTCATTATCTTACAGTTCTGGATGTTGGAGTCCCCAAATCAAGGTGTCTGTAGGTCTGTGTTCTTTCTGGAGACTCTAGGGAAGAATCTGTTTTCTCTACATTTTCCCGAATTTCTGGAGTCACGACCTCCTCCTCCCTCTTCCAAGCCAGCAGTGTTAATCTTCACACCTTCCTACATCTACCCTCTGTTTCCATTGCTACATCTCCTTCTCTGGCTCTTGACTATTCCCTCTTGCAAAGACCTTTGTATTTATAATGTGACCGCAAGAATAATCACATTATATTATTGTGATAATTCAGCACCATTAATTTTCTATCAGTTTTTGGGAAAAAAAAGTAGTTGCTTCAAATTTATTTCAAAAGATCTTTCCAATATTAATAGGATTTTAATAGAGAAAATATTCTGTGCATAAATGTTTCTCCTTCATGGTTTTGTAAATACTCTTCCTGCGAATATCTAATATTAAACAAAATGAAAAGAACTTTAGATATTACCGGGGTAGAAATGTTATGTGTATAACCATGGAGGAATGATGAACATTGTTTTTTAAAGAGAACTTTAAGGAATTTATTTTTGGTTCAGCATGAAGGAAGTGGCAGGAAATGAAACTGGAAATTTAAATACAAGGTAGTTAACCCACTAGAATTTAGGTTATGAGTTCCATGTCACAGTGGTAAAGCTATATGACAGATTTCATTTGGGATTTATATTGCTACCTTATATGGCTTCCCCCACCCCTGCATATGTCTTTAAAAAAAAAAAAAAAGGTTGGGAAAACAGATGTCTGTGCTCAGAGGGGACACCTGATAACATGAAGATGTGGGGCAGATTAGTCTGAGGGTAAAGTGGTACATAAAGTGAGATAGTTTGAAGTGGTTCTTTATAGAGAGATTTGCAACATCAAAGTGTTTTGTCTCCACATTTATTGAATAATGTCATCTTCAGCTAGCACTTATTATTTTGGCAATTTGGCCATCACTGTTAGGACAATGTAGGCTTCAATGTTATAGTAAGCTAGCTCATCAGCTAAGCCACAATCAAGAAAGTCATCCCTAATATCACTCTATGCTTTAAGTCCCTTATAGCATTAAGAATTAATGTTATCTACATAGCTCTTTTTTAGAAGACTGTTCATTTTTGTCATTATACTGGTTTTTTTTTTTTTTT